>NC_045957.1:112756226-113127094 GCF_010909765.2 Amblyraja radiata
TGGTGTCTGCCACTGAATTTAGGTTACCTGGTAGGTAAGTAGCTGATATCCAAATATTTCTCTGGATACACCATTGCCAAATTGTATTAGCCAGATTGTCAAATGATGTCGATTTGATTCCACCCATATGGTTAATATATGCCACCACGGTGGTATTGTCAATCTGTAGTCTAACATGCTGGTGATATATTCCAGAACAGTATGACTTTAGGCCATAAAACGCACCAAACATTTCAAGGTAGTTTATGCCAAGTGTCTGTAGTAATGATGCTTCCTGTGTATTCCATCTACCTCCACAGCTGGAGATGGAATTGGTAGCACCCCAACCAAGTGCACTGGCATCAGTTTGTAGCACCACTGAGGGGTTGCTGATAATGATAGGGCTGGAACAATGCCGAATGTTATCCCGCGGGAAACAAAAAATGACCGCAGAGTAATTCACTTACCTGCGGTCTCGGTTTCAAAATTGCCGCAGCGGGGGAACGCTCCACCCCGCCTGTCGTTTCGCAATGCGTGAAGCGATATGACACGCATGCGTCCTGGCGGGTTCTTCACGTAGTCACTCACGTGACTCCGAAGTAAAATTAAAAGTAACATTAGCAAATTTGCAGATGACATAAAGCTGGGTGGCAGTGTGAACTGTGAGGAGGATGCTATGAGGATGCAGGGTGACTTGGACAGGTTGGGTGGGTGGGCAAATGCGTGGCAAACGCAGTTCAATGTGGATAAATGTGAGGTTATCCACTTTGGTGGCAAAAACAGGAAGGAAGATTATTATCTAAATGGTGTCAAGTTGGGAAAAGGGGAAGTACAATGGGATCTGGGTGTCCTTGTTCATCAGTCAATTAAAGTAAGCATGCAGGTACAGCAGGCAGTGAAGAAAGCAAATGGTATGTTGGCCTTCATAACAAGAGGAGTTGAGTATAGGAGTAAAAGGTCCTTCTGCAGTTGTACAGGAACCTAGTCAGACCACACCTGGAGTATTGTGTGCAGTTTTGGTCTCCAAATTTGAGGAAGGACATTCTTGCTATTGAGGGAGTGCTGCGTAGGTTCATAAGGTTAATTTCCAGGATGGCGGGACTGTTATATGCTGAGAGAATGTAGCGGCTGGGCTTGTATACTCTGGAATTTAGAAGGATGAGAGGGATTCTTATTGAAACATATAAGAATATTAATAGTTTGGACACGCTAGAAGAAGGAGACATGTTCCCAACGTTGTGGGAGTCCAGAACCAGGGGCCACAGTTTAAGAATAGACAATAGACAATAGACAATAGGTGCAGGAGTAAGCCATTTAGGACTGAGATGAGGATAAACTTTTCACCCAGAGAGTTATGAATCTGTGGAATTCTCTGCCACAGAAGGCAGTGGAGGTCAATTCACTGGATGTTTGCAAGACAGAGTTAGAGTTAGCTCTTAGTGCTAAAGGAGTCAAGGAATATAGGGAAAAAGCAGGTATGGGGTACTGATTTTAGATGATCAGACATGATCATATTGAATGTCGGTGCTGGTTCAAAGGACCGAATGGCCTACTCCTGCACCTATTTTTCTATGTTTCTGTGATTCTATGTTTTGCTTGCATAGGAAATAGCCCCTAAGGCCACTCAAATATCAGAAGCTCTGCTTTTTCATAACAGTGGTTCCCGACTTATGTTTCGATGGAGCAGCTTTCAATTGACGGATTTGTGGGCAGGAACTGACTTGAGACGCCGTATGTAAAGAAAAGTCACTGTTCAAACGCATTCCTGCATGCTTCCAAATGCACATTTTTTCTCTCTGAAGACATTGACGTTATTTTCAAAGCATTCCAGCGGAGTTTTCATGGAGTGATCGGTGGGGCCCCCGCTGCTGATGATAGTTTACGAAACCTGATCCCTCGTGGTTGAGATATTACAGGAGACTCTCCGAGTGCAGTCACCTTGACGTCACAGCCAATCTTCAGCCTACCATAAATACACCAACTTCAACAGCTCTGTATCTGAGATTCCGCTTGTCACCAGTGTGGAGGTGTCTCATAGAAATATAGGTACAGGAGTAGGCCGTTTGTCCCTTTGAGTCAGCACCGACATTCAATATGATCATGGCTGATCATCCAGAATCAGTACCCCATTCCTGCTTTCTCCCCATATCCCTTGATTCCGTTAGCCCTAAGAGCTATATGTAACTTTCTCTTGAAAGCATCCAGTGAATTGGCCACCACTGCCTTCATTGGCAGATAATTCCACAGATTCACAACTCTCTGGGTGAAAAATGTTTTCCTCATCTCAGTCCTAAATGGCTTACCCCTTATTCTTAAACTGTGACCCCTGGTTTTGGACTCTCCCCACATTGGGAATATTTTTCCTGCATATAGCCTGCCCAATCCCTTAAGAATTTTAGACAAAAAAAGTTGGAGTAACTCAGCATCTCTGGAGAGAAGGACTGGGTGACGTTTCAGGTCGAAACCCAAGAATTTTATATGTTTCTATAAGGTACCCTCTCATCCTTCCAAATTCCAGTGAATACAAGCCCAGTCGACCCTTTCATTCATCATATATCGGTCCCGCCATCCTGGGAATTAACCTGGTGAACCTATGCTGTATTCCGTCAATGGTAAGAATGGCCTACCTCAAATTTGGAGACCAAAACAGCACGCAACATGCCAGGTGTGGTCAATAGACAATAGACAATCGACAATAGGTGCAGGAGTAGGCCATTTGGCCCTTCGAGTCAGCACCGCCATTCCATATAACCATATAACAATTACAGCACGGAAACAGGCCAACTCGGCCCTTCTAGTCTGTGCCGAACACTTACTCTCACCTAGTCCCATCTACCTGCACTCAGACCATAACCCTCCATTCCTTTCCCATCCATATACCTATCCAATTTATTTTTAAATGATAAAAACGAACCTGCCTCCACCACTTTCACTGGAAGCTCATTCCACACAGCTACCACTCTCTGAGCAAAGAAGTTCCCCCTCATCTTGCCCCTAAACATTTGTCCATTAATTCTCAAATCATGTCCTCTTGTTTGAATCTTCCCTACTCTCAATGGGAAAAGTTTATCCATGTCAACTCTGTCTACCCCTCTCATAATTTTAAAGACATTCAATGTGATCATGGCTGATCATCTCCAATCAGAAGCCCGTTCCTGCCTTCTCCCATATCCCCTGACACTGCTATCCTTAAGAGCCCTATCTAGCTCTCTCTTGAAAGTATCCAGAGAACCGGCCTCAACCGCCCTCTGAGGCAGAGAATTCCACAGACTCACAACTCTCTGTGAGAAAAAGTGTTTCCTCGTCTCCATTCTAATGGCTTACCCCTTATTCTAAAACTGTGGCTCCTGGTTCTGGACTCCCCCAACATCGGGTACATGTTTCCTGCCTCTAGCGTGTCCAAGGCCATAACAATTTTATATGTTTAATAAGATATCCTCTCATCCTTCTAAACTCCAGAGTGTAAAAGCCCAACCGCCCCTTTCTCTCAGTATATGACAGTCCCGCTATCCCGACAATTAACCTTGTAAACCTACGCTGCACTCCCTCAGTAGCAAGAATGTCCTTCCTCAAATTAGGGGACCTGCAACACAATACTCCAGGTGTGGTCTCACTCGGATCCAGTACAACTGCAGAAGGACCTCTTTGCTCCTATACTCCTCTTGTTATAAAGGCCAACATGCCATTCGCTTTCTTCACTGCCTGCTGTACCTGCATGCTTACTTTCATAGACTGATGAACAAGGACCCCCAGATCCCGTTGTACTTCCCCTTTTCCCAACTTGATGCCATTTAGATAGTAATCTGCCTTTCTGTTTTACCAGGGCCCTGTATAACTGCTATATTTATTTTAAACAGAAGAAGATACTTTAGCCTAATTTGTTTCTTAAGTGTCCAGTGAAAGATATTCCGGAAAATGTTGATTGCATTGCTGTTGACTACATAGAGATGGTTGAAAACTTCAAATTCCTAGGAGTCAATGTCACCAACAACTTCTCCTTGACTACCCATATTGAAGCAATGACCAAGAAACTACACCAACGCCTCTACTTCCTTAGAAGGCTTAGGAAGCTCAACATGTTCCCTACAACTCTCACCAACATCTACAGATGCAGCAAAGATGGTGGTGAATCTGTGCAAACCTTTGCCATTGAAGGCTGTGGAGGCCAAGTCAGTGGATATTTTTAAGACCAAGATACGTAGACAGATTCTTGATTAGTACAGGTGTTAGAGGTTATGGAGAGAAGGCAGGCGAATGGGGTTAGGAGAGGGAGATAGATCAGCCATGATTGAATGGCGGAGTAAACTTGATGGGCTGAATGGCCTAATTCTACTCCTATTCTTTATGACCTTATGACCATGGAAAGCATTTTATCAGGATGCATCACGTCTTGGTTTGGGAACAGCTCCATCCAAGACCGCAAGATATTGCAACAAATTGTGGACGCAGCATAGACCATCACACAAACCACCCTTGCATAGACTCCATTTACACCTCACGCTGCCTCGGCAAGGCCAGCAGCATAATCAAGGATGAGTCGCATCCTAGCCTAGACTCTCCTACTAGTGGAAACATCCTCTCCATGTCCAGGTCTTTCACTATTCCATAAGTTTCAATGAGGTTCCCCTTCATCCTACTAAAGTCGCACCCTGGCCACTCCCTCTTCTCCCCTCTCCCATCAGGGAAAATTAATCGAAGTGTAAAAACGCACACCAGATTCAGGGACAGTTTTTTCCCGGCTGTTATCAGGCAACTGAACCATCCTACCACAACTAGAGAGCAGTCCTGAACGAGTATCTACCTCATTGGTGACCCTCGGATTATCTTCGATCAGACTTTGCTGGCTTTACAAATCAGCTACTCGCAACATAAATCCAATTCTTTTATCATGTATCTATACATTGTAAATTGGCAATGTTACAAAATTTTGAGATTTTAAAAATCAAGTCTGCAATTTATCCCATCAGATAAAGCATAAAAAGAAGTTTAATTTGACACCTAATTCACTTTCATATCTTCAGTATTAAAAAAGTTATGGCCATTTTCATACTCGGAAATCAGTATCTTGTTCCCTCTTAATTTTCCATTGACTTAACACAAAATCTGTGATTGAGGACAGTCTAAAGCCCATAACTTTATTAAAAATTAAGAGAACTGAAAGAAATTTTCAGTTATTATAGATTGAAGCATTCTGAAACAAATATTAAACAATCTTACTTGGATGACCTGAAATTAAAGCATATAATTAGTTAGTTACCCAATTGTAGCTAATTCCAAAATTCAATTACTAGATCTAAACATCTATCCATTTCTTAAGGAAAAATTAACATTTTTAAATAGCCTAAGTGTCCAAAGAACATTCAGACAAGAATTCACAATAAAACATGATTTTTAAATCTCATTGACATTAATTTATAGGCCAAATGGAAGGAATTTAGTGTTCAATTGCTGTAAATTAATGGCCATTTAAATCAGCTTTTGAGTGGGATCGTGTGGAACGCGATGGTTTGGAACGTTCCCATTGCGGTGAATTTGTACCCCATATGCCCAGAAAAATACTGCAGGATTTAATGGGCCCCCAAATCAGCTACTCGCAACATAAAATTTTGTATAAAGGGATCTTAAGAAGCACTTTTTAATATAAAAATAGCCTACCTTGCGTTGTCCCCTACATGAGATCCGCCCCGTTGGCGGCGATCGCGGGTTTAGAGGATGATTTTTAACCTACTATAACAATTAAATAAACCATATAGTTTAAAAATAGCTGCAGCGAACTAATGTCGCAGCGATTTTTCGTCAGCAACTAAGTAGGCTGAACAACATCGATTTGAATAGCCGAGAGAAAATCGTGTTTTAAACCCGCTCCCCACTAAAAGGCGCCAAAATCGCGCACACGGGCAGCGACAGACCTGCAGCGACGCTGAAGGTAAGTTTTGCAACATACCTATGTAAATGGCTCGATTGTAATCATGTATTGTCTTTCCACTGACTGGTAAGAAGGCAACAAATGCTTTTAAACGTACCTTGGTACACGTGACAATAAACTAAACTGAATTGCACTGGTTTACACAGTCACCACATGCTGTCTGATTGCAGACTGATCATAGTGTTCAGTTATTGCAATTAGTTAAAAACTCTGTTATCATTGTGTCTGCCAGCATGAAAGACAGTGAGCCAGATCCATCTTAGGCTCTTTGAGCAAATCTGAGTTGTCTACCGTACATCAAATATTAATCAAAACTAAACATCAATAGACAATTGGATGCGTGACTACCAAGCCACATTTTAAACTGATTTCCACACTTAATAAGTCAACAGAAGGATCTCACACTAGCAAGACGACACAGAGTTCTACTCACAAATAACCATATAACAATTACAGCACGGAAACAGGCCATCTCGGCCCTACAAGTCCGTGCCGAACAATTATTTTCCCTTAGTCCCACCTGCCTGCACTCATACCATAACCCTCCATTCCCTTCTCATCCATATGCCTATCCAATTTATTTTTAAATGATACCAACGAACCTGCCTCCACCACTTCCACTGGAAGATCATTCCACACCGCTACCACTCTCTGAGTAAAGAAGTTCCCCCTCATGTTACCCCTAAACTTCTGTCCCTTAATTCTGAAGTCATGTCCTCTTGATTTGGGCTCATGTTCTGCCACTTAGTTTTTTAGTTTAGAGATACAGCTCCATCGGAAACAGGTCCTTCGACCTACCAGCGATCGCCGCCCATTAAGACTATCCTCCACACACTAGTGACAATCTTACATTTATACCAAGCCAATTAACCTACAGACCTGTACGTCTTTAGAGTGTGGGAGGAAACCGAAGGTCTCGGGCAAAACTCACGTGATCACGGGGAGAACGTATAAACTCCGTACAGACAACACCCGTAGTCGGGATCGAACCTGGTTTCTGGCGTTAGAAACACTGTGAGGCAGCAACTACTGCTGCGCCACCGTGCCGCCATGTTGACTTGGATTTATGAATCAAAAGATTGGAGATTTAAAGCTTTCTATTAACTTGCACATATAGGAACAAGTCAAGATTGGGGCCAACATTGCAGCCAAGTTTGCGGATGATAAGTGGAGGGGCAGGCAGTGTTGGGGAGTCTGCAGAAGGACATATATGGGTTGGGAGAGTTGGTAAAGAAGTGGCAAATGGAATATAGCATTGCTAGTATACGGCCATGCAGTTCGGTAAAGGAAAAAAGGCGTAGACTATTTTCCAAATAGAGAGGGGATTCAGAAATCGTAGGTTCAAAGGTACTTGGGAGAATACTACAAGGTGGATTTGCCGCTTGACTCAGCAGGAAGGAAGGCAAATGCAATGCTCGCACTCATTTCAAGAGGACTAGAGTAGTCAAGAGAGTCAAGCGTCAAGAGTGTTTTATTGTCATATGTCCCAGATAGAACAATGAAATTCTTACTTGCAGCTTCACAACTGAATATGTAAACATAGTACACTGGAAATATAATAAATGAGAGACAGTATATATATATATATAACAAAAAAACAAACAAACAATAATAGTGAAATATAAAAGCAAGGATGGAATGTTGAGGCTTTGTAAGTGCTGGTCAGACCACATTTGGAATATTGTGAGTGGGTCCTCAATATCTGAGGAAGGGTGCGCTGGCATTGGAGAGGGTCCAGAGAAGGAGGATCCAGAAGAGGTTTACTAAAATGATCCCAGGGATGATTGGGTTAGTGTATGAGGAGCGCTCCGACCGCTGGCCTGCGACCTACAACATCTTGGAGCCTCGGTCCGTGGAGCTCCTGGCGGCAGGCGTGTAGAAGACCTTCCATCGTGGAGCGGGCGATCCCTCGCCGCGGGTCACCGGAGAAGAGCTCCGACCGCCGGCTGCGGCTTACAACATCTTGAAGCTGCGGTCTCCGGTAAGGAGGTGACCAATTTGGGAGCTCCGGGCCGCGGCGTGTGCTCGACCTATCCCGACGTCGGCGTTTCGACCATCCCAACCAGAGGGCTTGAACATCGGGCCGTCCGTAGCGGCGACTGCGGAGGGTCAGGGCCCCAACCACGGGTGAACAAAGGAGGAGGAGGACAATCTGAACTGTATTGCCTTCCACCACAGTGAAGAATTCTGTATTGGATGTCTGTGTAGAATTATGTTGTGTATTGTGTCCTTTTTTAATTGTAGCGCTGCATGGTAAATTACATTTACATGTGACAAATACATTTGAATCTTTGAACCTTTGATAACTCTGGGCCTGCACTCACTGGAGTTTAGAAGGATGAGGGGATGATCTCATTGCAACCTACCGAATAATGAAAGACTTGGATAGAGTTGATGCGGGGAGAATGTGACCACTAGTGGAACCTACTAGTGGTTCAGAGGGCATAGGTTCTGAGTAACAGGGCGTACCTTTACATTGGAGATAATTTTGAGCTTGCTTTTCTACTGATTTTTAATGTTTAAAACTTTTTTAATTGGCAGTAAGTACTGCTAAAAGGCAGCACAGTAGAGTTGCTGCCTTACGGCGCCAGGGACCCAGGTTCGATCGTGACTATGGAGTTTGTACGTTCTCCCCGCGAGCTGCGTGGGTTTTCTCCGGGATCTCTGGTATCCTCCCATACACCAAAGATGTACACGTTTGTAGGTTAATTGGCTTTGGCATAATTGTAAATTGTCCCCAGTGTGTGTCGGATGGTGTTAACGTGTGGGGATCTCTGGTCGGCAAAGACTCGGTGGGCTAAATAGCCTGTTTCCACACTGTATCTATAAACTCAATTAAACTAAACTAAACTTTTCTACTGATTTTTTATGTTTAAAAAGTTTTTAATCGGCAGTAAAGATCTATTTGAATTTTAAACCTTTCATAAACTTTATAGCAGATGTAAAACAATCTTAATGATATAATAATGACAGCTATTTAAATAGCCCCTGGTTCTCATCTGAATCTAAACTGACCTAGCAAATCAAACTGTTCCCCTCGGACTGAAATGGCATGTTCACTTAATAGTGAGAACGGTTGTGAAAAATAGCAGCAGGATCTTGATCAGTTGGCCAAGTGGGCTGAGGAATGGATGATGGAATTTAAAGCAGGAAAATGTAAGGTGTAACAATTTGGGAAGTCAAATATGGGCAGGACCTACATAGTGAATGGCAGGGCTCTGGAGAGTGTTGTAGAGCAGAGGGGTCTGGGAGTGCAGGTGTATGGTTTCCTGAAGTAGTGAAGGTCGGGTCACAAGTAGATCGGGTGGTCACAAAGGCTTTTGGCACATTGGCCTTCATCAGCAAGAGTATTGTGTATAGAAGTTGGGAGGTCATGTTGCAGTTGTATAAGATGTTGGTGAGGCCATATTTGGAGTATTGTGTTCAGTTCTTGGCACCATACTATAGGAAATATGTTGTCAAGCTAGAAAGTGTACAGAGAAGATTTACAAGGATGTTGCCAGGGCTAGAGGGTCTGGAGGGGCCAGAGGGTCTGAGCTATAGGCAGAGGTTGAGTAGATTGAGATTCTATTCCATGGAGTGCAGGAGCATGAGGGGTGACCAAATAGAGGTGTATATCATGAGAGGAATAGATTGGGTACAATCTTCGAAGAGAAGGTGAATTGAGGACCAGAGGACAAAGGTTTAAGGTGAAGGGAATTAATAGGAATCTGAGGGGTAACTTTTTCACACAAAGGATGGTGGATGTATTGAACAAGATGCCAGAGGAGGTAGTTATGCAGGCACGTGGATGGGACAGGTTTGGAGGGATATGGACCAAATGTTGACAGGTGGGACTAGTGTAGCTAGGACAAGTTGGCCGGTGTGGGCAAGTTGGGCCATCGAGGCTGTTTCAACACTGTATCACTCTCTGACTCCATGAATTAACAAATATTAGATCTTTTCCCCATAGGAAAAAAATTAAGAATAGGTGCTGAGTTCTGCCAGCTACATCTCACCAGGTACATGGATAAAGGAAGGAACTTATGCTTGGAGTCAGAGGATGTACGTAGGCACTGTAAGGGGCACTGATTGGGGATGATCAGCCATGATTACATTGAATGGCGCTGCTGGCTCGAAGGGCCAAACGGCCTACTCCTGTACTTATTGTCTATTGTCTATTGTCTATTGGACCACAGGTCTATCAGCAATTTTCTGGCACCCTTGGTCCTGGACCAGCAGAGGTCACGGTCTTGTGGGGGGACCGAGATACCGGCCCTTAAATTTGACCGCGGCCAATCGGCGGGTCGAACTTGCCCCTTGTGGCCTGGGCTCTGGAGCCGGCATTTCTGTTGCCATAGATGACTTCCGCGGCCGTCTTTGTGGGCGACTTAAATGACGAGTTTAGAAGAGTTGGAAAAATGACATGTTGAAGACCTCCTTCGACTATGTAGCAGACCTCCTTCGACTATATTGAAGACCAGCTTCGACTAGCTACGACTAACTTCGGGAAAATTGGACACTGAATAATGGAGAGTGAAGACGACCTCCTTCGAACTCCCTTCAACTATGATAAAGACTATCTCTGACTACCTTCGACTACCTTCGACTACCCTCGATTACCTACGACTAACATGCCGACCTACTACGAGTAAACCTACGAGTAAAAAAAGTATCGATTTTTTCCATGGTGACCTTATTTTACTCGCGGGCATTTTTTAACATATTGAAAAAAACGTTGCAACCTAGCTGAGGCCTCGAGTACGCGGAGACCACTCTCGAGCATTAAGGAGAGCTACGAAGACCTCCTACGACCTCGTGTCGACCATGCTGCGAGTATGAGTCGAGGGCAAACTCACCAAAACTCGCGGATTAGGTCGCCCAAGTGGGACAGGCCCTTTAGAGAAAAAGTGTGGAAGGTACTTCGGCCCACAGAGTCCGGGCTGACCAGTGATCCCCGCACACTAACCCTATCCTACATTCATTAGGGACAATTTAAATTATATCAAGCCAATTAATCTACAAACCTGTATGTGTGGGAGGAAACCAGAGATCCCAGAGAAAACCAGCACAGGTCACGGGGGGAATGTACACGCTCCATACAGACAGCACCCGTAGTCAGGATTTAACCTGGGTCTCTGGCACTGTAAGGCAGCAACTCTACCACTGTACCACAGTGCCACCCCATGAACCTAATCAAGAAACTATGAATCTCTGCTTTAAAAATCCCCAAGGGTAGCTTCCATCCAAATGGTATGAACATTGAATATTTCACCATTGCGACTCTGCTCTGTGATATAGATAGATGGAGTGAGTGGGTGAAAATTGGCCTGTGGGATTTAACATAGGAAAGTGATAGGTCACGTCAGATAAATCAACATTATCTAAATGGAGAGAGATTGTAAGTGAATGATGCAGAGGGGGATGTGGGTGTGCTTGCTGAGCGTGGATCTAAACATTAAAAGGCAGATGAAGGAAAGGCCAGAAATGAAAAGACTGAGATAAGGTGATAAGGAGAGAAGAGATGTGAAATGTGACGCCAGATGATCGGATATGGGGGGAAGGGATAAGAGGAGCGCGATTATTGGAGAAATCAAAATACATAAAAGCGGAGTTGGGCTATTATACCCATTGACTTAGGAGAAAGAGATAGATCAGCCACGATTGAATGGCAGATTACAAAGGGTATGGGGAGAATAGAATAGAATAGAATGGAACGGAATGCCTTTTATTGTCATTCAAACAAGTTGGTTTGAACGAAATTGCATTTTCTACAGTTTTTACATTACAAAAAAAACCCAAGACCCATACTTAACACAGTTTACATAAACATCCATCACAGTGGATCTCCAACACCTCCTCACTGTGATGGAAGGCAAAAGTCTTATCTCTTCCCTTTGTTCTTCTCCCACAGTCCAGCAGTCCAAATGCAATGTTGAGGCGAACTGGGGCTCCGATGTTAAAGCCCCCGGCGGACGATGGTAAGTCCTGAGGCCATTTAAGCCGCGCCGGGCGATGTTAGGCCCCGCTCCGAGTCCTTTAAACCCCGCGATTCCAGCGGGAGAAGTTGCCGTTGCGGGAGCTCCGAAAAGCGGTCTCCCACCAGGGACCTGCGAGCTCCCGATGTTCCTGTCCACCGGGCCTGCAGCCGGAGCCTGCAAAGCTCCAAAGTCGGGTCGCAGCCGCGCGCCACCACAGCTCCTCCCGCTCCGAAGACGGCCAGCTCCGCGATGGCAGATCCGCAGGCTCCGCAACTGGAGCCCTCAGGTTAGTCCCAGCTGGAGGCCGCCGCCAGCTCCACGATGTTAGGCCCAACGACATCGGAGACCCGACAGGGAAAAAGTCGGGTCCCCGTCCAGAGAAGAGATTAACGGGTTCCCCCACATCCCTCCCCTCCACCCCCCACATATACACAGCTAAAAATAAAAATAAAAACTAGGCTCAAGACATACATTTAACAGGACAAAAATAAAAATAATTTAAAAAGACAGATGACTGTAGCCCATCCGCTGCCGTTAGGCGCCGCCCCACCAACAATGGCCTAATTCTTCTCCGATCACTTCCAGGTGCACATCCTTGCAGGGCACAGGGAGGGGGAATGTTTGTTCACACATTCATAAATTCAAGGAGCTGAATTAGGCCAATCAGCCAATTAAGTCTACTCCACCATTCAATCATGGCTGATCTATCTCTCCCTCCTAACCCCATTCTCCTGCCTTCTCCCTATAACCCCTGACACGCATACTAATTAAGAATCTGCCAATCTCCGCCTTAAAAATATCCATTGACTTGACCTCCACAGCCTTCTGTGGCGATGAAATCCACAGATTCACCACCCTCTGACTAAAGTTAGTTATTTACCTGAATCTGGAGAATTCAAAGTTCATACCGTGGGATTGCAAGCTGCCCAAGTGGAACATAGCACAGTTCTTTCAAAGAGTCAGTATAGGCACGATGGGCTGACTGGCCTTGGCTATCAACACTCATTAATTCAATAATACCTCCACAATATAAACAATCAGAATAGAAACTGATCGGCACGGACATGGTAGAAACTATGCAGCATGGCGGCGCAGCAGAGAGGTGCTGCCTTTCAGCGCTTACAGCACCAGAGGCCCAGGTTCGATCCCGACAACGGGCGCTTGTCTGTATGGTTTCTCTGAGATCTTCGATTTCCTCTCACACTCCAAAGACGTACAGGTATGTAGGTTAATTGGCTTGGTGTATGTGTAAATTTTCCCTAGTGTGTGTTGGGTAGTGTAAATGTGCGGGGATCGCTGGTCGGTGCGGACTCAGTGGGCCGAAGGGCCTGTTTCCGCGCTGTATCTCTAAACTAAACTAAACTGAACTGTGATCCTAAACTGCAAACCAGGTTTTGGAATGAAAAGGAAGAAAACAGCTTGAATCCTTCTGGCACTATTTATGACTCTAATAATAGACCTTGCTCAGAGCTGCTTGTTTTTATCGTGCCCTGTCAACTTTCTTTGAAGTCGTTTCAACTTTCCTCCGAAATGATTAGTCAGCTTTTGAGAGTTCTCTTTCAGCCCAACTGTTTCCTGAACATTGGGATAGTCCCACCCTCAACTACCTCATCTGGCAGCTTATTCCACACACCCACCACCCTTTGTGTGAAAAAGTTACCCGTCAGAATCCTATTAAATCTTTTCCCCTTCACCTTGAACCTATGTACTCTGGTCCTAGATTCCCCTACTCTGGGCAAGAGACTCTGTGCATCTACCCGATCTATTCCTCTCATGATTTTGTACACCTCTATAAGATGCATCTCCACTGGGGTTTTTTTTAACGGCAAATACCCGAGCTGTAGTTACATTCTTGAATGTTTGTTGTCAATAAGTTTTCTGTTTCAAATGGAAATCCTGAGATGGGATTCAAGGCTCGGTGGCGTCCATCATTTCCCAGCGTCTACGAATCTGCAGTTTAATTGAATCCAAATTATCCCCAACCTCAGCACACTGTTAGGAAGAAGAAGAATTGCTGAGTGCGTTTTATCGGAAATGCAATACTATTTTTTTTTATTGCCTGGACAACTTTTTAGTAAATGGCCTGCATGACTACCAGCAAATAATGGGCAACATAGATTTAAGACAGAGTATGTATCCATAAATAAGTCAATTCCTATAAAGGGCAAATTCAATTTCTCCTCCGACTAAGCTGCCTAAATGGAAACAATTTGCGCCATCTTCAAAATGAACTGACTGCATTATTCCTTGTCACGCATCACTGTTGGTAGCTCAAGGAAATAACACAGGAATTCCTTCGTGAAACCACTCATCATTTTTGACGGGAGAAAAAGCCAGAGCAAGCAGCCATATGTGCAATATGAATGAATAGAGGAGTTTCATTTAGGTTTTCACCAGTTCCATCTTCAAGACCTCATCTGACCCATAGTATATAAAGTGTCTAAAATCATGAGAGGAATAGAAGATAGACACAAAACGCTGGGGTAACTCAGCGGGGCAGGCAGCATCTCTGAAGCGAAGGAATGGGTGATGTTTCGGGTCGAGGGGAATAGATCGGGTAGACGCACAGAGTCTCTTTCCCAGAGTAGGAGAATCATAGCAAAAAGATTTGAGTATAGGAGCAGGGAGGTTCTACTGCAGTTGTACAGGGCCTTGGTGAGACCACACCTGGAGTATTGCGTACAGTTTTTGTCTCCTAATCTGAGGAAAGACATTCTTGCCATAGAGGGAGTACAGAGAAGGTCCACCAGACTGATTCCTGGGATGGCAGGACTTTCATATGAAGAAAGACTGGATAGACTCGGCTTGTACTCGCTAGAATTTAGAAGATTGAGGGGGGATCTTATAGAAACTTACAAAATTCTTAAGGGGTTGGACAGGTTAGATGCAGGAAGATTGTCCCCGATGTTGGGGAAGTCCAGAACAAGGGGTCACAGTTTGAGGATAAGGTGGAAGTCTTTTAGGGCCGAGATGAGAAAAAAATGTTCACACAGAGAGTGGTGAATCTGTGGAATTCTCTGCCACAGAAGGTGGTTGAGGCCAGTTCATTGGCTATATTTAAGAGGGAGTTAGATGTGGCCCTTGTGGCTAAAGGGATCAAGGGGTACGGAGAGAAGGCAGGTACAGGATACTGAGTTGGATGATCAGCCATGATCATATTGAATGGCGGTGCAGGCTCGAAGGGCCGAATGGCCTACTCCTGCACCTATTTTCTATGTTTCTATGTAATCGTGGGCCAGAGGACCCAAAGGGTGGTGGGTGTATGGAACAAGCTGCCAGAGGAAGTCACTGAGGTAGGGACTATCCCGACGTTTAAGAACCAGTTATGGGCCTGTCCCACTTACCCAACTTTTTTGGCGACTGTCGGCACCTGTCATAGGACATTGCAGGTCGCCGAAAATGTTCAACATGTTAAAAATCCAGCGGCGACCAGAACAAGGTACGACTCTTTGGGCGACTACTCATGACCATAGAGGCTTCACCCCGCGACATGTCGCTGGGGTATTGTCTTTATGGTCGTGAGTAGTCTCCTCAGTCGCCTAAAGTCATAGCGTCTCTCTGGTCGCCGCTAGTTTAGTTTAGTTTAGTTTAGTTTAGAGATACAGCGTGGAAACAGGCCCTTAGGACCACCGAGTCCGCACCGACCAGCTCTCCCCACACACTTACACTATCCTACACACACATTCGAGACAATTTATATTTATACCAAGCCAATTAACCTACGAACCTGTACGTCTCTGGAATGTGGAAGCAAACCGAAGAACTTGGAGAAAACCCACGTGGGTCACGGGAAGAATGTACAAACTCCGTAGTTGGGACCAAAACTAGGTCACTGGCACTGCAAGGCAGTAGCTCTCCCGCTGTGTAATGAAAGCCAGGGTGTTGAATGATCATCCTCAGAGTAGTTTTATACCCTGTGTGTTTGTCAATCTACTATGTGGTAAATAAAATCATGTTAGTCATATTCTATCTTCCCAAGCCTTTCATACATCCTTCCACACCTTATCACACACATTTACAGTATTTAGCTGTCAATGCCAGATCAGCAAACTGGTAGCTCTAAATTTGTCCCGGTCCGAACAAGCATCAGTCATATCAAATTGTATGACTAGCCATCTTGTTTCATATATCTCTGAACAACATATCAGATGCGTGATGGTTTTCTCATGCATTTGTCCATACTCTGCATAGGCAGATGTTTAAACAAAATGGCACAAAGTGCTGGAGTAACTCAGCAGCTCAGGCAGCATCTCTGGAGAACATGGAAAGGCAACGTTTTTTGGGACCCTTAGTTTAGTTTAGCTTAATTTAGAGATACAGCGCGGAAACAGGCTCTTCGGCCCACTGGGTCCGTGCCGACCAGCAATCCTCGTACATTAACACTATCCTACACCCACGAGGGACAATTTTTAAAAAACATTTTCCAGGTCAATTAACCTACAAACATGTACGTCTTTGTAGTGTGGGAGGAAACCAAAGATCTCGGAGAAATCCCACCTTCTTCAGACTGATTGTGGGAGGAGAGCACCTAACTCTCAATCTGAAGAAGAGTCTCGACCCGAAACATCACCTATTCCTTTTTTCTCCAGAGATGCTGCCTGAACCCCTGAGTTACTACAGTTTTTTGTGTCTATCTTTGGAAAAGGGAAGAGGCAGGACAAAGTGTGGCAGGCAATAGGTTAACAGAGGCGAAGGGGTGTTTTGATAAGCAGATGGTTGGAAGAAAGGCCAGAGATAAGAACAGAAGGTGTGAGACACGTTTGAAGAGTTGCAGATTGTGAAACCAGTGGGAGGAAAGTAGCAAGGGAGAGGGGGAGGGAGGACGGGGGGAGGTCATAGTCATAGCGTGATACAGTGTGGAAACAGGCCATTTGGCCCATTTGCCCACAATGTCCCAGCTACACTAGTCCCACCTGCCTGCGCTTGGTCCGTATCCCTCCAAACCTGCCCAATCCATGTATCTGTCTGGTACATAAAAATGCTAGAGAAACTCAGCGGGTGCAGCAGCATCTATGGAGCGAAGGAAATAGGCAACGTTTCGGGCCGAAACCCTTCTTTAGGCCCATAGATGCTGCTGCACCCGCTGAGTTTCTCCAGCATTTTTGTGTACCTTCGATTTTCCAGCATCTGCAGTTCCTTCTTAAACACCATGTATCTGTCTAACTGTTTCTTAAACGTTGGGATAGTCCCACCCTCAACTACCTTCTCTGCAGCTTATTCCATACACCCACTACCCTTCATGTGAAAAAGTTACCCCTCAGTTTCCCATTAAATCTTTGCCCCTTCACCTTGAACCCATGGCCTCTGGTGGAAGGGAGAAATAGGTAGGAGGGAAGGAAGAGAGGTGACGGGCGGGTTTGTGGGGGTGAGCTAGTTAGAGATTATCTAAATTTGGAGAATGCAATGTTTATATTGTTGGGTGGTGTAGATGGTCCATGCATGCAACCAATAATATAGCTACCTCAGTACCACTAACCACGCCTTAGTTATCAAGTATAATAACTCTCTCTCTATCTCTCCCTCCCTCTCTTGGTTCCAGCACGGTTATAGACTGCTAATAGTCAGTGCTGGAATATGTTTAACCTGAGTGATCATTAAACAATAAGTAAAGTTACAAGTGTGTCAGACTTAACATCTTTACATGGTGTCAGATAGTTAAAACGCACGCCTCCTGTTCATCGGGTTTTATTTCTTTATAAGTGTTGTTTTATCGGAGTTTTTTCTCGTACCCCTCTGTCACTATGGCCTCCTCGTGCCGCAAACCTTCGCCCCTTGTCTTTGATGCAGACATAGCGGAGCGCTGGGTGACTTTTGAGTTGGATTTCACACACTACATGAATATCGTTCACCGTAACGATCCCGACGCAGTCAAAGCATCACTCCTGCTGAACCTTGCCGGTCCTGATGCTATGAGGAGAGCACTTGCTTTTGCCTACAATCCTGCGGTCCAGGATGAAAACGATCAGGTCCTAGTACCTGCGGAGTCTGCCAACGATCCGGTATGTTTGCTATGGAAGTTTGCTGAAATTTGTGACTTGCCCTCTAACCGCATTTTAGAGTGAGCCAAGTTCTTTGCGCAGAAACAACAGCCTGATGAGCCAGTTGAGTGCTTTATTGCTGATCTGTGCTATCTTGCCCAGAGGTGCCGATTTGAAAATATGACCGACCAGCTTACTAGGGACATTTTAGTAACGGGGATGCTGGATCAGAAGTTGCGATCGGAGCTACTGAGAAAGCCTGACCTTACTCTGACCGAGGCCATGCACGCATGCAGATTGGCCGAAGTTGTTGACCCGCAGTTTGGACAGCGGGAGTCCGATAGCCGAGCTATCAATCTAACGGTTCTCAACAGACCGCGTCCCAAAATAGACTACAATAGACCTGTGCCGCGGACGAGCTACCCCCCCCCCCCCCCCCCCGGCGCTCACATTGTTAAAAAGTGCCCCAATTGCAATTATGTGCATTCTATGCAGTCGCAGTGCCCGGCTTACGGAAAATCCTGCAATTTCTGCAAGAAATTTAACCATTTCTCTGCTGCCTGCCGGTCCCGTGGGAAACTTCCCCCTGCTTCTAGACAAGTATTAAACAACCTGGTACAAGTCGATAACGAGTTTGGTTCCCAGTCCTCTCTCGATACTGCCCACGGCTCTGAGCCCATTAGTTCTCAAGGAGATGCTAGTGTATTCACACTCCTACACGCACCTGTTCCAGTCCCTGATCCATCGGTCCTCGTTACTGTCAACAATCATTCTTTCTCGGCTAAGCTCGATACTGGGGCAAAAGTCAATGTTATGTCTTCAAGCCTGTTCAAGAAGATTAGACTTAATGAGCTGCTGACTGCAGACCGTTCGACTTTACATGCTTATGGGGGTGAGGTGCTGAGACCCGTGGGGAAGGCCACTTTCAATTGTGTACTGCAGAAGTTATCGCGGCCGCTCCTGTTCTATGCTCTCGACTATGACTGTGTGACTGTTGGGCAACCAGGCATGCCAGGACCTAGGACAGGTGTCCTTCGACCGCACCGTCAACGAAGTGCAGGTGTTGCTGAATCCGATGTCTGAGTACCCGGACCTGTTCGACAATGAGCTGGGCAAGCTACCACTCGTTTACAAAATCGCCACCGACCCGAAAGTGGTGCCCGTGGTCCGTGCACCACACAGAATATCCCTCGCTATGAAGGATAAAGTTGAGTCTATGCTGAAGAGCATGGTTGCGATGGGAGTGCTGGAAGCGGTCAGCGAACCCACCGACTGGGTCTCCACCCTGAAAAAGGACAAGAACGATATACGGGTGTGCATCAATCCGAAGGACCTGAACCTCGCGATAAGGTGACCACACTACCCCATGAGAACCGTGGAAGACATTGCAGCTCAAGTCGGCCAGGCCACGGTTTTCTCTGTCCTTGATGCCAAGAGCTCTTTCTGGCAAATACCTCTTGACAAACGCTCCTCCGACCTGACAACGTTTGCCACTCCATACGGCAGATTCAAGTTCTTACGGATGCCATTTGGTATCAGCTCCGCCAGCGAGGTGTTTCAGCGGTCCATGGAACAGCTGTTCGCTGGCATGCCGTGTGCCATCATCGTGGATGATATCCTAGTCTACGGGAAGAATACTGCCGCACATGACAAGAACCTCCGCCGGTGTCCTGGACCGGGCCCGACAGATCAATTTGAAACTGAACGAAAAAAAATGCAGGTTCCGCGTATCCGAAGTGCCTTACGTCGGGCACATCTTCACTTCTAACGGTCTGAAGCCCGACCCGCAAAAGACAAATGCAATCTCCCAGATGTCAGCCCCCACCGACGTCCTCGGTTTGCAGCGATTCCTGGGCATGGTCAACTACCTGGGGAAGTTCATCCCAAATCTCAGTGACCTGAGCTCGTCCCTGAGACAGCTGACAAAAAAGGACACTGCCTGGTCCTGGTTTCCACAACACCAGCAGGCTTTTGAATGGCTGAAGTCTATGTTGACCTGCACCCCGACCTTAAATTTATTCGACCTGCGCCGTCCCATTGTTGTTACTTGCGATGCCTCCCGTTTTGGACTCGGTGCTGCCTGCCTGCAGCTCTATGACGAACGGATCGCTGTTACCGGTCTCGTATGCCTCTCGGACCATGACCGACACGGAGCAACGGTATGCTCAGATCGAGAAGGAGCTTCTGGCGGTGGTGTTCGCCTGTTCCAAGTTCAAAGACTTCCTCTTCGGCAGCAAATTCACAGTCGAAACGGACCACCAGCCATTAGTGACTATCCTCAACAAACCGATACATATTGCCCCCGCCAGGCTTCAGCGCATGATGCTGCAGCTCCAGCGTTTTGATTTCAAGATCGTTTACAAGAAGTGCACTGAGATGCATGTGGCTGACACCCTGTCTCGTGCCCCAATAGCCTCCTGCGACCGCCACCCCTACGAGCAGGAGGACCTGCTGGTACTGAACGTCAACTTTGTCCCAACCAAGCAGCTACAGTGCCTGACCGAGCACACCGCCGTTGACCCTGCATTGCAGCAGCTCGCAGCCGTTATCAAGCGCGGGTGGCCCGACAGGCGCACCACTCTGCCGTCAGGTGCCCACCCTTTCTTCCTAGTCCGTGATGAACTGGTGATCCAAGACGGTGTTATCGTCAAGGGCCACAAGGTCATGGTCCCAGCCTCCCTCTACGATCTATACTTCAATGCTGCCCACAGCGGTCATCCCGGGGTCGATGCTACCATTTCTCATGCCCAAGGACAATTTTACTGGCCCGGTATAGCCAAATACATCAGGGACAGAGTGTCCTCCTGTCCCTCCTGCAACAACCTTGCCCCACACCAGCAGCGCCAGCCTCTTTTGCAGCAGCCAGCGCCTACCATGCCCTGGACATCGCTGGCTGCCGACATATTCGAATGGCGGGGCAAGCAGTTCCTCGTCCTGGTCGACTCGTACTCCAACTGGTTCGAGGTGGACATACTTCCCTCCATCACCTCCGAGATGGTCATCAGCAAGCTGCGCAAGCACTTCGCAACTTTTGGTGCCCCTGTACGCTTGCAGACCGACAACGGCCGGCAATTCACTAGCGCCGAATTCAAGGCTTTCACTGCCAGGTGGAACTTTCATCACTACACAAGCAGCCCTGAGTATCCACAGAGTAATGGCCTGGCCGAACGGGCTGTGCGGAGTGCTAAGGCTCTGCTGGAGCAGTCGCGCCTGTCCAACTGCGATTTCTACCTAGGCTTACTCAACCTACGAAACATCTCCCGGGACCCAGCCATGGGTTGCCCTGCCCAGCGTCTGATGTCGAGGATGACAAGACCACCCATGCCAATCGCCCAACAGGCCCTGCTACCCAAAGTGCTCGAG
Source organism: Amblyraja radiata (assembly GCF_010909765.2). Taxonomy (NCBI): domain Eukaryota; kingdom Metazoa; phylum Chordata; class Chondrichthyes; order Rajiformes; family Rajidae; genus Amblyraja; species Amblyraja radiata. The sequence goes on from NC_045957.1 coordinate 112,777,433, forward strand.
CCTGCCACTGTCCAACAGTGGATTGACCAGAAGCGTGAAAGCCAACGGCGTTCCCACGACAAGTCCTGCCACCCCCTGTCCCCTCTACTGCCAGGCCAAGTCGTTCGGATGCAGACTACCACCGGCTACTCAGTATGGCTGACTCCCCAAGATCTTACCTGGTGGACTACGAAGGGACTGTCTATCACCGGAGCCGTCAACACCTACTGGCCGTGAACGAGCCGAAGCCTGCACCGGCGGGTCCTTATGCTCCTCCGCTGCCGTTCCAGCCGGTCACAGCCGATCTCCCTGCTGTTCCTCGCATGCCGCTTATCCCTCCGCTGCTGCGGTCTCCTCCTCCTTTGCATTCTCCTCCTCCTCGGCCGCCTGGTTTTGACCGGGTTTCTTCACCACCTCTGCGTTCACCTCCTCCTCCTGCCTTTCCAGCTTCGTCTGCGCTTGATCCTGCTTTAACTTTCTCGCCTGCCTCCGCTACGCCTTCTCTTCTTTCCGATGGGGGGGGGGAAGGTATTGTACGCACGCGTTCGTGTCGCATTGTCAAGCCGCCTGTTCGCTACGGCGACTTTGCTTAAACTCGCATGCCCTGTGCTGTTACATTGCCACGGCTCTAATTCTGTTTTGATTTCTAGGGGGAAGGATGTAGATGGTCCATGCATGCAACCAATAATATAGCTACCTCATTACCACTAACCACGCCTTAGTTATCAGGTATAATAACTCTCTCTCTATCTCTCCCTCCCTCTCTTGGTTCCAGCACGGTTATAGACTGCTAGTAGTCAGTGCTGGAATGTGTTTAACCTGAGTGCTCATTAAACAATAAGTAAAGTTACAAGTGTGTCAGACTTAACTTCTTTACAGGTGGTAAGCTACCCAAGCCGAATATGAGATGCTGTTCTTCCAGATCGCGTGTGGCCTTACTCTGGCAATGCAGGAGGCCCAGGAAAGAAAGGTCAGTGTGGGAATGGGAAGGGGAGTCAAAATTGTTGGCAACTGGTAGGGCCAGTAGACCTTGGTGAATCAAGCATAAGTTCCCAGTGATACTTGCATAGACAGATGTTTGATATGGTTAGGACAGATGTGCAGATACACAACATGGCAAGGACAATTTAGTTTATTTCAGTTTAGTTTAGTTTAGTTTAGTTTAGTTTAGTTTAGTTTAGTTTAGTTTAGTTTAGTTTAGTTTAGTTTAGTTTAGAGATACAGCATGGAAACAGACCCTTCTTCCCACCGAGTCCATGCCGACCAGTGATCCTCGTACACGAACACAATCCTATACACGAGGGACAATTTGCGATTTTTACCGAAGCCAATTAACCTACAAACTTGTACGCCTTTGGAGTGTGAGTGGGAACCGGAGCACCCGGGAAAAACCCAGACTGTCAGGGAGAGAACATGCAAACTCCATATAGACAGCACCCATAGTCAGGATAGAACCTGGGTCTGTGGCTCTGTTAGGCAGCAACTCTACCGCTGTGCCACCTCATGTCCAATGGCGTGACCCATTGAGAGTATGTGCTGATGAATGATATAGCATGGAATAGCGTGCTTATGGACATTGCATGCTTTTGTTCATCTATCCTTATATCATAAATGCGCTTCAACCATACCTCAATCGATAAATACAATAGGATGAGAAGATACATGTTAACTGGGAATCAGGAACTGTGGTGATGTATAAATAACATTCAACGGAAATCCAAAACATGATTTTCATTATATTTAATTATATGGATTTATTTATTCAAAAACATAGATCAAACAGAAAGATATTGCCAATATTAATATTTAGTTTAGTTTAGTTTAGTTCAGTTTAGTTTAGTTTAGTTTACTGATACAGCATGGAAACAGGCCATTTGCTCCAGAGAGCTCACATTGACCATCGATCACCCATTCCCACTCTCCACCGCCTCCACGCATTCCACTCTCTGGGCCCTCACCCCCTCATCTTCACCATGGATGTCCGGTCACTCTACACCTCCATCCCCCACCAGGATGGCCTCGGAGCCCTCCGGTTCTTCCTCGACCAGAGGAGCAACCTATACCCAGCCACTGACACTCTCCTCCGCTTAGCGGAGTTGGTCCTCACCCTTAACAACTTTACATTTGACTCCTCCCATTTCCTCCAAACACAAGGCGTAGCTATGGGCACACGCATGGGCCCCAGCTACGCCTGCCTCTTTGTCGGGTACGTTGAACAATCCTTGTTCGAGACGTACCAGGGCCCCATCCCCGACCTCTACCTCCGTTACATTGACGACTGCTTTGGTGCCACCTCCTGCACCTACACACAACTGACTGACTTCATCCACTTCACCACCAACTTCCATCCGGCACTCCAATACACCTGGACGATTTCCGACACTTCCCTACCATTCCTTGACCTCACCATCTCCATCGCAGGGGACAGACTCCTGACCGACATACATTACAAACCCACTGACTCACATGGCTATCTGGACTACACGTCTTCCCACCCTGCCCCCTGTAAAGACTCCATCCCCTACTCCCAATTCCTCCGCCTACGCCGCATCTGTTCCCAGGATGAGACATTTCATACCAGGGCATCGGAAATGTCCTCGTTCTTCAGGGAACAGGGATTCCCCTCCGCCACCATAGATGAGGCTCACACCAGGGTCTCATCCATACCCCGTAACACTGCTCTCTCTTCCCATCCCCGCACACGCAACAAGGGCAGAGTCCCTCTGGTCCTCACCTTTCACCCCACCAGCCGGCAAATACAACACATTATCCTCCGCCATTTCCGCCACCTCCAACGTGACCCCACCACTCACCACATCTTCCCATCTCCCCCCATGTCTGCCTTCCGCAAAGACCGCTCCCTCCGCAACTCCCTCGTCAATTCTTCCCTTCCCTCCCGCACCACACCCTCCCCAGGCACTTTCCGTTGCAACCGCAAGAAATGCAACACCTGTCCCTTCACCTCCCCCCTCGACTCCATTCAAGGTCCCAAGCAGTCGTTCCAGGTGCGACAAAGGTTCACCTGTATCTCCTCCAACCTCATCTACTGCATCCGCTGCTCTAGATGTCAGCTGATTTACATCGGTGAGACCAAGCGTAGGTTGGGCGATCGTTTCGCCGAACACCTCCGCTCAGTCCGCAATAACCTACCTGACCTCCCGGTGGCTCAGCACTTCAACTCCCCCTCCCATTCCCAATCCTCCCATCCGCCCGCCCTCGGGCTCCTCCTCCTCCTCCCCTTTTCCTTCTTTCTTTCCCCCCCCCACCCCCATCAGTCTGAAGAAGGGTTTCGGCCCGAAACGTCGCCTATTTCCTTCGCTCCATAGATGCTGCTGCACCCGCTGAGTTTCCCAGCAATTTTTTGTGTACCCACTAGTGTTATGTTATTCCACTTTGTCATCCACTCCCTACACACTGGGGACCTATTAAACTACAGACCCATAAGTCTTTTGGAGGAAACCGGAGCACCCGAAGGAAACCCATGAGGTCACAGGGAGAACGTGCAGACTCCACACAGACAGCACCTGAGGTCGAGATTGAACGCAGGACTCTGGTGCTGTGATGCAGCAGATCTATCAGCTGCGCCACTGGGCTGCCCACAATTCTCATTCAGGAAAATGGGCTGTGGGATCGATGTCATCCATACAAAACCAAATGTGTTTGGAAATTGGATTTGAAGGCAGAAATATATGACTTTAAAATATGCTTTAAAGCAGTTACACTGATCCAGAGTTACTCCATTTACTTTAACGTCATGTTCATAAATGATAGGAGCAGAATTAGGCCATTCAGCCCATCAAGTCTACCTCACCATTCAATCATGGATGATCTATCTCTCCCTCACAATCCCATTCTCTTATCTTTCCCCCATAATCCCTGACACCCGTACTAATCAAGAAACTGTCAATATCCGCTGACTTGGCCTCCACAGCCTTCTGTGGCAATGAATTCCACAGATTCACCCCCCTCTTGACTAAAGAAATTCCTCCTCATCTCCTCCCTAAAGGAACATCCTTTTATTCCGAGGCTATGGCTTCTGGTCCTAGACTCTCCCACTCGTGGAAACATCCTCTGAACTGACCGACACTTCAGAGTGGCCTGGGAACTTGACACAGGCCAACAAGTTTCTGAGAAACACATACAGAGATGTGTACAGTGACATATTTAGTCAAACAGTGCATCTTGCCAGATGTGAGGTCTCTGTACTCTCTTCCAAATTATCTCAGAATAGCATTCAAACTGAAATTAATAGAAGAATGCCAAGAAACAAAAAAAAGAATTCTCTGTAACTAATACTGGTGGAAAAACCAAGCAGGACAAGTGACCTCAAATATTCGGCTTTGGTCAGGCAGCAAACCCAAAGGTATAGAGTTATAGAATCATGGCGTCATGCAGCATGGATACAGGCCCTTCAGCCCAACATCCCCATGTCAACCAATATGTCCCATCTACACTATTTCCACCTGCCTGCATTTGCCCCATATCCCTCTAAATATAACCATATAACCATATAACAATTACAGCACGGAAACAGGCCATCTCGGCCCTACAAGTCCGTGCCGAACACTTATTTTCCCTTAGCCCCACCTTCCTGCACTCATACCATAACCCTCCATTCCCTTCTCATCCATATGCCTATCCAATTTATTTTTAAATGATGCCATCGAGCCTGCCTCCACCACTTCCACTGGAAGCTCATTCCACACCGCTACCACTCTCTGAGTAAAGAAGTTCCCCCTCATGTTACCCCTAAACTTCTGTCCCTTAATTCTGAAGTCATGTCCTCTTGTTTGAATCTTCCCTATTCTCAAAGGGAAAAGCTTGTCCACTTCAACTCTGTCTATCCCTCTCATCATTTTAAAGACCTCTATCAAGTCCCCCCTCAACCTTCTGCGCTCCAGAGAATAAAGACCTTACTTATTCAACCTTTCTCTGTAACTTAGTTGTTGAAACCCAGGCAACATTTTAGTAAATCTCCTCTATACTCTCTCTATTTTGTTGACATCCTTCCTATAATTGGGCGACCAAAATTGTACACCATACTCCAGATTTGGTCTCACCAATGCCTTGTACAATTTTAACATCACATCCCAGCTTCTATACTCAATGCTATCTACCACAATCTATCACAAGTTCACCAGTTCACAAGTTATAGGAGTCTTTAACCTTCCAAGTAACAGTCAAACCTAGTCACTGTTTCTTTGAGTATTGTGAACCAGCCACATGCCATTTATAGAGTTATAGAGTGATACAGTGTGGAAACAAGTCCTTCAGCCCAACTTGCCCACACTGACCAAAACATGTCCCAGCTACACTAGTCCCACCTGCCTGCGCCTGGTCCATATCCCTCCAAACCTGTCCTATCCATGTACCTGTCTAACTGTTTCTTAAACGTTGGGAAAGTCCCAGCCTCAACTACCTCCTCTGGCAGCTTGTTCCATACACCCACCACCCTTTGTGTGAAAAAGTTATCCCTCAGATTCCTTTCCCCTTCACCTTGAACGTATTGTATGTCCTCTGGTCCTCGATTCCCCTAATCTGGGCAAGAGATTCTGTGCATCTACCAGATTTATTCCTCTCATTTGATGATATCATCATTTGACTGTGGTCCCTCTTTATTATTATGAGGTGGAAATATCATTTTATTCCCACAGCTGCAGGACCACACAAGCATTACAATATAAATTACATTATATGTTTTCAATGCGTATTATAAGTGGCAGTAACTGGAGACTACATTGGTATCATAAACAATAAGTGTTTGATACATGAAAGAACTTTAAAGTTTTGCATGTGTGCATCAAAATGCCTTCCAGACCAAACACGCTGGCTTAAAATTCAGCACCATCTGTGAATCAGGAGTTCAATTATGGGGGAAAAAATAGGAGAGAGGAACTTGAAATCTCTTGTTGATCATGATTGCTTCTGTAACGAATTAGTGTATGTGGTCGAGACACTTTTTTTTTTCTCTAGGTCTAGCCCAATGCTGCAGCTTTTGATCTCAAGCCATTAAAATACCTGAGAATATCATGAGGACGTAATAGACAATAGACAATAGACAATAGCTGCAGGAGGAGGCCATTCGGCCCTTTGAGCCAGCACCGCCATTCAATGTGATCATAGCTGATCATCCCCAATCAGTACTCCGTTCCTGCCATCTCCCCATATCCCCTGATCCCGCTGTCTTTCAGAGCCCTATCTAGCTCTCTCTTGAAAATATCCAGAGAACCGGCCTCCACTGCCCTCTGAGGCAGAGAATTCCACAGGAATTTAAGAAGCCTTCACCATACCCGGTTGCCGCTGGGATCAAAAGAGGACCAGGCATGGGGGGACCATGGGGGGACTGCCGTGGGTGACGGGGAGGGGGAGGGGGAGGGGGAAGAGGAGAGGGAGGGGGAGGAGGAGGAGGAGGATGAGGATGAGGATGAGGAGGAGGATGAGGAGGAGGAGGAGGAGGAGGAGGAGGAGGAGGAGGAGGAAGAGGAAGAGGAGGAGGAGGAGGAGGAGGAGGAGGAGGAGGAGGAGGAGGAGGAGGAGGAGGAGGAGGAGGAGGGGGAGGGGGAGGGGGAGGGGGAGGGGGAGGGGGAGGGGGAGGGGGAGGGGGAGGGGGAGGGGGAGGGGAGGGGGAGGGGGAGGGGGGAGGGGGAGGGGGGAGGGGGAGGGGGGAGGAGGAGAACTAAGGAGGACATGGCGCGGGATACTTTATAACATTGCCGGCGCCCTTTATGTGGCGACTCTTTGCATACCCTTTAAGGCAGAGACAGACAACTTCTTGATTAGAACGGGTGTCAAGGGGTCTGCAGAAAAGGCAGGAAAATGGGATTAGGGGGCAGAGATCAGCCATGATTGAATGGCGGAATGGACTCGATGGGCCGAATGGCCTAATTCTACTCCTATAACTTGTGAACGTGAACCGTGGGTATGCAAAACAAAAAAAGGCACTGTGACTTCTCACATGTGACAATAAAGTATAATTTTACTTCGGAGTCACGTGAGTGACTACGTGTAGAAGCCCGCCAGGACGCATGCGTGTCATATCGCTTTCACGCTTGCGAAACGACAGGCGGGGTGGAACGTTCCCCCGCAGCGGTAAGTTTGAAACCGTGACCTGCAGGTAAGTGATTTACTCTGCGGTCGTGTTTGTCCCCGCGCTGTTTTTACACAGGTGGGGAAGCTGGACAAAATAGTGTCCACAAGTGCTGCGAGTAAAGCTGGCTGGGGAGGACTGCGAAGTTGCGGGAGCCAGCAGCAGCTGAAGGCACAAGCCCCGTAAGGGATCAGCTGTGCCGACTTTTTGTCCCGCGCCGGCCAGAACACCACGGCCGGGCGGGAGACTATTCAGAATGGGGCCATCGACTTTTGACAAGTCTAAAACGGAGGAGGCGGGGTGGAACGACGTTCCCCCGTAGCGACAATTTAAACCTGGACCTGCAGGTAAGAGCTGCGGTCTTTTTTTGTTTTCCCATGCTGATTACAGGCGGAGAAACCAACGGGCTGCGACAAAGCTGGTGAGGGAGGACCACGGAGCAGCGGGCAGCCAGCAGCAGCCAGCGGCACTCGGATCACCGATAGTGGGATCAGCTGTGCCTGATGTCGCCTCTGCACCGGCCAGATCCACGCGGCCGGGCGGTAAGGCTAGACACAAAACAAACAAGGTCGTGGACTCAGAGGAGTCTGACTTTGAACAACCCGCTTGATTGAACGACCGAGAGCGCTGGAGCCGGATGGAGCAGTGTGTGGAGCATTTGCTCCAACGTGACAGACTCCGGGAGATGGAGTCGGGTCACTGTGGGCCCTATGATAAACCCACAGCAGTACCTCTTGAAGGGCTGCACAGTGCTTCTACCTCATCAGAGGGGAGCACTGCGGGTCAGTTCTGGGCTGACCTGGAAGAGGGGTCCGCAGAAGGAAAGACAAGTGTGCAAGGGGTGCAGGGACTGTGCAAACCTGGGACCACAAAACCACCAATACTATTGTTTGGAGGCAACCTATCGAAGCAAGTCAAGGAGCTCGATGAGGAAGCAAAAACCCTAGGACTAATAAAAGGGACTCCAACAAAAACCCACTACAGCCAAAGACAGCACCCCTACGCACCCACCAGCAGAACTGGTGAAAGCTCGAAGGCCCGGTACTCAAAACATGAGTCTTTTAGGCCATGGCCCAGGCCGGCCTTCTTGGAAGATGAGGGGACCTCCAACACCAACCAAACCGAAAATCGGACACCAGCGCAACAACAGCAGCGAAGAACCTACAAAAAAGAAGTAAACCTGCCACTGGTAACTATGGAGGTAGGTGGGTCTGGTTCCCTACAAAATACAGGGAGCATGGAGGTTGGGGGGAGATTACACTCTTTTCTGAATGCATGGAGCATGTTAACAACCGATACTTACATCTTAAGCAGTATCCAGGGATATACAATAGAGTTTATACACAAGTACAGCCCTCCAGTTCAACATATACCGAACCGAATGTTCGTGCTTTCTGATAAAGAAAAATCAAAAGCGCAAGCTGAACTGGAGCGGCTTTACGTAAAAGGTGTAATTGAGAAAACTCAACACGAACCATTAGAATTCGTGTCCAATATATTTACCAAAAGCAAAAAAGATGGTGGCTGTCGCATCATCATAGATCTGACAAAATTGAATGCATTCCATGGCCTAAAGTCATATTGTACTGGGTCATATCACCAGCATGTTAGACTACAGATAGACAATACCACAATGGTAGCATACATTAACCACATGGGTGGAAACAAATCGACATCATGTGACAATCTGGCTAATACAATTTGGCAATGGTGTATCCAGAGAGATATTTGGATATCAGCCACGTACCTACCAGGAAAACTAAATTTAGTGGCAGACACCAGATCACGCAAATTTAATGAAAACACCAAATGGATGTTGAATAAAAAAGTATTTGCTGATATTACAGCAAAATATGGAACACCAGATATCGATCTATTCGCATCCAGACTTAACCACCAGTTATCAAATTATATTTCATGGGAACCAGACCCTGGAGCAGCGGCGACAGATGCATTTTCGCTGCATTGGGGGAAATTGTTTATTTACGCATTCCCTCCTTTCTGCCTCATCAGTCGGGTATTAAGGAAAATACGTCTGGTATTTTGGTAGTACCCGATTGGCCTACTCAACCATGGTTCCCAGTGGTATTAAACATGGTATTAGAACCATGTATCACCATCCCACATAGACCAGATTTATTGCTACATCCCGTAACAAGGGGTAGCCACCCATGCCATAAACATTTGAACTTATTAATTTGTAGAGTTTAAAAACACCTCTACTACAACTGGGACTGACGGACCGAACAGTGAACATGATCTCGGCGGCCCAAAGACAGTCAACCAAAAAACAGTATCTGGTCTATATCAGGAAGTGGGAGATGTACTGCCATAAAAACAACATCACCTACAGAGACATGAACATCCCGTCTGTTCTGGAATATCTGGCAGGCATCCACTATGATGAGGGGCTCAGTTACAGTGCCATCAACTGCGCCAGAAGTGCCCTATCGACTTACCTATGGCAGGGACAGAGTGTTACTCTGGTGGGACTCACCCACTGGTAACAAAACTTATGAGGGGAATTTTTAATACTAATCCCCCAAGAACCAGGTACTCCCAAATATGGGATGTAAGTATTGTCCTGAAGATGCTCAGGAATTGGTCTCCAGCAACAGCTCTGTCCCTACACAGACTGACATTAAAAACAGTCATGCTAATGGCATTGGTCACGGCACAGAGGGTACAGTCACTGCATAAACTAAGACTGGACAACATGACTTCCTCAACAGAAAATATTACGTTTCATATCTATGAGTTAGTAAAGCAGAACAGACAGGGATCAGCAGGCCTCAATATACAATTTAGGTCATACCCAACAGATGACCGTCTCTGTATAGTAAGACATCTGTCGTTATACATGGAGACAACGAAAATCCTAAGAGGCAATGAGAAGGCACTTTTTGGTCAGCCACAAGCAACCACACAAAAGAGTGACGGTCCAGACCATCTCAAGATGGCTTAAACAGGTGCTAACACAGGCTGGGGTGGATACTAATATTTTTAAATCTCATTCCACCAGGGCTGCAGCTACATCGGCAGCGATACAGTTGGATGTACCAATGGACCAAATCCTCAAGGCAGCAGGATGGTCTGGGGAAAAAACATTCCAATTATTTTACAACAAACCAGTAATGAAACCTGGAACGTTTGCAGAAACAATTTTAAGTCCTGTAAATTAATTTAAAGCCATAAAAAGGGGTTATAATTTTGTGTTAACAAATTTTATGATTTCAATGTCGAATTCATGTCCAAATTATGTTAACACAATTCCTCCTACAGTCATCAAGGCAGACGTGATGCATGGACTCGTTTCCACAGCATGAAATCACAGAGCTTTAAAATCTTCACGTAGTCACTCACGTGACTCCGAAGTAAAATAGTAAGATTAAACGAGAACTTACCAGTATGAAATTTGATCTGTATTTTATGAGGAGTTACGATAAGGGATTACGTGCCCTCCGCTCCCACCCTTGATCATATACTTAACTGGTATCTCTTCTCTAATCTTACTATGTTTAGTCATTACAGTTATCTGTGATTTCACACCACTGCTTTGAAGAATAGAAACATAGAAACATAGAAAATAGGTGCAGGAGTAGGCCATTCGGCCCTTCGAGCTTGCACCGCCATTCAATATGATCATGGCTGATCATCCAACTCAGTATCCTGTACCTGCCTTCTCTCCATACCCCCTGATCCCTTTAGCCACAAGGGCCACATCTAACTCCCTCTTAAATATAGCCAATGAACTGGCCTCAACTACCTTCTGCGGCAGAGAATTCCAGAGATTCACCACTCTCTGTGTGAAAAAAGTTTTCCTCATCTCGGTCCTAAAAGATTTCCCCCTTATCCTTAAACTGTTACCCCTTGTTCTGGACTTCCCCAACATCGGGAACAATCTTCCTGCATATAGCCTGTCCAACCCCTTAAGAATTTTGTAAGTTTCTATAAGATCCCCCCTCAATCTTCTAAACTCTAGCGAGTACAAACCGAGTCTATCCAGTCTTTCTTCATATGAAAGTCCTGACATCCCAGGAATCAGTCTGGTGAACCTTCTCTGTACTCCCTCTATGGCAAGAATGTCTTTCCTCAGATTAGGAGACCAAAACTGTACGCAATACTCCAGGTGTGGTCTCACCAAGACCCTGTACAACTGCAGTAGAACCTCCCTGCTCCTATACTCAAATCCTTTTGCTATGAATGCTAACATACCATTCGCTTGGCGGGCTTCTTCACATAATCCCTCATCGTAACTCCTCATAAAATACAGATCAAACTTCAAACTGGTAAGTTCTCGTTTAATCTTACTATTAATTGATTCATTCAGATCCCGTTTTGTTTCTTTATTTAATGCAGAGTCCTCTCCTTCCATGAAACAGCTCCAATTCCTTCTTGGTATCTTTGCTCAAATCCTGCACTACTCCCTGCCACTTCTCCTTTCATTTGATTTTTCTCCCGAGCAGACTTCAGCTCATTAATTCTACACTTTGACATCTCACCCAAGTTGTTATTGGTGCCAACAACCGGGTGGCACGGTGGTGCCGCCACAGAGCTGCTGCATTACAGTGTCAGAAGACCCGGGTTCGATCCTGACTGTGGGTGCTGTCTGTGACCTGCGTGGATTTTCTCCGAGATCTTTGGTTTCCTCCCGCACTCCAAAGACGTACAGGTATGTAGGCTGATTGGCTTGGCATCAATGTGAAATTGTCCCTACTGTGTGCAGGATAGTGTTAATGTGCAGGGATCGCTGGTCGGTGCGGACTTAATGGGCCGAAGGGCCTGTTTCCACGCCGTATCTCTAAACTACACTAAACTAAACAAATGTTCTTGTCAATTTTTGGCAGGGTATTAACCCATCAACCCATCAAGGAGTTTAGCATTCCTAAACCAGGGTTGGTTGGCCTGACATCCCACTCCTCTTTCCAGGTAATCCCTCAGGGTCAGGGGTTCAGTTCTGAGGCAGTTGATGAGAACAATAAGGACGGCCATGGTGGCACAGCGATAGAGTTGCTGCCTTACAGTGCTTGCAGCACCGCAGACCCGGGTTCAATCCCGACTATGGGTATTGTCTGTACGAAGTCTGCACCTTCTCCCCTTGACCTGCGTGGGTTTTCTCAGAGATCATTGGTCTCCTCCCACACTCCAAAGACGTACAGGTATGTAGGTAAATTGGCTTGGTAAATGTAAGAATTGTCCCTAGTGTGTGTAGGGTGATGTTAATATGTGGGGATCGCAGGTCGATACATACTCGGTGGGCTCTTCCTGTTTCCTGTTTCTGCGCTGTATCTCAAAACTAAACCAAACTAAACAGAGAACAATGGGGGCGGCATGTTGATGCAGCGAGTTGAGCTGCTGCCTCACAGCGCCAGAGACCCAGGTTCGATCCTGACCTCGGGTGCTGTCTGTGTGAAGTTTGCACGTTCTCCCTGTGACGGCATGGGTATTTCTCCCGGTGCTCCGGTTTCCTCCCACATTCCAAAGACGTGCAGGTTTTTGCAGGTCAATGGGCTTCTGTAAATTTTCCCTAGTGTGTAGGTTAGAACTAGTTTAGAGATACTGCGTGGAAACAGACCCTTCAGCCCCCAAAGCCCGTGCCAACCAGAAATCATCCATACACTTGTTCTATCCTACACTCTAGCGACAACCTACAGAAGCCTGTCAACCCGCAAAACCTGCATGTCCTTAGGATGGGGAAGGAAACCGGAGCATCGGAAAAAACCCAGGCAGTCACAGGTAGTGTACAGGTGATTGTTGGTCGGAGTGGACTCAGTGGGATGTAGGGACTGTTTCCATAATTTATCTCATGAACTCAACTCAACTCATCTCAACTCAACTCAACCAAACTCAACTCAACCAAACTCAACTAGTAAGAGACCTGCACACTTTTCCACAAGTAATGCAGAAGATGCTGAAGAGGCTAGGTGGTTGGGTTGTGTGGTACCTCCTGGACCTCCACCTGTGTTTTCCCTGCACCTTCATGTGATAGTGCTCGGTGCTTTTACGAATCGCTTACACCACCAAAGGAGGCCACTCTGCCCATTACCATGGTGCGGATCAGAAAAGGAGCCACCCAACCTACCCGCATTAGATCCACAGTCATGGCTTGTCAAGTGCGAAACAAAGTAATTTCTCAAAGTAATGAGTGTTCCTGCCAATTGCAAGCTGTGAGTTCAATACCCCAACCATCCCCTGGATGAAAACTCATTGCTCAACTCCTTTCTAATCCTTCTACAATTACTTTAAATCTCAGCCCTCCATTTTAAACTCTTCTGCTAAGGAAAATGAGTGCTCACTATTTAATTTTCTTTGGCCTTTTCCATCTTTATTCACCTCAATTAAATCACCCATTTTGTTCCAAAATGCCAATACTAGTTTATCTAAACCATTCTTACAGGCAAATATTTCCCGTCCGACCAATGCCCTCACAAGTCTCGACGTCACCCCGTCTGGTTCATTCTCATCCTTTCAGTAATATGCTGACTAAGCTGTGGTCTAATTAAATGTGTAAACATTCCTAGCACTGATTAGTCTTACATTCGGTGAGTCAGCCTTCCCAGACGTTCCATCTCCATCTTGAGTATTAGTTTTCCAGAGATTCTCACAAGTTTATGATGAGATAAATTAATTCGGATAGAGTCATTGAGCCAGAGTCACACAGAACATGAAACAAGCCCTTCGGCCCATTGTGGACATGCCGACCAAGATGTGGCCTCTATTCTCATCCATTTGCAGTGCAGTTTAGGGACACCTATCCACGTTCTCCGCGGATGCTGCCAAACCCGCTGTTACTCCAGCACTTTGTGTCTTATTTTGTAAAGCAGCATCTACAATTCCTTCTTTCTACATTTTGTGTGCTCCACTTGTGAAATCTCCTCAAGGTATGCCTACCTTGAAGAAGTTCTCCTTCCTACTCTGACAGGAATTTAGTGAGACACTTTCTCACTGCTCTCCCTCTGTGATTCTTGTTGCCCCTCGCTTGTGTTCACCTATTACCTGCTACGCCTTGTCTTGTCCTCTCTTCCAGCTTTCTTCCTCCTCCCCCCCCCCCCCCCCCCCCCACCCCCCACAATCAGTCTGAAGAAGATTCCCAGCCTGAAACATCACTTGTCCATGTTTTCCAGGGATGTGTGGGAAAGTACTGCAGATGCTGGTTTAAACCGAAGATAGACACATAAAGCTGGAGTAACTCAACGGGACAGGCAGCATGTCTGGAGAGAAAGCATGGGTGACATTTTGGGTCGAGACCCTTCTGAGTTAGGATCTCAGGGAGAACGCACAAACTACGTCCAGACAGCACCCAGAGTCGGGGTCGAACCTGGGTCTCCGGCGGTGCAAGTGCTGTTAGGCAGCAACACTACCGCTGCGCCACCTTGGCTATGTGTTTTAACGATGGATGTTTCCATCCTGGGAAAAAGGTTGTTCCCTATATATGCCTCTCTGAATTTTATATACTTGTATCAAGTCTTCCCTCATTCTCCGGCGTTCTAGAGAAAACAATCCAAGATTATCCAACCTCTCTTTGTAGCTGAAACTCTCTCATCCAGGCAGCATTCTGATAAAACTCCTCTGTGCCCAAAGTCCCCACATTTTTCCTGACCAGTGCATAAAGTTATCACATGCTTCAGTCTCTGGGCAATGCTATTTTTCATGTTAATGTTAAGTAAAACCCACAGTGTCATTATCAACGTCTGATCATGTTACAAGGCCCAGACTGCCAGTGCATGACACCAGCTCATCTGCTTGCTATAGGGCTGTTGTGAGGTTGCAATGTGTACTCAGCCTTCTCCTTCCTGTACTTCCACCTGAAAGGGATCAAGGAGTTCATAAGTTCAAATGTTATCGGAGCATAATTAGTCTACTCCTCCATTCAATGATGGCTGATCTGTCTTTCCCTCTCAACCCCATTCTCCTGCCTTCACCCCATAACCCCTGACACCCGAACTGATCACGAATCTGCATAGGAAGGGACTGCAGATGCCAGGAAAAGGAGCAGATGACGTTTCGGGTCGAGACCGTTCTTCTGACTGAGAGTCAGGGGAGTGGGAAACGAGAGATTATAGACAGTGATGTAGAGTGATGTAGAACAAATAAATGAAAGATATGCAAAAAAGTAACAATGATAAAGGAAACAGGCCATTGTCAGCTGTTGGTCCAGATGAGAACAAGTACAGACAATGAGACTCAACAAGCCGACTTTGAAGCTGGTACGACTTGGAAATGCAAGGGTTACTTGAAGTTAGAGAAATCAAGATTGATGCTACTGGGTTGTAAACTGCCCAAGCGAAATATGAGGTGCATTTCCTCCAATTAGCATTTGGCCTGACTCTGACAGTGGAGGAGCCCAAGGACAGAAAGTTCAGTGAGGGTAGACACAAAATGCTGGAGTAACTTACTGGATGACTGGCAGCATCTCTGGATAGAAGGAATGGGTGACGTTTCGGGGCGAGACCCTTCTTCAGACTGAGCGTCAGGGGAAAGGGAGTTGGTTCCTCCTGCTCTTAAGGCACAGTTTCTTTCCAGCTGTTATCAGGCCACTGAATCATCCTACCACAACCAGAGAGCATTACTGAACTACTATCTACCTCTGATGTCCCTCGGACTATCCTTTTTGCTGGCTTTACCTTGCACTAAACGTTACTCCCTTATCATGCATCTTTTCACCGTAAATGGATTGATTGTAATCGTGTATTTGTCTTTCTGCTGACTAATTAGCGCTCAACAAAAAGCTTCTCACTGTACCTCGGTACACATGACAATAAACTAAACCTGAACTGAATGGAACTCTGTGACCATATTTCAACCCAGACCCGCTTTTTTCCTTCCAACACATTTTGCCTGTTCCACTGCGATGTTTCCTCAAGGTCGGCCGACTTTGAAGAATTCTCCTCCTCTCTCCGATGAGAGTTCTGCAACATCTCTCTCGCTGCTCCCACTCTGTGATTCCTGCTCTCCACCTCGTTATCCACTCGGTGGGCGTTATTCTTGCTCTTGCCCTTGTTTTGAATGGACAGTGCCAAGAGTGGGTGGATTAGAGGACTGTTCTGTACCGGGTGTACTTTTCCCAAGGTTACAACACTGCGTCAGTCTCCATGTCTCACTGATAGTTCTGGTGTTCAGTAGCTGCAGGAAGGTGGAGCTCCCGGTTTGACCTATTGTTGACAGCAGTACGCTGATAATACACTGCATTTACATTCTGGCTTTGCTCACGGAGATTACAACAAGTTGGGCCAATTCAAAACAAGCAATTAATATAGACCATGTGTCGGCACATTGCACGATCGAGCCTGGACGACGTACTCAAGTTGCAGTCTCCGTTCAAGGATCCCCCCCACCAACACCCTCCACCTCCTCAAACACCCAGCTAATGTTCCCTCGTAAAGATAAAGATACTCTTAAAGATAGCGGAGTCAAGGGATATGGGGAGAAGTCAGGAACGGTGTACTGATTGTGGATACAATACAAATTTATTGTCATTTGAGCCCCAGTGAGACTCAAACGAAATTTTGTTTCCACAGCCATACAAACAAAGACAATGTCCTACAGACATACACACAATTAAGTTCACACAAACATCCATCACAGTGAACCCACTGTGATGGAAGGCAAAAGTCTTTTCTCTCCCCTGCTCTCCATGTCTCTCCCGATATCCAAGCCCCAGGCGGGTGATGATAAGTCCCACGGCCATTTTAGGCCGTGCGGGGCGATTTACGGCCCTGCTCCCGGTCTGAAAGTACAAGGTCGGAGCCCCAGCATGCGCTGGTGAGTCCCACGGCCATGAAGCCGTGCCAGGTGATGTACTTCCCCGCTCCAGGTCGTTCCAACCCCGCGACACGGGCTGGAGAAGTCGCGTTGCGGGAGCTCCGGGAAGCGGTCTCGCTCTCCCCCCGGACCCGCGAGCTCCCGATGTCTCAGTCCACCGGACCTGCGGCTGCGTTGCTGGAGCCTCCGAGCCCCAGGAGTCGAGTCGCAGCAGCGAGTCACCACCGCTCCCCACGTTCCGAGGCCGGCCAGCCCCACGATGGTGAGTAGTCTGCAGCTCCACAGCTCCGCAGTCTCCCGAGCCCCCGGGTCGTTCAGGCTGGAGGCCGCTCCACGGTGCTAGGCCCCAACGACAACGGAGACCCGACAGGGAAAAGGTCGGGTCTCCCGTACAGGGAAGAGATTTTAAACGGTTTCCCCCCCCCCCCCCCCCCCGCCCCCCACATATACACATTTAAAACCAAGCTTAAAAAAACACAAACACTACATTTAACTAGACAAAAATAAAAAAAAGACAGACAGGCTGTAGGAGCCGCTGCAACGAGTCGCGCCGCCACCAGGATGACCAGCCATGATCACATTGACAATAGACAATAGACAATAGTTGCAGGAATAGGCCATTCAGCCCTTCGAGCCAGCACCGCCATTCAATATGACAAGCCATGACTGTGGATCCAGAGAGGCTGCCCGTCCCACTGATTTGCTCCAGCATTTTGTATCTATGGTCAAGAAGATACAATTTGTAGGAAGGAGCTGCAGATGCTGGTTTAAATCGAAGATGGACACAAAATGCTGGAGTAGCTCAGTGGGACAGGCAGCATCTCTGGAGAGAAGGAATGGGTGACATTTCAGGTCGAGACACTTTTTCAGAAATTAAGAAGGGTCTCGACCCGAAACATCACCCATTCCTTCTCTCCAGAGATGCTGCCTGTCCAGCTGAGTTACTCCTGCATTTAGTGTCTACCTTCAGGTCAAGAAGATACCTTATCCAAGCACCAAGGAGAGTGTCGGCACAAGGATGTGGAGGAAAGGCTTTGTCAATGATGTAAACAATGCTCAACGTGATAGAAGACAGACGCTAAATGCTGGAGTAACTCAGCGCGTCAGGCAGCATCTCTGGACAAAAGAAATAGGTGATGTTTTGGGTCAAGAACCTTCTTCGGACTCCGAGTCAGGGGAGAGGGTAACCACAGATATGGAATGGTAGAAATGACAAAGGAATGAAAGGCATGTAAAGGTCAAATCAAGGATGATCAAGGAAAGGTGGAGCCCACAATGGTCCATTGTTGGCTGCCAAAGAGATGACGACAAAGGGGTACGAGAAGTGAAACTACGCAGGATGACAGTGAAGCTGGTAACACGATTAGGGTGGGGGAGTGACAGAGAGAGAAAGGATGCAAGGGTAACTTAAAATTAGAGAAATCAAGAATCAGACAGCTGGGCTGTAAGCTGCCCAAGCAAAATACGATGCGCCGTTCCTCCAATTTGCATTTGGCCTCAACATAATAGTCAGGACTACACTGTCAGTTCACCTAATGCTGACACACACCACAAGGTCTATCCTTCACGGCAAGCATTAATCCTCTATAAATTACAGGAGGCAAACAATTGTATCATTAAGTTAATCTGCATATCCAAATTACCTCTAATTAATCAAATACATTAATATGTAATGGGATAATTATACCCTCCAGTTTCAGTTGGATTTGCTGTTTCAGTCAGAAAGCCAAGGAAGCCTAATTTTACTTCGGAGTCACGTGAGTGACTACGTGAAGAACCCGCCAGGACGCATGCGTGGCATATCGCTTCACGCATTGCGAAACGACAGGCGGGGTGGAGCGTTCCCCCGCAGCGGTAAGTTTAAAACCGAGACCGACAGGTAAGTGAATTACTCTGCGGTCGTTTTGTTTCCCGTGCTGTATTACAAGGGGAAACTATGGACAAATCGAAGAAGTCCACAAGGGCTGCGTCTAAGCTGGCTGGGGAGGACCGCGGAGTTGCGGGCAGCCAACAGCGGCCGACTGCACCAGGATCACCTTTAGTGCGATCAGCTGTGCCCGACTTGGCACCTGTGCTGGCCAGATCAACACCACGGCCGGGCGGGAAGGCTATACGAAAGACTGACAGAGCCGTTGACTCAGACGAGTCAGACTGCGAGGAAACGCCGCGGGCGGCCAGCGACTGTGATTGCTGGGGCCGAATGGAGCGGCTTATGGAGCAGATGCTTCACCGTGACAGACTCCGGGAGATGGAGGCTGGTCACCATGGGTCATATAATACACCCATGGCAGCACCTTATCCAGGGCTGCACAGTGCATCTCCCTCGACAGAGGGGAGTACTGGGAGCCAATTCTGGGCTGGCTCTGAAGGGGGGTTTGCTGAAGAGACAACAAGTGTGCAGGGGGTGCAAGAACAAGAAAACCTCCTGGAAATGGTGTCCAAATTTGTACAACCAGAGCAGACTGGACTGCAATTAGAACTAAAATTAGCATCCAGTATTGACTATCTCTCATTTAAACAACTACAGGAACAGGCTGTAATGGACACTACTGCCAAATATTTGGCACCGGTAAATTGTGTATCCTTCAATGTTCCCGTGGTGAACAGTTGCATCAAAAAATCCTAAAACTATTGACTGCAGGGATCACAGCATTTGCTCGAACAGTGGATGGAAAAGAGATGTCAGAACAACAGCAAGACGCTCTGGCATTATTCTGCAATACGCAGTATGAGATTAATAGTCTCAGGAAGAACGCCATCCGCCCAGCCTTAAACCTTAAGTTTGCAGAGCTGTGCAGACCTGGAGGTACTAAACCACCAATATTACTATTTGGGGGCAACATGTCAAAACAGGTAAAAGAGCTTGATGAGGAGGCTAAAACCTTGGGGCTCATAAAGGCGGCAACGGGTAGGACCTCCTACACACGACGACTGCACCCCTACGCACCCACCAGCAGAGCAAGACACACAGAAGCTGGTGAAAGCTCAAAGGCCGGGCAAACAGGACAGAGCTCTTTTTTTGGCCATGGCCCAGACCGGCCTTCGTGGAAGATGCGCAAACCCCACACTACGGCGCCTCAACCTCTACGGCGACAGAACAGGAAGAAATAAACTTTCCACTGGTAACCATGGAGGTAGGTGGGTCTGGTCCCTTCCAAAAAACAGGAAGTGTAAATAATACACAAATTGGTGGTAGATTACACTTTTTTGGGAGGCATGGAGTGCAATAATTACTGACACTTATATCCTACATAGTATTCAGGGATATACAATTGAATTTGTGCTCAAAAACTATCCTCCGGTTCAGCATGTACCGAACCGAACGTTCGTGCTTTCATAACAAGAAAAACTGGAAGCGCATGCTGAACTGGAGAGGCTATATGCTAAGGGAGTCATTGAAAAAACCCAACACGACTCTCTGGAATTCGTGTCAAATATCTTTACAAAAAACAAAAAAGATGGTGGTTGCCGCATCATTATAGATTTGGCCTAACTGAATACATTTGTGCAGTATATTCATTTCAAAATGGAAACCTTTGTTACTGCCAAACAATTGATTTCCAAAGGCTACTTCATGGCTTGCATCGATTTAAAAGATGCTTACTATTCGGTGCCTATACGGAAGGATCACAGACGTTATTTAAAATTTAACTGGATGGGGCGGCTTTGGCAGTATAGAGCACTGCCTAATGATTTAACATCTGCCCCCAGACTATTTACCAAAATTTTGAAACCAGCCCTAGCGTTTCTTCGGAAACAAAAACATATGGTCATGGCTTACCTAGATGACATATTAATTGTGGGGAAAACTTTGGAATTAGCCAAAATAGCTGTATCAGCTACCAAACAATTGTTTGAGAAACTGGGGTTTATCATCCATCCAGTTAAATCTAAGCTAACACCTTCCACCACTATGGATTACTTGGGGTTCACCATTGACTCAGTTCACATGTCGGTGACTTTACCTAAGGACAAGGCAACAGACTTAACTGAGGCCTGCAACAACCTCATTGACATCAGTGAACCATCTATTCGACTGGTAGCAAGGGTAATTGGCAAAATTGTGGCTGCTTTTCCAGCCACACAGTTTGGACCTTTGCATTACCAAAATTTACAAAGGGCAAAGGTACAAGCACTCAAAATCAATACTGGTCATTTCGATAGGCCAATGAAGCTACCAATCAAAGCAATTACGGAATTACAATGGTGGAGGGAAAACATTCAGCATTGTTCCAGCCCTATCATTGTCAGCAACCCTTCAGTGGTGCTACAAACTGATGCCAGTGCTCATGGTTGGGGTGCTACTAATTCCATCTATAGTTGTGGAGGTAGATGGGATGCACAAGAGGCATCATTACTTCAGACACATGGCATAAACTACTTGGAAATGTTAGGTGCGTTCTATGGTCTAAAATCATACTGTTCAGAAATGCATCACCTGCATGTTAGACTGCAGATTCATAACACCACCGTGGTGGCATATATTAACTATATGGGTGGAATCAAATCGGTATCATGTGATAATCTGGCTAACACAATTTGGCAATGGTGTATTCAGAAAAATATTTGGATATCAGATAGTTACCTACCAGGTAACCTCAATTCTGTGGCAGACACCAGGTCACGCAAATTCAATGACAACATCGAATGGATGTTGGACTGCAAAATGTTTGCTGATATTGTAGCACGATATGGAACACCAGATATCGATCTATTTGCATCTCGGCTTAATCATCAGTTGCCAAACTATGTTTCTTGGGAACCAGACCCTGGGGCGTCAGCGATGGATGCCTTCTCGCTGCATTGGGGAAATTGTTTTTCTATGCATTCCCCCCTTCCTGCCTCATCAGTCAGGTATTACGCAAAATACAACAAGACTCGGCGTCTGGTATTTTGGTAGTGCCCGAGTGACCTACTCAACCATGGCTCCCCGTGATTCTCGATATGGTTTTAGAACCATGCATCTCCGTTCCGAAACGACCAGATTTGTTGGTTCATCCCGTAACAGGGGAAAGCCATCCATGCCATAATAGGACAAATTTGTTGATTTGTAGAATCTAAAGAAACCACTTCTGGACCTGGGGCTGATGGACCGAACAGTGAACATAATTCAGTGGCTCACAGGCAGTCCACCAAGAAACAATATCTGGTCTACATCAGGAAGTGGGAGATATCTGAGGAAAGACATTCTTGCCATAGAGGGAGTACAGAGAAGGTTCACCAGACTGATTCCTGGGATAACCATATAACCATATAACAATTACAGCACGGAAACAGGCCATCTCGGCCCTACAAGTCCGTGCCGAACATCTTTTTTCCCTTAGTCCCACCTGCCTGCACTCATACCATAACCCTCCATTCCCTTCTCATCCATATGCCTATCCAATTTATTTTTAAGGGATGTTAGGACTTTCATATGAAGAAAGACTGGATAGACTCGGTTTGTACTCGCTAGAATTTAGAAGATTGAGGGGGGATCTTATAGAAACGTACAAAATTCTTAAGGGTTTGGACAGGCTAGATGCAGGAAGATTGTTCCCGATGTTGGGGAAGTCCAGAACAAGGGGTCACAGTTTAAGGATAAAGGGGAAATCTTTTAGGACCGAGATGAGGAAAACTTTTTTCACACAGAGAGTGGTGAATCTGTGGAATTCTCTCCCGCAGAAGGTAGTTGAGGCCAGTTCATTGGCTATATTTAAGAGGGAGTTAGATGTGGCCCTTGTGGCTAAAGGGATCAGGGGGTATGGAGAGAAGGCAGGTACAGGATACTGAGTTGGATGATCAGCCATGATCATATTGAATGGCGGTGCAGGCTCGAAGGGCCGAATGGCCTACTCCTGCACCTATTTTCTATGTTTCTATGTCTATATATTGTTCTAGGAACAACATCACTTATTGTACGATGAACATTACTTCTGTTCTGGAATTCCTGGCTAGCCTCCACTATGATGAGGGGCTCAGTTATAGTGCCATAAACTGCGCCAGAAGTGCCCTTTCAGCATATCTGTGGCAAGGATCAGAGCGTCATTCTGTCGGGACTCGCCCCCTGGTAACTAAACTTATGAGGGGAATTTTTAATATTAATCCCCCAAGGACAAGGTATTCCCAAATATGGGATGTGAGTGTAGTTTTTATGCTACTGAGGAATTGGTCACCAGCAACAGCTCTGTCCCTGCAAAGACTAACACATAAAATAGTCATGCTGATGGCATTGGTCTCAGCACAAAGAGTTCAGTCATTACATAAATTAAGGCTGGATAGTATGACCACTTCAACGAGTAAAATAACCTTTTACATCCACGAATTAGTTAAACAGAACAGACCGGGATCGTCAGGCCTCAAAATAGAATTCAGAACTTACCCAATAGATGTACCCATTCAGAGCTTACCCAATAGATTCCCCACCGGGCGATGGTACAAACAGTCCCGCGGCTCACCGAACCCCGCAAACGGGCCGGTTCAAACACCGCGGCAGCTTCGACCACCCCCGGGCCGCGGTGTTTGAACCGGCCCGTTTGCGGGGTTTGGTGAGCCGCGGGACTGTTTGTACCATCGCCCGGTGGGGAATCGCCTCAGCGCAGAGGGAGAAGAGGGAAGAGACAGTAACCCTAAGATTTTTGCCTCCACCACCGTGAGGAGGTGCTTGGAGGATACACTGTGGTGGATGTTAATTTGTGTTTATTGTTGTTTATTATTGTATGATTGTATGTATGACTGCAGGCACGAAATTTCGTTCAGACCGTAAGGTCTGAATGACAATAAAGGTATTCAATTCAATTCAATTCAATTCAGATGATCGTCTATGCATTATGAGGCATTTATTATTATACATAGAGAACACTAAACAGCTCAGAGGCAATGAGATGGCATTACTTATCAGCCACAAACAGCCCCATAATAGAGTATCTGTACAAACAATTTCCAGATGGCTGAAACAGGTTTTAACGGCTGCTGGGGTGGATACTAACATATTCAAATCTCATTCCACCAGGGCTGCAGCTACATCGGCAGCAATGGAATTGGGCGTACCTATAGACCAAATCCTGGGGACAGCAGGATGGTCAAAAGAGAAAACTTTTCAACTATATTACAATAAACCAGTGGTTAAACCTGTGACATTTGCAGAATCCATTTTAAGTTCTGTATCATGATTTACCGCATACGAGAGGGGCTATAATTTTGTTTGTTAATAAATTCAGCATGGTTTTTCAATGTCTGATTCATGTTTGAATACGTTAACACAATTCCTCCCTTAGTCAATTAAGGCAGACGTGAGGCATGGACTTGTTCCACGGCATGAAATCACCGAGCTTTAAAATCTTCATGTAGTCACTCACATGACTCCGAAGTAAAATAGTAAGATTAAACGAGAACTTACCAGTTTGAAGTTTGATCTTTATTTTATGAGGAGTAACGTTGAGGGATTACGTGCCCCCCGCTCCCACCCTCGATCATAAAGTTCAATTGGTATCCTATTTCTCTAATCTTACTATGATCAGTTCATTACTGTTATCTGTGATTTCACACCGCTGCTTTGAAGATTGACACGCATGCGTCCTGGCGGGTTCTTCACGTAATCCCTCAACGTTCCTCCTCATAAAATAAAGATCAAACTTCAAACTGGTAAGTTCTTGTTTAATCTTACTATTAAACTGATTTACATATGGAAATTGGAAGTAATCGGCACATACGTGCGGCGCGGTGGCGCAGTGGTAGAGTTGCTGCCTCACAGCGCCGGAGACCCGGGTTCGGTCCTGACTACAGGTGCTGTCTGAACGGAATTTCTGCCTTCTCCCCGAGACCTGCGTGGGGTTTTCTCCGGGTGCTTTTAATATAGTACCTTTAATTAAGTCTAACATTGTAAGGCGCTTCACAGACATTGCAGTGAACAAAATATGCCACTGAGCCATATTTAGTTCAGTTTTGTTTCGAATGAGAGATACAGCGTGTAAACAGGCCCACTGAGTCCACACTGACCAACGATCACCCATACACGAGTTCTCTGTTATCCCAGTTTTGCATCCTACGCATCAGGGGCAATTTATCGAATCTTATTATCTTTCAAACCAGCACATCATTGGAATGTGGGAGGAAACCGGAGCAACCAGGGAAAACCGCGCAGTCACAGGGAGAATGTACTGGTGGTTCTGTATCTCTGAACTAATCTAAACAAACTATACATACCCCCAGCTTCAGGAACAGTTTCTTCCCAGCTGTTATTAGGCAATGGAACCATCCTCTCACCAACTATAGTGCAGTCCTGACCTTCCATCTACTTCATTGGATTATGTGCAGGCAGATAAGAGTTGGATTTGGCATCATTTTCAGCACAGATAATGAGGGCCGAAGGGCCTCGTTCCTGTGCTGCATTGTTCTATGTTCTATGTTTAATGCAGCCT
This sequence comes from Amblyraja radiata, assembly GCF_010909765.2. Taxonomy (NCBI): domain Eukaryota; kingdom Metazoa; phylum Chordata; class Chondrichthyes; order Rajiformes; family Rajidae; genus Amblyraja; species Amblyraja radiata. The sequence goes on from NC_045957.1 coordinate 112,802,660, forward strand.
TCAGCTAACTGGGCTTTCCTGATTAAGGTCATAAGGTCATAAGTGATAGGAGCAGAATTAGGCCTTTCAGCCCATCAAGATCTCTCTCCCTCCTAACCACATTCTCCTGCCTTCTCCCCATAGCCCTTGCCGTCCGTACCAATCAAGAATCTATCTATCTCTCCCTCAAAAGACTTAGCCTCCACAGCCTTCTGTGGTAAAGAATTCCACAGATTCACTATCCTCTGACTGAAGAAATTCCTTCCTCATCTCCTTCCTAAAGGAATGCCCTTTATTTCTGAGGCTGTGACCTCTAGTCCTAGACTCTCCCACTGGTGGAAACATCCTCTCCACATCCACTCTATCCAGGTCTTTCACTATTCTGTAAGTTTCAATGAGGTACCCCCTCATCCTTCTAAACTCCAGCGAGTAGAGGCCCAGTGCTCATCATATGTTAACCCACTCATTCTTGTTAACCCACGCAGTCTGAAGAAAGGTCTCAACCTGAAACGTCGCCTATTTCTTCCGCTCCATAGATGCTGCCTCACCCGCTGAGTTTCTCCAGCATTTTTGTCTACCTTCGATTTTCCAGCATCTGCAGTTCCTTCTTAAACACTTATTCTTGGGATCATTCTCATAAACCGCTCCCCAGAGCCAGCTTTCTCAAATATGGGACCCAGAATTGCTCATTAATTGCGCATTTGGACCGGCACGGTGGTGCAAAGGCAGAGTTGCTGCCTTACAGCGTTTGCAGCGCCAGAGACCCGGGTTCGATCCCCACTATGGGTGCTGTCTGTACGGAGTTCGTACGTCCTCCCCGTGAGCTGTGTGGGTTTTCTCCGAAATCTTCGGTTTCCTCCCACACTCCAAAGACGTACAGGTTTGTAGATTAATTGGCTTGGTGTAAATGTAAATTGTCCCTAGTGTGTGTCGGATAGTGTTAATGTGTGAGAATCAGTGGTCGGTGCGGACTCGGTGGGCCAAAGGGCCTGTTGCGGCGCTGTATCTCTAAACTAAACTAAACTAAACTAAACTCAGTAATAGTCACCAATCTCAGCCAATAGGTGAGTCATGACTGAATGCAGACAGACATATTAAAATGTCACCAGAAATAAAATATTATTTGATTATGGCATGTGAAACCAGACAATTACACTATTAATATCAATGATCTCAGGCTAGCTCCTCAGGAGGCAGCCTTTTGTAAAACCTTTGAAGACAAACATATATAAACGAAACTGGACACCACAGTTGAAGGACCACCATCACTGATTAATAATATAGTCTCCTTTCAAAATAATTATGTGGTTATGCCTCAAAGGGATTGACCTAACTGGCTTTTCTTTTAGCCAGCCTAGTTTCTGGATTTGTTGGAGACATCGACTTTCACAGTAGCAGCATTAATTTTCCATTTTAGTTTAGTTTAAAGGGCCTGTCCCAATTTCACGACGTAATTCACGACCTTTTTTACACGTGGACATTTTTCATCATGCTAGAAAAAATGCCCTGACCTACTTGATGCCACGAGTACCTACGACTAGCATCACGGCCTGCTACGACCTACCTACGATCTCCTACGACCTCCCACGACCTCTTGGCGACCATGCTGTGAGTATGAGTCAAGGGCAAACTCGGCAAAGGTCGTGAATTAGGTCGTGAAAGTGGGACAGGCCTTCAGTTTAGTTTTAGAGATATAGCGCGGAAAAAGCCCTTTTGGCCTACCATGTCCCCGCCGACCAGTGATCCCGCACACTAATACTATCCTACACAAACTAGGGTCAATTTTACAATGATCTCAAGCTAATTAACCTACAAACCTGTATGTCTTTGGAGTGTGCGAGGAAACAGGAGATCCCGGTGAAAACCCACGCAGGTCACGGGGAGAATGTACAAACTCCGTACAGATGGCTCCCGTAGTCAGGATCGAACCCAGGTCTCTGGCGCTGTAAGGCAGCAACTGTGTACTAGGTCTTTAACTGCACAGCTGCTGGAGTTCAAAGGAATCAGGTCTACAGCATAGAATCATCCAAAATCATTCCCACGGATAAATACTTGGGGAATCAGGATCATTGACCTCAGCAGAGATTTCATTTGCGGTTTTGTACAGAAATGAAGAAATTTGGAAAGAAAATTGTTTAAAGTGTTACATTGTTAAACAATCATTTCTCCAGAGGAAGCAAAACCCACACAAAATGGTGGCGAACTGCAGATGCTAGTTTACCAAAAAAAAGGCACAAAGTGCTGGAGTAAATCAGCGGGTCAGGCAGCATCTGTGGAGAACATGGGCAGATGACGTTTCAGGTCGGGAACCTTCTTTAGATTCTTAGTCACCCATCCGCGTTCTTCAGAGATGCTGCCTGAACCGCCAGGTTACTCCAGCAGTTTGTGTCATTTCTTGGTAAACAAGCATCTGCAGTTCCTCGTTTCAACATATCTCCTAGAGACCTTCTCCATAGTTATAGCTGAGTCTCACGTTGCGAGTTGACACAAGAGGTACCCCGAGTTAAAACTCGTGGTAATAACGTACGATTAACGTACGGAACTCGTGGACGCAACTTAGAGACTCGTGGCGCTAACGGCAGGTACTCGTGAAACTTGTCAACTCTTGCAAAAAACCAAACATGTTTAAAATTTTCCACGAGTCAATTTTACTCTTGTGGTTAAGAATTGAAACATTTTAACTCGTTGTAAGAACGTAGTGGCCCGTGCGTTTACCTTAGTGTATCGTGGGTCTACCGTGGGAACTCTTTAACTCAGCGGTCAGGGAGCAGCAGATTGTCGCTCCCTTCAGTTTCCCAGCGCCAATCACCTGCCATAACATGAGAGAGATCATGCACTGTTGTAGGTTTACTTTGCACGTCGGTGTTTCTGACTTTCTCCACTCATTGTTGGCCCTATCTGTCACCATCCCCACCTACATCCCTCTGCTTCCCGGCCATGTGTGTGACCCCTTCCCTCCCCTCTCCAGCTCCCCGCCCATTGCACCGGAGCGGGGGCTTTGCACTGTCTTCACATCGGCGATGCCAGCAGGTCAATGCCAGTCGCCCCCTTCAGTTTCCCAGGGGGTCGGGACGGGACTGGAGTTGGGAGGGAAAGGTGGGGGGGGGGGGGGGGGGTTGGGTGGGTTAGGTGAGCAGGAGAGTGAGATTGTTTGCAGTTGCAGAGGGAGGGGGCAAGGGCGGTACAGTTCCCAGTCTCAGCTCCTGTCCAGAGGGGTGGCCGGAGACGTCAGGACCAATGGGACACCGACCCCCAGGCCCACCAGGCCCACTGCAAGCACGGAGAACCCAGAGACCCACAGCCAACAGCAACTCCAGCCCAGCCCCGCTCCAACTCCAGAGTGGCCCTGGCTGTGGGTCTCTGGGTTCTCCGTGCTTGCAGTGGGCCTGGTGGGCCTGGGGGTCGGTGTCCCATTGGTCCTGACGTCTCCGATGCAAAGCCCTCGCGCCGGTGCAATGGGCGGGGAGCTGGAGAGGGGGGGAAGGGGTCACACACATGGCCGGGAAGCAGAGGGATGTAGGTGGGGGTGGTGACAGACAGGGCCAACAATGAGTGGAGAAAGACAGAAACACCGACGTGCAAAGGAGACCTACAACAGTGCATGGTCTCTCTCGCGTTATGGCAGGGGATTGTCGCCTGCCCGCTGTTCCTGACGCTAAAGCCTTGGGATCGTTGCCCTTCGTGTTGGTGTGGAGGGGGAGGGGGGTATTGTGCTGTTTGATCGCCCCCTGTTATCCCAGGGACAGGGAGACACAGCGGCTTTTGAGACTGATGGGCAATCACTTCCAAAGTGTCTGCCCACACAGTTAGTACACATCTTCTACACTTGTCTCCCGCACTAAGATCATCCCGCAGAGAATTATCCCAGCCTAACCCAAGAGCCACGTCACCCCAGACAGATTAATGACGCCCCAACCTCTCTCCACCTCAACTCACGCCTGGGCACCAAAGCAGCTCAGGTGGCGAACCCTGAGCTCCGTCCCACAACAATCTGATGTGCACATCCGTCCACATTCAAAGATTTCATCTCCTGTCTCCCCGCAGTGTGTAGACATGGTAGTAAATTCAATTAAAACATATCAAACCTGTGTGTTTCAAACAAATCATAAGTATAACTGCTCTGGCACTGGATGGTGGGCATTTCCCCTTTGTAGGTCACATCAATAGATGCGGCCGCTCTGAATTCTATTTTAAAACAAAGCCACAGGATGGAGAGGTCTTCTTTAACACTGTTGCTTATTAAAACATAACACTGTTGCTTATTAAAACAAACCTTCAATCAGGATTGGCTCAAGAGTAACTCGGGAGACGAACTTTGAACATCGCAGAAATAACAAGTAAACGGCAAACTTGTCATACCCGTGGGAACTCGGTTAAACTCTTGATCATACACTTGGAATCTCGTACACAACCACGAGTCTTTCACTCGGGGTACCTCTTGTGTCAACTCGCAACGTGAGACTCAGCTTTAACATATAAGTACATAATTTCCTAACTTCTAGGAGCGGAATTAGGCCATTCGGCCCATCAAGTCTACTCCGCCATTAAATCATGGCTGACCTATCTTTCCCTCCCAACCCCATTCTCCTGCCTTCTCCCCATAACCCCTGACACCCATGCTAATCAAGAATCTGTCAATCTCCGCCTTAAATATATCCATCGACCTGGCCTCGACTGTCGACTGTGGCAATGAACTACGCAGACTCACCAACCTCTGACCACAGAAATTCCTGCTCACCTCCTTTGTTTGGAGTGAAATCAGGAAAACTTCCTTGGAATTCAAGGCAAATCGACAAGAAACCATGGACTGGGAATGCACAGTGCTGCATCATCTATACACCGTGTTCCCAACAGAGGTACTTAAGACACTCGAATCACTAAAAGCAATCTTATCCAAAATCTGACTTATTTATCCACAACCTTTAGCAAAGTAAATCGAACCTTCAATTTGCCAATGGCACCAGCTCAAAATCAAAGGAGTGCATTGTGTCAGAAAAAGAATAGGTTCAATGAGAAATGCACAGATGCAAAATTTAAATGAGACGGCATGACCTAATTCAATAAATTGCAGGAACATGACACGATGGACCAAAGGGCTCGATTTAATTGATCTCTGAGATGCCATTTACATAATGCAAGCAGACACAGTTCAGAAGTTCACCGCTGCTGTTGGCTTCAGGCACTCGCTTCCTCCTGACTTGGCCCGTAAGATTTGACCCAGTTTGGCCAACAACCTCTCTTCCCCACTACCCCATGTGGATACAAATATAGAGAATGCAAAGCTTTAGCCTGAAGAAAACCCCATGAACACAATATGTCTGTGTGTATATATATATAAATATTGCTAGCAAGTGGCTGTCTGTATGTTTAAGAATATATGTGTGTGTTTGATTGTATATACAATATATGCTAGCAAAGATTTTTGTGTGTCTGTCGATGAGTGCATATGTGTATGTGTGTGTGTTTGAGTCAATGTGAATGTGTGTGTTTGAGTGAATGCATGTGTGTGTTTGAATGCGTGAGTGTTTGAGTGAATGTGTGAGTGAATGTTTGAGTGAATGTGTGTGTGTGTGTGTGTGTGTGTGTGTGTGTGTGTGTGTGTGTGTGTGTGTGCGCGGGTAAGCGAGCGGCTTGTGTGCGTGAGAGAGACAGTTCTATTGTTCATTGCAAAATCGGCAAAATGAATTTTACGCATGTCTGCAACATTGTCTGCACCTCCACCCCATCATGTCATCAATCAGAGATTCCACCACTGGTCCAGTTTCCCTTTCCCTTCACATTTTGGAGAGCAGTGGACAGAAGTTCTCCCCGCTCTCCTGATCGATGTTAAACCTCACACACAATCCCAATTAAAATAAAGGACCTGTGGTCAGGACTTTACTGATTGAGAGATCTTTGCTGTGCTCAATATGGCGGCCGCATTTCCTCCACTCCAGCGGTGACTGATCGCATATCAGAAACACTCCATTAATTGTGAAAGGCTATGGGCAGTCTTGTAGCCATAAAACGCCCTATCTAGGCACAACCATCACTTTCTTTTTCTCTCTTGTAGATTTCCAGACCTTTGCATGACCGTTCTAAAATTAGACACATTTGCAGAAATCAAACTTGGGACTACAGAAAATCAATCTAAATTTAGCTTTGCTGAGAAATGGGTAAAATATCAATAACAGAAATTGCTGTAATTATCTAAAGAGACAGCATCACCATGGTAACACAGCCACACACTGTAGTTAGGGCAAGGGAATTCTGGATTACCGAGTCCATCTGCTGCTCAGCATTAAGAGTCCACTTAGCCAAAGACTACAGCAATGATCATTCATACTCCTTGACCATGGGTATATAGAATACTGTGCATTCATCTGAATTCAGTTCAGTTCAGTTGTCTGAAGAAGGGTCTCGACCCGAAATGTCACCAGAGATGCTGCCCGTCCCGCTGAGTTACTCCATCCAGCATTTGGTGTCCATCTTCAGTTTAAACCAGCATCTGCAGTTCCTTCCTACTCAGTTGAGTTCAGTTCGATTTAGTTTATTGTCACATGCACCAAGGTACAGCGAAAAGCTTTTGTTGCGTGCGAACCAGCAAGCTGAAAGACAATACATGATTACAATCGAGCCATTCACAGTGCACAGATACATGATAAGGGAACAGCATTCAGTTTACATTGACATGCAAACTGTCCACAGTAAAACGAGTGCCTTCCGCCCACCATGTCTGCGCCGACCAGCGATACCCACACAATAACACTATCCGACACCCACTAGGGACAATTTTTACAGGGAGAGGTTGGGCAGGCTGGGACTTTATTTCTTGGAGCAGAAGGCTGAAGAGTGATCTTAGAAAGGTGTATAAAACCATAAGGAGAATAGTTAAGGAATAAAAAACAGAGATACATAGGTTTAAGTTGAGAGAAGCTAGATAAAGTAAAATAAGTAAGTAAAGTATCCTTTATTGTCATTCAGACCTTAAGACCTGAACGAAATTTCGTGCCTTGCGGTCATACATATAATAAAATAACAAAAACACACAATAAACACAAATTAACATCCATCACAGTGAGTTCACCAGGCACCTCCTCACTGTGATGGAAGGCAAAAGTCTTAAAGTCTTTGTCTCTTCCCTCCTTGTTCCCCCTCTGCGCTGAGGCGATCCAGGCTTCCAGATTTAATATTAACAATATTATGGAACGGGGTACTGATCGTGGATGAGCAGCCATGATCACATTGACAATAGACAATAGGTGCAGGAGTAGGCCATGCGGCCCTTCGAGCCAGCACTGCCATTCAATGTGATCATGGCTGATCATCCCCAATCAGTACCCCGTTCCTGCCTTCTCCCCAAATCCCCTGACTCCACTATTTTTAAGAGACCTATCTAGCTCTCTCTTGAAAGCATCCAGAGAACCTGCCTCCACCGCCCTCTGAGGCAGAGAATTCCACAGACTCACCACTCTCTGTGAGAAAAAGTGTTTCCTCATCTCCGTTCTAAATGGCTTACTCCTTATTCTTAAACTGTGGCCCCTGGTTCTGGACTCCCCCAACATTTGGAACATTGGGAACCTGCGGGGAAACTTTTTCACTCAGAGGGTTGTGGTATAAGGAACTAGCTGAGATAGGACATCTTAGTATCATTTAGGTTAGTTTAATTTAGTTTAGCTTAGTTTAGAGATACAGCACGGAAACAGGCCTTTCGGCCCACCGATTCCGCACCGACCAGCAATCCTCGCACATTGACACTATCCTACACACACTAGGGACAATTTACAATTATACCAAGCCAATTAACCTACAAACCTGTACGTCTTTGGAGTGTGGAAGGAAACAGAAGTTCTCGGAGAAAACCCACACAGATCGCGGAAAGAACATACAAACTCCGTACAGCCAGCACCCATAGTCAGGATCGAACCCGGGGCTCCGGCGCTGCATTCGCTGTAAGGCAACAACTCTACCGTTGCACCACTGTGACCGCCCGGGACTGGTTACGGATAAGTGAAACGAGAGATATAGACGATGGATGTGGAGAGATAAAGAACAATGAATAAAGATAGCTTTTAGGCTTTGATCTGACTGCCCACACTGCCTGTAAATCAGGCTACAGGAATGTCTCGATTAATGAAGCCACACAATCCTCTCACCAGACACATCGCTATTTAACTGTGATTCACGAATGATAGCAATGGATGCACTTCATTAACATGTCACAGCAAGTTGGGCAATAATGTACCAGGTGCTGTAAAGTCTACTACAATTTCCACTTCAGTGAACAGTAATTTCACGCAACGCTTTGTTGCTAAAATCTTGCTGTCACCCTTAAAACAGAGCCCTCATACATTTAAGTTCCAGCGACTCAATCTGCTGCAAGGGCAGTTCTACAGGAATTGATTATCACTGAAAATGCTTCAATTCAGCAGAATGCTGTCGTTTTCACACATTAATCTTCTACATATCTCTAGTCTCTCTCTCCCTTGACTCTCAGTCTGAAGAAGGGTCTCGACCCGAAAACATCACCCATTCCTTCCCTCCAGAGATGCTGCCTGTCCCGCTGAGGTACTCCACCATTTTGTGTCTGCGTAAACCAGCATCTGCAGTTCCTTCCCACACAGAATGCTAACCTCGCTGTTTTCCAAATTAGTTTCTGAGACCCTTAAGGGCCTGTCCCACAGGTCGAGCATGCGACCTGCATGCGTCAAGCGCGACCAAACCGGAAGCGGGGTCCGCGCGGAGGTCAAGTGAGTGACGTGAAGTACGAGCGAAGTCCACGGGAAGTTTGCGCGTGACGTACTGCGTCAAGACGCTGCATACGGCGTCAAGACGCTGCGTATGGCGTTGAGACACTGCGCACGCCCGTCGAGGCGGTTGCGGGCCGGCAGGCCATAGCCGCGCAGAATTTTTGAACACGGTCAGTTTTTCGGAGCCCCGCACGATGTCCGGACCAGCTCCGCACAACTCCATACGGCTCCGGCGATCGAAGTGGGACCGGCCCCGCGAGGCCATACGGCTCAAGCGACCATGTTAGGTCGCGCTTGCCGCATGGAGTCGCATGCTCGTGGGACAGGCCCTTTACTCTGTGGATTGTCACCTTGTCGTGATGGAGAAGCTTGTGTGGCCCTGAGATCCTGAGAGCGATGCCGTCTGGAGCTATGCTCCTGGTAGAGCCACCCATGGCGGTAAGGTCGAGGGGGGAGGTCTCTGGCAAAGAGCAATCCAACCAAGACCTCAACGGTGGAACAGGTGGAGGACGATGGCTGACCATAGTGGAGCGTCACAACAGCTGGGAAGGCGGATGAAGGCTGCAGCAGAAAAGCTCCGGTCATCTTGGACTCCATGCCACTGGATCCTGACCCAGATCTGTCAAGGACCATGTGGTGGCTGGTGTTCAAGAAGGAACTGCAGATGCTGGAAGATCGAAGGTACACAAAAATGCTGGAGAAACTCAGCGGGTGCAGCAGCATCTATGGAGCGAAGGAAATAGGCGACGTTTCGGGCCGAAACCCTTCTTCAGACCATATTCTTAGGCCCCCTTCGGTCATGGCTGACCATGGGTGTCTCCAGGGTTGGAGGACGCCAGTGCGTGACTTTGTATAACGTGGGAAGACTGCAGGCTGTCTGTGCACCTAAGAATACCAGCTGTTGAGAGGAATGAGGGATGAAGGGCTAATTTGTAACAGCCAATTTCTCCAAGCCTGCTTGTAGCATGCATTCATCGGACCCTATTCTGGTTGTTCTCCCGTCCTGCATTGAACAATGTATGTACAAGACTAGAGGAGATAACCTGGTGAGACGGGCAACGTTTAAAGGAGATGTGTAGGCCAAGAACGTGGTGGGTGCCTGGAAAACGCTGCCAGGTGTGGTGGTGACGCCGAATTACAAAAGGGGCGTATAAGAGGTTTCTGAAGAAGGGTCTCGACCCAAGATGTCATCTATTCCTCGTCACCAGAGATGCTGCCTAACCCGCTGAGTTACTCCAGCATCTTGTGTTTATTTTTGGACGGGCACATGGTATATGCAGGGAATAAAGGGATATTGATCACTTGTAGGCAGAGGAGATTAGTCTAGAGGGAGGCACGGTGGGGCAGCGGTAGAGTTGCTGCCGTACAGCGCCAGAGTCCAGGGTTCGATCCTTACTACAGGTGCTGCACGGAGTTTGTAAGTACTCCCCGTGATCTGCGTGGGTTTTCTCTGAGATGTTCCATTTCCACCCACACTACAAAGACGTACGGGTTTGTAGGTTAATTGGCTAGGTATAAATGTAAATTGTTCCTAGTGTGTGTAGGATAGTGTTAGTGTGCTGGGATCGCTGGTCTGTGCGGACTCGATGGGCCGAAGGGCCTATTTCCGCGCTGTATCGTTAAACTAAACCTGGCATCATGTTCAGCCTGGACATTGTGGGATGAAGGGCCTGTCCCTGTGCTGTACTGTTCTATGTTCTATGTATTGGCGACAAAGTAATTGCAAGATTCAGATAACAAGCTGGACTTTGGCACAAGTCTCCTTTCTCCTTCAGTTTTACAATGGCCTTCCACCCAGTGAAGGCTTCAATACCATTCCGCCTTGGCTGACCAAGGAGACACATGATAACGTTTCCGAGACACAAGGCTAAGAGTGTGGAATTTGGGAACCGTCTTATGAAAATAACAAGATGATGGAAATTTGTGGAACACAAATATTGAAAGCATCAAGGATTTTTTTTTCTTGTAGAAACAAGGAACTGCAGATGCTGGTTTACCAAGGAAAGCCACAAAATGCTGGAGTAATACAGCAGGTCAAATACTATCCCTGGAGAACACATGCACAGGTAACGTTTTGTGTCGGGATGCTTCTTCAGGCTTGATTGCAGGGATGGGGGGAAGCTAAAAGATTAGAGGGGCAGAACAAAGCATGGCAGGTCATGGATTTTTTAATGGTTTTTATTCGTCATTTGGTTAAATTAGGACATGGCGCAGCGGTAGAGTTGCTGCCTTACAGCGCCAGAGGCCCGGGTTCGATCCTGACTATGGGAGCTTGTCTGTACGGAGTCTGTACCTTATCCCCGTGACCGCATGTGTTTTTTCCGCGTGCTCCAGTTTCATATGGTCATATGTGATAGGAGCAGAATTATGCCAGTCAGCTCATCAAGTCTACTCAGCCGTTCAATAGTGGCTGATCGATCTCTCACTCCTAACTCCATTCTCCTGCCTTCTTCCCCTAACCCCTGACACCCGCACTAATCCAAAATCTATCACTCACTGCCTTAAACATTGTGAGATGAAGTGCCTGTTCCTGTGCTGTATTCCTCCCATATCCTAAAGATGTATAAGTTTGTAGGTTAATTGGCTTCAGGAAAATGAGTAAATTGTCCCCAGAGTGTAGGATAGTGCTGGTCGGCGTGGACACAGTGGGCCGAAGGGCCTGTTTCTGCACTGTATCTCTGAAGTCCAAAAACGCCACAGTAATATTCACTTTTAATGGGTAAGCATTCTTTACACATGGGAAATCAGACTGATAATTGAAATTTCAATACGTTTAGTGGAGCTTTTCTGACATTTCTACTTCTTACTCTTTAAAGATAGCATTGACTATCTTTGTTCTACTGTGTTAGTTTATCAGCAGGCCTGCAGGATAGTCCGACGAGAATTAATGCTTAGAAGTGATAGTTCCAGTTTATCAACCACAATGGCCTGTGAGGGAGATGAGATGCACTAATCGCAGAATGCTAATGAGTCGAGTTCTCCACTTAACCGATTGTTCGATTGCTCGATTGCATTCATGCGATTTTAAATGAAGGGAGCAATGCAAACACACTCTGCTGTGGCAAGGGACACTTGAACTGGGAGCTACCGTCTCTGCGGGGAGGTGAACATAGTTAACTTCAAAAGATAACAGGGCTTCAGGAGCAGAAAGAAACTGTACAAGAATGAAAACAAAATGGAACAGAAAAAATGTGTGATGTGAGAACAAGGCAAAGGAATAAAATCAATAAAGTACAACAAACTGTGTGAAGCACAGGAGCTCGCCAGAGCTTCCTTTATGTCGCATGCTTCGGTTGAAGAATTGGGACATGGAACCTTAAACAGAACAGGCCCTTCGGCCCACAATGTTTGTGCTGAACACGATGCCTAGTTAAACTGATCTCATCTGCCTGCACGTGGAGCTCACCACTCGATTCTCTGCCATTCCATGTGCCTATCCAACCCTCCTAAATGCCACTCGGGGTGGCACGATGGCGCAGCGGTAGAGTTGCTGCCTTACAGCGCCAGAGGCCCAGGGTTGGATCCTGACTACGGGTGCTGTCTGCACAGAATTGCTATGTTCTCCCCGTGACCTGCGTGGGTTTTCTATGGGTGCTCCGGTTTCCTCCCACACTCCCAAGATGTAGAGGTTTGTAGGTTCATTGGCTTTGGTAAAAATTGTAAATTTTCCCCAGTGTGTGTAGGATAGTAGTGTTAGTGTACAGGGTGATCGCTGGTCGGCATGGGCCCGGTGAGCCGAATTCAAATGATAGGAGCAGATTTAGGCCATTCGGCCCATCAAGTCTACTCTGCCATTCAATCATGGCAGTTCCATCTCTTCCTCCTAACCCCATCTCCTGCCCTCTCCCCATAACCCCCTGACACCTGTACTAATCAGCCTATCCGTATGAAGGGCATGTTTCCGTACTGTATCTATAAAACTAAAAACCAAGCAAACTATCTTATCTGCCTCTACCAGCAATGCGTTGAGTCCAGCAACATGGCTGCAAGACACCGTGATGAACAGTGTGTCAGATTGGATCACTGAGATCCATTTTCCAATATAGGCTTGGCTGTCAGAAAAACCTTCAACGCTCCTCAGAAATGTAGCAAAAGGTGACTCATAGCAAAAGGATTTGAGCATAAAAGCAGGGAAGTTCTACTGCAGTTGTCCAGGGTCTTGGTGAGACCACACCTGGAGTATTGCGTACAGTTTTGGTCTCCTAATCTGAGGAAAGACATTCTTGCCTTAGAGGGAGTACAGAGAAGGTTCACCAGACTGATTCCTGGGATGTCAGGACTTTGATATGAAGAAAGACTGGATAGACTCGGCTTGTACTCGCTAGAATTTAGAAGATTGAGGGGGGATCTTATAGAAACTTACAAAATTCTTAAGAGGTTGAGAACAAGGGGTCACAGTTTAAGGATAAAGGGGAAATCTTTTAGGACCGAGATGAGGAAAACATTTTTCACACAGAGAGTGGTGAATCTGTGGAATTCTCTGCCACAGAAGGTAGTTGAGGCCAGTTCATTGGCTATATTTAAGAGGGAGTTAGATGTGGCCCTTGTGGCTAAAGAGATCAGGGGGTATGGAGAGAAGGCAGGTACAGGATACTGAGTTGGATGATCAGCCATGATCATATTGAATGGCGTTGCAGGCTGGAAGGGCCGAATGGCCTACTCCTGCACCTATTTTCTATGTTTCTATATTTCTATGTACTAACAGTTATAGAGTCACCCAGCACAGAAACAGGCCCTTTAACCAGCTGATTCTGGGCCAACCATTTTACACTCATTCACACCAATCCTTCACAAATCCCATTTAGGGTAGTTTAGTTTAGTTTAGTTTAGTTTAGTTTAGTTTATTTTTAGACAGCGTGGACACAGGCCTGTCGGCCCATCGAGTCCACGCCGACCAGTGATCCTTGCACACTAACACTATTTTACACACACCAGGGGCAATGTACAATTATACCAAGCCAATTAACCTACAAACCTGCACGTCTTTGGAGTGTGGGAGGAAACCAGAGATCCCGGAGAAAACCCACGCAGGTCACGGGGGGGGGGGGGGGGGGGGGGAATGTACAAACTCCGTACAGACAGCACCCCTGTGACCGCATGGGATTTCACAGAGTGCTCCGGTTTCCTCCCACACGCCAAAGACATGCAGGCTTGTAGGTTAATTGGCTTTGGTGAAGATCGTAAATTTTCCCTAGTGTGTAGGATGGTACTAGTGTACGGAGATCGCTGGTACACGGGTGAAAAAAAGGGGGCAATTAAGAGCTTTCTGAAGAAGGGTCTCGATCCGAAACAGCACCTGTTCCTTTTCTCCAGTGGTGCCGCCTGGCCCGCATAGTTACTCCAGTATTCTGTATCTACAGTATGTTTAGTGTCTGGTTTCAGTATGTCAAATTTCAAAGTTCAGTCCAATTCAGGATAGGATCTTGGATTAAAAAGCTTTCACAAAGACCTTACTGAGAAGACTGCAATCCTTGAACATCGTGTGCAGGACTAAAGCTCTCCCACATGAAAGAAACAGGATGTAGCGAAAATAATTACTGGCTTTGGATAATCACAACAATTAATAATATTAAGTGCCTGAGAAAATGTAGCTTATTGTGAACACAGACCACTTCCTCCCTGCTAAGATCTTGTCTCCTTCTCACCCGTAAGTACATCACTTGCCACTCCCAGGGAGATATCTCTGTGCCACCCACCATTTCTCAGCATGAAAGCTTTTGGATTCCGCCCAGATCCTGCTCGCTTTCAAGCTCGAGCCTAAACATCTACCACCGATGTTTGGCGTTAATCACACGAGCTGCCTCTCCCAGAAATGTTACACCATCCGGAAGTAAGCATTCATAAAAAAGAGGAGTGTGCAGCTTGCAAAGCAGATGGAATGGGTCACAACGTGAAGGATTTAAACCACTTTTAGGGTGGCACGGTGGTGCAGCGGTCGATTTGCTGCTTTACAGCGCTTGCAGCGCCGGAGACCCGGGTTCGATCCCGACTATGAGTGCTGTCTGTACGGAGTATGTAGGTCTCCCCGTGACCTGTGTGGGTTTTCTCCGGAATCTTCGGTTTCCCCCCACACTCCAAAGTGCAGGTTTGTAGGTTAATTGGCTTGGTAAATGTGAAAACTGTCCCTAGTGTGTGTAGGCGAGTGTTAATATGCGGGGACCGGTGGTCGGCGTGGACCCGGTGGGCCCAAGGGCCTGTTTCCGCACTGTATCTCTAAACTAAATTAAACGCTATACCCGTTGTGATTTGTGGATTAATAGAGAGGAAGTCGAATATAAAAAGTAGGAGCAAAGGACACAAAGTGCTGGAGTAACGCAGCGCGTCAGGCAGCATCTCTGGAGAATATAGAAGGTGGGATTTCGAGTCATAGAGTCAAAGTGATACAATGTGGAAACAGGCCCTTATGCCCAATTTGCCCACACTGGCCAACATGCTCCAGCTACACCAATCCCACCTGCCCGCGTTTGTCCCGTATCCCTCCAAAACTATCCTATCTATGCAGGATAGTTCTTCAAACTTTGTCCCAACCCGAAATGTCACTGATCCATGTTCTCCAGAGACGCTGCCTCCCCTGCTAAGTTCCTCCAGCATTTTATGTCCCTTCTGTCAAGAGAGAGCTAGATAGGGCTCTTAAAAATAGCGAAGTCAGGGGATATGGGAAGAAGGCAGGAACGGGGTATTGATTGGGGATGATCAGCCATGATCACATTGAATGGCGGTGCTGGCTGGAAGGGACGAATGGCCTACTCCTGCACCTATTGTCTATTGTCTATTGTCTATTGTGAAAACCAGCGTCTGCAGTTCCTTTTTTCATCATAAAAGTTGTGACGTTGTGTCGCAGTTGTACAAGATATTGGTGAGGCCACACTTGGAGTCATGTGTTCAGTTCTGACCACCGTGCTATAGGAAGGATGCCATTAAGCTGGAAAGAGCGTAGTGAAGATTTACGAGGATGATGCCCTGGACTTGAGGGGCTGAGCTATAGGGAGCGGTTGGGCAGGCTTGGACTTTATTCCTTGGAGTGCAGCAGGCTGTGAGGTGATCTTATAGAGGTGCATAAAATCATGAGGAGAATCAATGGGGTGTCTGTGCAGAGTCTTTTACCCTGGGTAGAGTAATCAAAAACAAGAGGCCATGGGTTTAAGGTAAGAGGGACAAGATTTAATATGAAGCTGAGGTCACTCAGAGGGTGGTGGGTATATGGAAGGAGTAGCCAGAAGAGGTAGTTGAGGCAAGTACTATATAACAACATTTCAAAGACACTTGAACAGGTACATGGATAGGAAAGCTTTAGAGGTATATGGGCCAAACAGGGACAAATGGGGCTAGCTTAAATGGGACATCTTGGTCAGCATGAATATATAGGGCTGAAGGGCCTGTTTCTATGCTCGTGGCTCGACTATGACTCAGGGACAGTTTAGTTTAGAGATACGGTGCAGAAACAGGCCTCTCGGCCCACCAAGTCCGCACCGACCAGCGATCCCTGCACATTAACACTACCCTACGCACACGCGGGACAATTTCACATTGTTATATCAAGCAAATTCCCGACAAACCTGTAAGTCTTTGGAGTGTGGGAGGAAACCAAAGATCACGGAGAAAACCCACGCAGGTCACGGGGAGAACGTACGAACCGCATGCAGACAAGCACCCGCAGACATAATCGAACCCGGGTCTCTGGTGCTGTTATCAGGCAACTGAACCATCCACTCAAGAGACCAGCCATCTACCTCATCAGAGACCTTTGAGCGGACTTTATATTGCACAAAATGTACCCTTTACCCTGTATCTGTGCATTGCGTACGACTTGATTTTGATCATGTATTGTCTTCTGCAATACCTCGGCACACGTGACAATAATAAACTACAGTAAATTAAATGCTAAACTAAACTATTGGGCCTGTCCCACTTGCCGATTTTTTAGGCAATTGCCAGCGACTATCATAGTCGTAGCAGGTTGCCGAAAAACCGGCAACAACCTACGTCATCCTGGCGACAACCTACGACAGCACCTCAAGGGCCTGTCCCATGAGCATGCGACCTGCATGCGGCAAGCGCGACCTAAAGGGCTGGTCCCACCAGCATGCGCCTGCATGCAGCAAGCGCGACCTAACGTGGTCGCTTGAGCCATACGGCATGTGGCAAGCGCGACCAAACCAGAAGCGGGAGCCGCGCGGAGGTCGAGTGAGTGACACGGCATTGAGGCGGCTGCGGGCCGGCAGGCCGTTGCCGCGCGGAATTTTTAAACACGGTCATTTTTTCGGAGCCCCGCGCGATTTCGGGACCAGCTCCGCACAACTCCATACGGCTCCGGCGATCGAAGTGGGACCGGCCCCGCGAGGCCGTATGGCTCAAGCAACCACGTTAGGTCGCGCTTGCCGCATGCAGGCGCATGCTGGTGGGACCGGCCCTTTAGGTCACGCATGCCACATGCAGGTCGCATGCTCGTGGGACAGTCCCTTAAGACAGAAGTCAAACCCACTGTTGCCAAAAAATGTTCAACATGTTGAAAATTTAGCGGCGACTGAGGAGACAATTCCCGGCGACCACCGGCGAACATGTGGCGTCTGTAGTTGCCTAGAAAATCGACATAGTGGGATAGACCGATATGGCTCTAAAGTCTAAATGATCATTATTCTGTTTGCCTCTTGGTGGCACAGTGGTAGTTGCTGCCTTACAGCATTTACAGTGCTAGAAACCAGATTCGATCCCAATTACGGGTGCTGTCTGTACGAAGTTTGTACATTCTCCTCGTGACCAGCGTGGGTTTTCTCCGAGTTCTTTCGTTTCCTCCCACACTCCAAAGACGCAGAGGTTTGTAGGTTAATTGTATTGGTATGAATGAAAAATTGTCCCATGTGTGTGTGTAGGATAGCGTTAATGTGCGAGGATCGCTGGTCAGTGCAGACTCGGTGGGTCGAAGGGCCTCTTTCCGCGCTGTATCTCTCAACTAAACTAAAATAAACTATACCACAGCTTCATCCACATCCACCTACATACTAGTATAAAGCGAAGATAGACGCAAAACGCTGGAGTAACTCAGCGGGACAGGCAGCATCTCTGGATAGAAGGAATGGGTGACGTTTCGGGTCGAGACCCTTCTTCAGACTCCCTCGCCCCTGACTCTCAGTCTGCAGAAGGGTCTCGAGCTGAAACATCACCCATTCCTTCTCTCCAGAGATGCTGCCTGTCCCACTGAGTAACTCCAGCATTTTGTGTCTATCTTCGGTTTAAACCAACATCTGCAGATCCTTCCCACACACACTAGTGCAAAGCAATTGCCCAAAGCAATTATGTGTTGTTTTCTTCCTTCTGCTCTTTCCTTTGAAAACATATTCTTACATCATGGCCACCCAGGGAACAAGCTGGAAGTATCGGGATCCCTGGGCCAAGATAGGAGAGAGTGAGTAACATGCCAAAAATTCTTCAGTACAATAATAACTCTTCTTTTTGTTAACCCTTAAGACGTGAACACAAGGTGAACAACATCATAGCAAATTGTCTGAAGTGTTGGAAGGATCTGCAGATGCTGGTTTGCACTGAAGTTAAACTCAAAATGCTGGAGTAGCTCAGTGGGACAGGCAGCTTCTCTGGAGAGAAGTTTCGGGTTGAGGCCCTTCTTCAGACTGAGAATTGGGGGAGAGGGAGTCAAGAGATAAGGAAGGGTAAAGCGTGAAAAAGATAGATCAAAGCATACGCAGATATGGAAATGTAGAAGGGTTCTGATATCAGGCTTAACGCAAGAAAGAATATTTTTATTTAATTGCCTATTTCATCCTCCGAAATGGCAAGATTCACATGTGCTCCCTCATACAGTCGTAGTCATAGAGTGATACAGTGTGGAAACAGGCCCTTTGGCTATACCTGCCAACATGTCCCAGCTACACTAGTCCCACCTGCGTGGGTTTGGTCCATATCCCTCTAAACCTGGACTATCCATGTACCTGTCTAAATGTCTCCTATCTCCGACGCCAGAACATCATCACCCGGCGAGGACGGCCTGGAACATCAGGCCTCCGTGGAGGCAACTGTGGAGGCCTCAATAGGCCCGACTATCGGTGGACATTGGGGATGGGACTGGACTTTGTGCCTTCCCCCATAATGGGAACCATTGTGGGGGGATGTTTTTATGTTAAAGCTATTTATTATTGTTATGTTTGTATTCTTTTTTATGTGCTGCATTGGCAAAAGGAATTTCACTACATCTAGGTGTATGTGACAATAAATCAACCTTTGAACCTTTGAACCTTTATCCTTGGTACAGCTTTCAAATACACAAATGCAATTTAATTTAGTTTAATTTAGTTTATTTTAGAGATACAGTGTGGAAAAAGGCCCTTCGGCCCACCGAGTCCGCACATTAACACTTATCTAAACACACTGAGGACAATTCACACTTACGGCAAGCTAATTAACCTGTATATTTTTACATTTATATCAAGCCAATTGGTATAAACGTATACCTATACGTCTTGGAGTGTGGAGAAAATCGAAGATCTCGGAGAAAGCCTACACGGTCATTGGGAGAACATACAACTTCTGTATGGACATCGCCCATAGTCGGGATTGAACCCAGGTCTCTGGCGCTGTAAGTGCTGTAAGGCAGCAACTCTACCCGCTGCGCCAATGTGCCATCAATTACTCCAAGGTGCTCCCTCTCCTGTAGTATTTAAACTAGCCAATCCTTCCCAACTCCATATGCTTTGTCGGTCATGCACGCCACATAATTCTGGGAGCAGAATTATGCCATTTGGCCCATCAAATCTACTCCGCCATTCAATCAACGCTGATCTCACTTTCCCTCTCAACCCCATTGTCCTGTCTTCTCCCCAAAACCCCACAACCCTGAAATTCTATTATAACTTTATTTTCGGTTTTCAAGTTATAAACAGAACAGTACAAAACTTATATAACCCCCTCCCCATCCCCAAGGCTCTAAAAAGAGAAATAGAAAAAAATATATATATATATATTTTTTTTTTAAAAAGGCAGTCTTCGTGTTCAAATGTTACATGTTAACAACAGCAACATACAAATATAAATAAATGCTTATGACTGTATTTTCAGTTAAAGGAAAAATCTTTAATAAAATCTATAAAAGGGTTCCAGGTCAGAGCGAAGTTACTGTGGGCCTTCACCGTTTATACCTGATCTTTTCCAACCCTGACACTTTTCCAGCCCCGAGTCAGAGTTGCAATGGTCGGCCAGGCCCAGTGATGATGTTGGTCTTCTCCACCCCATGGACACATCAACCCTGAACGTACCATTCCTTGCCTCCCACGGCCACCACTCCACCTCAGTGGGCAGGGGGCGGGGCACGGCCCACAGCTGACCCCGGAACCCCGAGAGTGCTTCAGAGGGCGCAGGGGACGAACCCAGAGGACAAACTCACCGGCACTCCCCTCCATCCACTGCCACCGCCATCTTGAGGGTCTTTTAATGTGGGGCTTTGGGGCAAGGAAAATAGAAGTATATATTAATGCTGGCACAGCACAACTGAATGTCCTTCAGAGTCGATTGTTGCCAGTGAAACAGGCTTTCTTCCAGGGAATGTTAATGGGAATTTATTTACTCTTGGCATCACAGCGAACAATTAATTCACTGTGGTTTGAGTAACTTTGATGGAGCAATGGATAGTGACGAAAAATAATTTCTCATGCTTCATGACCCTTTTAAGCTCCAAACAAATTTAGTTTAGTTTAGTTTTAACGGCCCCTCCGAGTCCGCGCCGACCAAAGATCCCCGCACATTAACACTATCCTGCACACACTGGGGACAATTTACGAATTACACCTAATTATACCTAATTATAAGCTAATTAACCTGCAAACCTGTATGTCTTTGGAGTGTGGGAGGAAGCCAGGAGCACCCAGGGAAAACCCACACGGTCACGGGAGAACGTACAAACTCCGTACAGACCAGTACCCGTCATCAGGATCGAACCCGGGTCTCTGGCGGTGTAAGGCAGCAACTCTACCGCTGCGCCACCGTGCCGCACTCTATTGAATTTGCTGAAGGAGCTGATCGTGGACTTTAGGAGGGCACATCATCCGAGGACGTACACACCATTGAGGATAAATGGGGATCCTGTGGATAGGGTGAGCTGTTTTAAATACCTGGGAGTCCACATCTCTGAGGATATGACATGGACAGCACACGCCTCAGCACTCGTGAGTAAGGCAAGGCAGCGCCTTTACCACCTCAGGCAATTGAGGAAATTCAGAGTGTCTCCGAGGATCCTCCAGTGCTTCTACGCAGCGGCTGTGGAAAGCATCTTGTCCGGAAATATTACCACCTGGTTTGTGAATTGCTCTCCCCAGGACAAGAAGGCTCTGCAGAGAGTAGTGCGTTCGGCCGAACGCACTATGGGAACTTCACTCGCCCCCCTGCAGGAACTATACATCAGGAGGTGCAACTCCAGGGCCAATAAAATCATGGGAGACCCCTTCCACCCCTGCAACGGACTGTTCCAGCTGCTACGGTCAGGCAAACGCCTTTGTTGCCATGCTGTGAGAACAGAGAGGTTGAGAAGGAGTTTCTTCCCAGAGGCCATTCGGACTGTAAACTCCTATCTCACCAGGGACTAACTTTACTGAACGTTTTTCCTTCCAATATTTAATATGTAAAAGAATATGTGTGTGTTTATGATTGCGTTTATAGTTTGTTTGGTTGTTTGTTTGTTTGTCTTTTTGCACAAAGTCCGCGAGCATTGCCACTTTTCATTTCACTGCGCACCTCGTATGTGTATGTGACGAATAAACTTGACTTGACTTGACACCACCTTTTGTGCAAAAGGTTACCCTTCAGTTACCCTTCAGGTTCCTGTTTAACCATTCTCCCCTCACCTTAACCATATCAATGATAACGTTCGCTACTGACGGTGGCGTAGCGGTAGAGTTGCTGCCTTACAGCACTTGCAGCGCCTGAGACCCGAGTTCAATCCCGACTATGGCTGCTGTCTGTACAGAGTTTTTAACGTTCTCCCCATGATTGTGTGGGTTTTCTCCGAGATCTTCGGTTTCCTCCCACACTCCAAAGATGTACAGGTTTTTAGGTTAATTGGCTTGATATAGTATCAAAAAATTCCCCAAGTGTGTGTAGGGTAATGTTAATGTGCAGGGATCGCTAGTCGGTGTGGACTTGGTGGGATGAAGGGCCTGTTTCCGCGCTGTATCTCTAAAACTAAAAAAACTAAAAACTAAAAGGGTATTTGAAGATCAAGATTTCATATCTGGAACGAAACTCATGGTCTAGGGACCACTCCTGTCCACCTGTACGCTTCTGAAAGACTGGACAGCAGCATGGCGGAGAGCAACAAGACTGGAGAGCAACAAGATCACGCCCTACAGGAGGAAGGGGCCGAGTCCGGCCCACTGCTCAGCCCCTGAAGGCCGGAGAGGAAGGAGTAGGTGACGTCTGATGCAAGGAGCAAGGACCGGTAGGAGAATGAACCGGAGACTTTCCTTCTGCACCTTCAAGGTTGACCTTGGAGGTTGACCTTGGGGCACAAAGACAGAAGGTCACGGAACTAGTTTGAACGCGTGATCGATGGTTCAGCGGGAACTCGGTCGGCTAAATGTCCTGTTTTCATGATGTATCTCTAAACTAAATCGAACCAAATGTGAATGGAAGTAAGTCATCTTCTATCCTGAGGGGCTGCCTAAGAATGGTAATTCAGCAAATAACCATTCTTATGCTCCTGTCCCACTTTGGCAATTTTTTTAGATGACTACAGGCAACTAGGCTGTCACCACATGGTCTCCGGGGTGTCGCCTGTATGGTCGTGAGTTGCCTCCTCAGTCGCCCAAAGAATCGTAGCGTTTTTCTGGTCGCTGCTGGATTTTGAAATGTTCCATACTTTTCATCGAGAGTCGGCGACAGTCGGCTTGATGCCAATGAGCGTAGCTTGACTTCTCCTGATGTAGGTGCTGCCGTAGGTTGTCACCAGGATGACGTAAGTTGTCGCCGGTGCTGACTTCGGTGAATTCCATTGCCGACTACCTACATCAACCGGTAGACAAAAGTGCTGGAGAAACTCAGCGGGTGCAGCAGCATCTATGGAGCGAAGGAAATAGGCAACGTTTTGGGCCAAAACCCTTCTTCAGTCTACGTCAACAGGTGACAGGTACCGGCTGGTGGACGTAAGTTGTCGTAGGTGTGGTCATAGGTGGACGTCCTAATGGGCCGCCGGTTGTCGGTAGCTTGCTGTCGACTAGGTGGTAGGTTGTTGCAGACATTGCCGTAGACATTGTCGTAGGGGGGTTCAGTCGCCGTTTTTTCAGCGACCTGCTACGACTGTGACAGTTGCCGGCAGTCGCCGAAAAAATCGCCTAAGTGGGGCAGGCCCATTAGTGTATTTGATCAATTGATCAATTGATCTCCCGCTGTAGAAATCTTAGCAGGCAAAGCAAATATACTGGAAGATCGACACATAAAGCTGCAGTAACTCAGCGGGTCAGGCAGCTTCTCTGGAGAAAAGGAATAGGTGACGTTTTGGGTTGAGACCCTTCTTCAGACTGAAAGTCAGGGGAAAGGGAAACAAGAGAGAGATATGGATAAACGAATGAAAGATATGCAAAAATGCAATAATGATCAAGGAAACAGGCCATTGTTAGCTGTGGGCTAGGTGAAAGTTACAGACAATGAGACACAACGACTTTGAAACTAGTACAATGACATGGGTGGGGAGGGGTGGAGAGAGGGGAGATGTAAGGGTTACCTGAAGTTAGAGAAATCAATATTCATACCGCTGGGTTGTAAGCTGCCCAAGCGAAATTTGAGGTGCTGTTCCTCCAGTGTTCCTCCAATTTGCGCTGGGCCTCACTCTGACAATGGAGGAGGCCCAGGACAGAAAGGTGTGGGTAGACAAAAATGCTGGAGAAACTCAGCGGGTAAGGCAGCATCTATGGAGCGAAGGAAATAGGCAACGTTTAAGGCCGAAACCCTTCTTCAGACCAAAGATCCCAAGATAGATCACTCCTGCTAAATGCAATGGGTTGACGTGTAGTACGCAATGGAACGGAACGTGGGCCTTTTTTTCATCCATTTCTGTAACCCGACCCGACTCGCAGTGTAATCAACGTTGCGGAGGAACAGTTTGTGTTAATAAATTTAAATTCTGAAAATGAGGAGAAGATTTTTACAAAATAACTTTTATTTTTACGAGGATGTTTCCGTAACCAGCTTCCGTCACCACTATGGGATCTTTGCTGCGGAGATGGAAGCCGGTTACGGAAATGGAGCCTAAAATTACCCATGAATCTGCCCATGACCGTACTACGCGTGATCTATCTTGCTTGCTGTAGGATATTTGCTTCAGACTGTGAGGATGGGGGGGGGGGGGGGGGCTGAACGAAGAAAGGAAGAGGTGGAGTAATGGGTTGAGGGAGAGTTGAGAAGGGGAAGAGAAAGTAAGGACTACCTGAAATTAGAGAAGTCAATGTTCATACCACTGGGGTGCAAACTGCCCAAACGAAATATGAAGTGCTGCTCCACCAATTTATGGTGGTCCTCACTCTGGCCATGGAGGAGGCCGAAGACAGAAAGGTCAGATTCGGAATGGGAGGGGGAGTTGAAGTGCTGAGCCACCGGGAGATCAGGTTGGTTATTGCTAACCGAGCGGAGATGTTCCTACGCTTGGTCCCTCCATAGCTCCCTGGTCAATTCGTCACTTCCCACCCGAACCACCCCCTCTCCGGGCACTTTCCCTTGCAACCGCAAGAAATGCAAATTTGAAGAAGGTCAGTGTGGGAAAGGGAGGGGGAAATTAAAGTGTTCGGCAAATATGCTTGATTAAATTGAGAAAAAGATACATCGGTTTTGTAATGACTCAAACCAAAATTGACCCAATTGCAATTATTATTCTATTTTACTTCGGAGTCACGTGAGTGACTACGTGAAGAACCCGCCAGGACGCATGCATGTCCATATCGCTTCACGCATTGCGAAATGACAGGCGGGGTGGAGCGTTCCCCCGCAGCGGTAAGTTTAAAACTGAGACCGACAGGTAAGTGAATTACTCTGAAGTCATTTTGTTTCCCGTGCTGTATTACAGGGGGAAACTATGGACAAAACAAAGAAGTCCACAAGGGCTGCGTCTAAGCTGGCTGGGGAGGACCGCGGAGTTGCGGGCAGCCAGCAGCGGCTGATGGCACCAGAATCACCGTTAGCGCGATCAGCTGTGCCCGACTTGGCACCTGCGCCGGCCAGATCAACACCACGGCCGGGCGGGAAGGCTAAACGGAAGACTGACAGAGCCAGACAGCGAGGAAATGCCGCGGGCGTCCAGGGACCATGATTGCTGGGGCCGAATGGAGCGGCTTATGGAGCAGATGCTCCACCATGACAGACTCCGGGAGATGGAGGCTAGTCACCATGGGTCATATAATACACCCATGGCAGCACCTTATCCAGGGCTGCACAGTGCATCTCCCTCGACAGAGGAGAGTACTGGGAGCCAATTCTGGGCTGGCTCTGAAGGGGGGTTTGCTGAAGAAACAACAAGTGCGCAGGGGGTGCAAGAACAAGAAAACCTCCTGGAAATGGTGTCCAAATTTGTACAACCAGAGCAGACTGGACTGCAATTAGAACTAAAATTAGCATCCAGTATTGATTATCTCTCATTTAAACAACTACAGGAACAGGCTGTAATGGACACTACTGTCAAATATTTGGCACCGGTAAATTGTGCATCCCTCAATGTTCCCGTGGTGAACAGTTACATCTGGAAACACATTGGAGCAGGAGTCAGAAGCCAGGATGTTAAGCTTCAAAAAATCCTAAAATTGTTGACTGCAGGGATCACAGCATTTGCCCAGACAGTGGATGGAAAAGAGATGTCAGAACAACAGCAAGACGCTCTGGCATTATTCTGCAATACGCAGTACGAGATTAATAGTCTCAGGAAGAACGCCATCTGCCCAGCCTTAAACCCTAAGTTTGCAGAGCTGTGCAGACCTGGAGGTACTAAACCACCAATATTACTATTTGGGGGCAACCTGTCAAAACAGGTAAAAGAGCTCGATGAGGAGGCTAAAACCTTGGGGCTCATAAATGCGGCAACAGGTAGGACCTCTTACACACAACGACAGCACCCCTACGCACCCACCAGCAGAGCAAGACACCCAGAAGCTGGTGAAAGCTCAAAGGCCGGGCAAACAGGACAGAGGTCTTTTTTAGGCCATGGCCCAGACCGGCCTTCGTGGAAGATGCGCAAACCCCACACTCCGGTGCCTCAACCTCTACGGCGACAGCACAGGAAGAAATAAACTTTCCACTGGTAACCATGGAGGTAGGTGGGTCTGGTCCCTTCCAAAAAACAGGAAGTGTAAATAATACACAAATTGGTGGTAGATTACACTTTTTTGGGGAGACATGGAGTGCAATAACTACTGACACTTATATCCTACATAGTATTCAGGGATATACAATTGAATTTGTGCAAAAAAACTATCCTCCGGTTCAGCATTTTCGTGCTTTCACGACAAGAAAAACTGGAAGCGCAAGCTAAACTGGAGAGGCTATATGCTAAGGGGTTCATTGAAAAAACCCAACATGACTCTCTGGAATTCGTGTCAAATATCTTTACAAAAAACTAAAAAGATGGTGGTTGCCGCATCATTATAGATTTGACCAAACTGAATACATTTGTGCAGTATATTCATTTCAAAATGGAAACCTTTGTTACTGCCAAACAATTGATTTCCAAAGGCTACTTCATGACTTGCATCGATTTAAAAGATACTTACTATTCGGTGCCTATACGGAAGGATCACAGACGTTATTTAAAATTTAACTGGATGGGGCAGCTATGGCAGTATAGAGCACTACCTAATGGCTTAACATCCGCCCCCAGACTATTTACCAAAATTTTGAAACCAGCCCTAGCGTTTCTTCGGAAACAAAAACATATAGTCATGGCTTACCTAGATGACATATTAATTGTGGGGAAAACTTTGGAATTAGCCAAAATAGATGTATCAGCCACCAAACAATTGTTTGAGAAACTGGGGTTTATCATCCATCCAGTTAAATCTAAGCTAACGCCTTCCACCACTATGGATTACTTGGGGTTCACCATTGACTCAGTTGACATGTCGGTGACTTTACCTAAGGACAAGGCAACAGACTTAACTGAGGCCTGCAACAACCTCATTGACATCAGTGAACCATCTATTCGACTGGTAGCAAGGGTAATTGGCAAAATTGTGGCTGCTTTTCCAGCCACACAGTTTGGACCTTTGCATTACCAAAATTTACAAAGGGCAAAGGTACAAGTACTCAAAATCAATACTGGTCATTTCGATAGGCCAATGAAGCTACCAATCAAAGCAATTACGGAATTACAATGGTGGAGGGAAAACATTCGGCATTGTTCCAGCCCTATCATTGTCAGCAACCCTTCAGTGGTGCTACAAACTGATGCCAGTGCTCATGGTTGGGGTGCTACTAATTCCATCTCTAGTTGTGGAGGTAAATGGGATGCACAAGAGACATCATTACTTCAGACACATGGCATAAACTACTTGGAAATGTTAGGTGCGTTCTATGGTCAAACTATTTTTCTTGGGAACCAGACCCTGGGGCATCAGCGATGGATGCCTTCTCGCTGCATTGGGGGAAATTGTTTTTCAATGCATTCCCCCCTTTCTGCCTCATCAGTCGGGTATTACGCAAAATACAACAAGACTCGGCGTTTGGTATTTTGATAGTGCCCGATTGGCCTACTCAACCATGGTTCCCCGTGATTCTCGATACGGTTTTAGAACCATGCATCTCCGTTCCGAAACGACCAGATTTGTTGGTTCATCCCGTAACGGGGGAAAGCCATCCATGCCATAAAAGGACAAATTTGTTGATTTGTAGAATCTAAAGAAACCACTTCTGGACCTGGGGCTGACGGACCGAACAATAAACATAATCACAGCGGCTCACAGGCAGTCCACCAAGAAACAATATCTGGTCTACATCAGGAAGTGGGAGATATATTGTTCTAGGAACAACATCACTTATTGTACGACGAACATAACTTCTGTTCTGGAATTCCTGGCTAGCCTCCACTATGATGAGGGGCTCAGTTATAGTGCCATAAACTGCGCCAGAAGTGCCCTTTCAGCGTATCTGTGGCAAGGATCAGAGCGTCATTCTGTCGGGACTCATCCCCTGGTAACTAAATTTATGAGGGGAATTTTTAATATTAATCCCCCAAGGACAAGGTATTCCCAAATATGGGATGTGAGTGTAGTACTTACGTTACTGAGGAATTGGTCACCAGCTCTGTCCCTGCAAAGACTAACACATAAAATAGTCATGCTGATGGCATTGGTCTCAGCACAAAGAGTTCAGTCATTACATAAATTAAGGCTGGATAGTATGACCACTTCAACGAGTAAAATAACCTTTTACATCCACGAATTAGTTAAACAGAACAGACCGGGATCGTCAGGCCTCAAAATAGAATTCAGAGCATACCCAATAGATGATTGTCTATGCATTATGAGGCATTTATTATTATACATAGAGAACACTAAACAGCTCAGAGGCAATGAGACAGCATTACTAATCAGTCACAAACAGCCCAATAATAGGGTATCTGTACAAACAATTTCCAGATGGCTGAAACAGGTTTTAAAGGCTGTTGGGGTGGATACTAACATATTCAAATCTCATTCCACCAGGGCTGCAGCTACATCGGCAGCAATGGAATTGGACGTACCTATGGACCAAATCCTGGGGACAGCAGGATGGTCAAAAGAGAAAAGTTTTCAACTATATTACAATAAACCAGTGGTTAATCCTGTGACATTTGCAGAATCAATTTTAAGTTCTGTATCATGATTTACCCCATAAGATAGGGGCTATAATTTTGTTTGTTAATAAATTCATCATGGGTTTTCAATGTCGGATTCATGTTTGAATACGTTAACACAATTCCTCCCTTAGTCAATTAAGGCATGGACTCGTTTCCACGGCATGAAATCACAGAGCTTTAAAATCTTCACGTAGTCACTCACGTGACTCCGAAGTAAAATAGTAAGTTTAAACGTGAACTTACCAGTTTGAAGTTTGATCTTTATTTTATGAGGAGTAACGTTGAGGGATTACGTGCCCCCCGCTCCCACTCTCGATCATAAAGTTCAACTGGTATCCTATTTCTCTAATCTTACTATGTTCAGTTCATTACTGTTATCTGTGATTTCACACCGCTGCTTTGAAGATTGACACGCATGCGTCCTGGCGGGTTCTTCACGTAATCCCTCAACGTTACTCCTCATAAAATGAAGATCAATCTTCAAACTGGTAAGTTCTCGTTTAATCTTACTATTCTATTTGTCGGTGATGTTGACATGCAATTGCCCACTTTGATTATACTCTTTAACAGATAGTATGAAGTGCGTAATACACCAGAGTGAATCATCATTGTGTTACAGCCTTCGAACAAGCTGCCTTGTAGTTGTGGAGCACTCGTTAAACATTTACAGGGTCACAAATGTGCTCAATTTGCAGCTGCATAATATTGATAAACAAAGAATTTAACTCGGAGATTAATAATGCTCACTGCAATTTTTGAACTTGGCTAAATACCAGTAGCTGTTTTCTTTATAAAATAATGAAAGCTGCACCACCCAATCCCTCCCCCAAATAGATTCTCAACCATAACCCTGTCACAAAAGGAGATTTAGATAATCTCCCCAGCTTCTGAGGTTTTCCTCAAACCATTTAAAAAAAATTAATGGCAATTAATTGATGCTTCCAAGAGAGTCGAGATTCAAGAGTGTTTAGTTTTAGTTTTTAGAGATACAGCGTGCAAACCGGCCCATCAGCCGACCAAGTCTGCACCGACCAGTGATCCCCATACACTAATGCTATCCTACACGCTAGGGATAATTTTTCATTTTTACCAAACCCAATTAACTGACAAGCCTGTACGTTTTTGTAGTGTGTGCGGAAACCGGAGCACCCGGAGAAAACCCACGTGGTCACGTGGAGAATGTGCAAATTCCGTACAGATGGCACCCATAATCACAATTGAACCCAGGTCTCTGGTGCTGTAAGGCAGCAACTCTACTGTTGCGCCACTGTGGATAACAAACACAGCAGGTATAATAGACACAAAATGCTGGAGCAATTCAGCAGGACAGGAAACATCCCTGGAGGGATGGAATGGGTGACGTTTTGGGTCGAGACCCAGTTCCTTCTGACACAGCAGGAATAATGATCCCATGTATATAGTTTTCATGCAAGGAGTGGTGCAGAGAAGGCAGACAAGCTTAGATCCTGGATTAGTACATGGAAGTATGATGGTGTAGCCATTACAAAAACCTAGTTCAGAGCGGTCACGGTGGCGCAGCGGTAGATTTGTTGCCTTACACCGAATGCAGCACCGGAGACCTGGGTTCAATCCTGACTACGAGTTCTGTTTGCACGGAGTTCGTATGTTCTCCCCGTGACCTGCGTGGGTTTTCTCCGAGATCTTCGGTTTCCTCCCACACTCCAAAGACGTACAGGTTTGTAGGTTAATTGGCGGTATAAATGTAAAAATTGTCCCTAGTGGGTGTAGGATGGTGTTGATGTGCGGGGATCGCTGGTCGGCGCGGACCCGGTGGACCGAAGGGCCTGTTTCCGCGATGTATCTCTAAACCAACAAAGAGTAGGGTTAACAGCTCTACATTCCAGAGTACAGATGTTTTAGATGTAACAGAGTGGGATGGAGAAGAGGTGGGGAAGTTGTATTACTGATTAAGGACAATATTGCAAAGTGACTCAGAGAGGACACCTCGGAGGGTTCATCCTGCAAGGCCGTTGGAATAGAAACCAGGAATAAGACAGGTGCAACCACAATAATAGTGTTACATTATAGGCCGTCCAATAACCAACATAATATAGAGCAACAGGCAGATCATAGAAAAATGTAAAAACAGTTATTGTACTGGGTCATTTTAATTTCCAGAGACTTATGGGCCTGTTCATCTTGGCGATTTTTTTTAGACTGTCATAGTCGTAGCAGGTCGCCGAAAAACCGGCGTCAACCTATGTCATCCTGGCAACAACCTACGACAGCACATATGTCAGGAGAAGTCAAGCTATGCTCATTGGTGTCAAACCCATTGTCGCCGAAAAAATGTCAACATATTGAACATTTTGCAGTGACCAGAAAGACGCTTCGACTGAGGAGACTACTCCCGGCGACCACTGGCAAACATGTGGCGACAAACTAGTCACATGTAGTTGCCTAAAAAATCGACTAAGTGGGACAGACCCATTAGAAGAGGCAGAATTAATTAGGTGCATCTAAGAGAGTTTATTGAAACAATATGTCAGTTTGTTCACGAATTGTGTAAGAAGGAACTGCAGATGTAGATTTAAACCGAAGGGTCTCGACCCAAAACGTCACGCGTTCCTTCTCTCCAGAGATGCTGCCTGCCCCGCTGAGTTACTTCATCTTTTTGTGTCTGTTGTCAGTTTAGTTTAGTTCAGTTTATTGTCACATGTACCGAGGTACAGTGAAAAGCTTTTGTTGCGTGCTATCCAGTCAGTGGAAAGACTATACATGATGAGGGAATAACATTTAGTGCATGGTAAAGCCAGTAAAGTCTGATGAAAGATAGCACGTGGGTCACTAATGAGATAGATAGTAGTTCAGGACTGCTCTCTAGTTGTGGAAGGATGATTCAGTTGCCTGATAACAGCTGGGAAGAAACTGCCCCTGAATCTGGAGGTGTGCGTTTTCACACTTCTGTACCTTTTGCCCGATGGGAAGAGGGGGGAATAGGGAGTGGCCAGGGGGCGACTCATCCTTGATTATGCTGCTGGCCTTGACGAGGCAGTGTGAGGTATAAATGGAGTCAGTTGAAGTATAGATAGTACAACCAGGAATGTGGATGTACTAGACCTTGGAAAGGAGAATGAGCCAGGCCAAGAGATTAAAGATTCAGTGGGGGAGCACTTTGGGAACAGTGACTGCTATTGCATTGGTTTGAAAATAGCAATAGATAAGGGTGAAAGTGCTTAATTAGGGGAAAGGCTAATTGCAACAGTATTAGGCAAGAACTGGAAAAAGTAGACAGTGAATGGCTGTTTGGGGTTCAATCCATATCTGACATGTGGGAGTATTTTAAAGGCCAGTTGGTTACAGTTCAGGACCACTTTGTTCCTGTTAGAATGAAATATAAGAATGACATGGTTCAGGAACCTTGGATGACACAGGATTTTGCAAGTTTATGCAAAAAGAACCAAGAAGCACATGTAAGGTTCGGGAAGCTGAAATCAGACACTGCCATTGCGGAATATAAAGAAAACAGGAACCAACATAAACAAAAAATTAATATGGCTAAAAGGAGTCTTGAAACATCCAAGTAGAATTGAGGCAAATTCTAAAGCATTTAGAACAGGGGTCGGCAACGTACGACCCCCGGGCTGAATGCTGCCCGTAACCCGAAATCATCCAGCCCGCCGAGTTCCAAGCGCGGCCGAGCTCTGGCTGTACCGCATCCTGCGCAAAGCCGCCAGCACGGCCGCGCACCTTCTGTGAACACCTTTAAGAAAGAACTGCAGATGCTGGAAAAATCGAAGGTGGACAAAAATGCTGGAGAAACTCAGGGGATGAGACATGCAAGGATTGCATGAGGCGGCCTCACCCGTTGAGTTTCTCCAGCATTTTTGTCTATCTTCTGTGAACACGTGATTTGATGCCTGCCATCCAGGGCGGGATGGGGGTGGGATCCACGTGTTCACGTGATAGATGTGGCCCGCCATCCGCACACAGACATGCGTCCTGG
The DNA here is from genome assembly GCF_010909765.2 of Amblyraja radiata. Taxonomy (NCBI): domain Eukaryota; kingdom Metazoa; phylum Chordata; class Chondrichthyes; order Rajiformes; family Rajidae; genus Amblyraja; species Amblyraja radiata. Next base: position 112,835,145 of record NC_045957.1, read on the forward strand.
CCCCTATGCAGAACAAGGTCGCCGACCCCTGATTTTGAACATTCTGAAGCAACGCATATTAGAGCAAAAGGGTAGCTGAGGAAAGGATAAGTCCACACAAAGACAAAGGAGAAAACTTATGCATGGAGTTAGAGGAAGTAGTTGGGTTCTTTAATGAGTACTTCGTACCAGTATTACCAAGGAGAAAGGAATGGACAATGATGAGATCAAGGAGGAGTGTGTTGATGTGTTGGAAGGAACTGCAGATGCTGGTTTAAACTGAAGATAGACACAAAAAGATGGAGTAACTCAGTGGGAGAGAAGGAATGGGTGTAGTTTTGGGTCGAGACCCTTCTTCAGACCGGTTAGGGATAAGAGAAACAAGAGATATAGATGACGATATAGCGATAAAGAACAATGAATGGAAGTCATTCAAAAAAATTACGTTGATAAAGGAAATAGGCCATTTGTTGGGTGAAAATGAGAAGCTGGTGCGACTTGGGTGGGGGAGGGATGGAGAGAGAGGGAATGCCAGGGCTACTTGAAGTGAGACAAATCAATATTCATACCACTGGGCTGTAAGCTGCCCAAGCTAAATATGAAATGTTGTTCCTCCAATTTGCATTTAGCCTCACTCTGACAATGGAGGAGACCAAGGACAGAAAAGTCTGTGTGGGAATGGGAAAGAGAATTAACGTGTTTAACAACCGGGAGATTGGGTAGGTTTAGGCGGGCTGAGCGAAGGTGTTTCACGAAACAATCGCCCAGTCTACGTTTGGTCTCACCGATGTATAAGAGTCCACATCTTGAACAACGGATACAGTAGATGTAGTTGGAGGAGGTGCAAGTGAACCTTTGCCTAACTTGAAAGGACTGTCGGGGTCCCTGGACAGAGTTGATGGAGGAGGTATAGGGACAGGTGTTGCATCTTCTGCAGTTGCAGGGGAAGGTACCTTGGGAGGGGGTGGTTTGGGTGGGAAGGGATGAGTTCACCAGGGAGTTGCAGAGGGAATGGTCTCTGTGGAAGGCGGAAAGGGGTGGAGATGGGGAAATGTGGCTAGTGGTGGGATACCGTTGGAGGTGGCGGAAATTTTGGAGGTTTATGTGTTGTATGTGACGGCTGATGGGGTGGAAGGTAAGGACTCTGTCTCTGTTGCAACTCGGGGGAGGGGAGCAAGGGTGGAGCTGCAGGGTACCGAGGAGACATGTGTGAGGGCCTCATCAATGATGGGAGATTGGAACCCCCGTTCCCTAAAGAATGAGGACATCTGGGCATCTGTTGATAGTCTAGGGCAAATCGATATTGAGAAGGAAGATGTGTTGGATGGGTGAAAAACATTAAGGTGGAATAATTTCCCAAGGCATGATGAGATCTCTCCCATTTAATGGAGGAAGCAAAGAAGGAGATTGCTGGAGCCTTGACAGAGACCTTTGAATCCTCCTTAGCTAATGATCAAACTTCCTCAAACCAGCCCCTTGATCTTGACCCACATAGACGAACACTAGGCCATCATCCTCCGGACTATCACCGATCTCATCACCTCTGGCGATCTCCCCTCCACAGCCTCCATCCTTATAGCTCCCACATTGCTCAATGCTATCTCCTTCCCAAAATCCTGTCCAAGTGTCTTTTGACTGTTGCAATAGTACCTACCTCCACCTCCTCCTCTGGCAGCTTGTTCCACATACCTACCACCATTGTGTTAAAATGTTGACCCTCAGGTTCCTATTAAATCTTTCCCCTCTCAGTTTAAACCAAGATAGTCAAGGAATATGGGGAGAAGGCAGGAGCGGGGTACTGATTGTGGATGATCAGCCATGATCACAGTGAAAGGCGGTGCTGGCTCGAAGGGCTGAATGACCTACTCCTGCACCTATTGTCTATTGTCTATTGTCTATTGTCATAACCCTATGTCCCCTGGTTCTTGATTCTACTATTCGGGGTACAAGACTGTGACTTTACCCGACCTATTCCCCTTATGATCTTATACACTTCTATAAGCTCACCCCTCATTCTCCTGCGCACCAAGGAATAAAGTCCTACCCTGAACAACCCCTCCCTTCAAATTGGCATCAGATCTTTACAAGCAATCAACTTCAAGGAGTATTTACAGCTCTGACCATTGTCCGCCACTCTGTGGCACAGTTGACCTGTTGGGCAACTCAATGTGAGAGCTATTATTAAAAATTCTGATCCACAATGAGCATTTGTCGGTGCTGGGCCTGTACTTGCTGGAATGAGGGGGAGCCTCATCGAAACATACAGAATAGTGAAAGACTTGGATAGAGTGTATGTGGAGAGGATGTTTCCACTAGTGGGAGAGTCTAGGACTAGAGGTCATAGCCTCAGAATTAGTTCTTTTAGGAAGGACATGAGGAGAAATTTCTTTAAGAGTGGTGAATCTGTGAAATTATTTGCCACTGAAGGCTGATAAGGCCAAGTCAATGGATATTTTTAAGACAGAATAGATAGATTCTTGATTAGTACGGGTGTGAGAGGTTATGAGGAGAAGGCATTAGGAGGGAGAGATACATCAGCCATGATTGAATGGCGAAGTAAACTTGATGGGCCGAATTCACCACAGAGAGTGGTGAATCTGTGGAATTCTCTGCCACAGAAGGTAATTGAGGCCAGTTCATTGGCTATATTTAAGAGGGAGTTAGATGTGGCCCTTGTGGCTGAAGGGATCAGGGGGTATGGAGAGAAGGCAGGGATGGGATACTGAGTTGGATGATCAGCCATGATCATATCGAATGGCGGTGCAGGCTCAAAGGGCCGAATGGCCTACTCCTGCACCTATTTTCTATGTTTTTATGTTTCTATGAATGGCCAAATTCTACTCCTATCACTTATGACCTTATGATTATAACATTGCTCTACATCAACCATCTGTGCAGGTGAGGTTAAAATTCATTGACAATGTTGATAGGGGACTGGATTTATTTACTAAACGCAAAAAATGCATTTGTGATATTTCACATACACCCAACATTCCTGGCATGGACAAAAGATGACTTTTCCAAACATCTGATTGAGAATTACAAACTGTGCTTTCTTAAACAGCCACATTATGTTTAACTTCATCATTGGAGTTCACAAGGTTAATGAGCACTCTTGGATTATGAACAATAACGATGAAGGAGATAATTTCTTCCACACTTCCTCACGGTATGAAGTTTTGTAGTCACTGCCCACATGAACTGACCACATTGTATGTCCGTGAATTCATTGCTGTTGCTGAAACATCACCTACACTTTCAGTGACATTGGAGCATGGGAACATGAATAGGTCATAGAGTCCTGGAGTCATGGAGCACAGAAACTGGCCCTTCAGTCCGACTTGCACATGCTGACCAAGATGCCCCATCCTACGATACAATACGATATGACACGATAGAACTTCATTTATCCCAGGAGGGAAATTAATCTGCCAACAGTCATAAAAACACAAAGAATACAAAATACAAAAAAAATACAAGGTACACAAAACACAAAACACAAAACACAAATCCTCCCTGCAATTGGCCAATGTATCTAGAAACTTTTCCTATCCAGGAATCTGTCCAAATTAATATAGTCCCTGCCACAGCTACCTTCTCCGGCAGCTCGTTCCATACACCAACCACCCTCTGTGTTAAAAAGTTCCCCTTAGGTTCTTATTAAATCTTTCCCCCCTCACCGTAAACCAATGCTTCTAAACCTAAACCAGTGAGGCCCATTCCGCCCCTCATGGGTTCCAACTTTCAATGATATCTTGACTGATTGGTAAATCAACTCTGCTACAGAGATGATCCTCGAGAAAATGCAGGGGGATGTAGGCGAAGAGGGAACTATTCTTCTGTTGCATTAACACCAAATAGTATTTTTTTCATTCTTGGAGACACAGCACGGAAAAAGGCCCCTTCAGCCAACCACGCCGACCAGCGATCCCTGCACATTGACACTATCCAACACACACTATGGACAATTTACAATTTTGCCAAGCTACCTAACCTACAAAACCTGTATGTCTTTGAAGTGTGGGAAAAAAACAGAGAAAGACCACGCAGGTCACGTACAAACTCCGTACAGACAGCACTCGTAGTCAGGATCGAACCCGGGCCTCTGGCGCTGTCAGGCAGCAAATCTACCGCTGCGCCACCGTGAACACATTTGTTCAACGTCACTTCAAAAACTTGAGGCCCAATAATAAATAACAGGGAACATCCACCGTAAATTCATCATCTCAGTGGAGTCATGAACAACGTCACAAAATATGGTGATAAAATGCCCATCCTGCCACAGAATGTTTGGAGATGGAAGTCACTGAGATGAAGGAATGAGGCGAAGGGGATGGAGGGAATGAGTAAAACAAAGAGGGCAAGAAGAAAATAGTAGCAAGAAATGGAAGGTGGAAATGGAGGGAGAAGAAACACAAGCAAAAAAAAGGAGAGATGAGAAAAGGAAAGAAAAGACCAAGAAGAGAAGAGCAAGAAGAGTCATAGAGTGGAAACAGGCCCTTCTGCCCAACTTGCCCACACCGGCCAACATATCCCATCTACACGAGTCCCACCTGCCTGCGTTTAGCCCATATAACTGGGTCTTTTTCCATAGGCAAGGAGGTACATCACAGGCTCATTAGTTCCATCCATCTCCACAGTGCGTTGCCTCAGGAAGATTGGAAGTATAATCAAAGACGCCTGGCATCCTGGCCTTTCTAGTTTATTTCTCCTACCCTTTAGTTTAGGAGAAGATACAGGAGCTTGAAACCCCCGATATCCAGATATAAGAGCAGTTTATTCCCCACCCATCAGTCTATTAAACCTATCACCAGAGAGAAGGAATGGGTGACGTTTTCGGGTCAAACCCCTTAGCTCTTCTTCATCTCGACCCGAAACGTCACCCATTCCTTCTCTTCAGAGATGCTGCCCGTCCTGCTGAGTTACTGCAGCTTTTTGTGTCTATCTTCGATTTAAATCAGCATCTGTGGTTCCTTCCTACACATACTAAACCTGTCACCTCGTTCACACCTCCTTTCTGGTTTATTCCTGCCACATACTCTTAACTCATTTGGCTATTCCATTATCACACTTCAGTACTGTTTATGCACTTCTTCAGATTGCACTACAATCGTTGCATCATCCTGCTTTTGTATTTGTGTCTATCTTTGGTTTAAATCAGCATCTGCAGTTCCTTCCTATACTTTTTGTATTTGTTGTTGTAACCATCGTTGCATCTGTTATTACCACATACGTTGTGTACTCTTTGAGCTTCATGCGATTAAGGAATGTCATTGCATCTTGGTGTATGTGACACCAAGCTAATCAGATCTGACTGTGAGATTTCAGTGCAGATTATGTTCTGATCAGTGGCCAGGGAGCAGTGCCTGATTGCCGATTCTGACTGGGGATGTCTGTTTGTGGAGAATCCCATGGGGAAGGGAGGATGCTAGCTTTTGTATGATTGTAGAGGCCACCCATCAAGCTCTCTTAGCCCACAAGGAGTTATGCAGAGCATGAGAAGTTCAACTAACCATTTTACAACCAGCAAAGTAAAAACTAAAACAAAAATGTCTGAAGAAGGGTTTCGACCCGAAATGTTGCCTATTTCCTTCACTCCATAGATGCTGCCTCACCCGCTGAGTTTCTCCAGCATTTTTGTCTACCTTCGATTTTACAGCATCTGCAGTTCCTTCTTAAGTAAAAACTATTACAGGCTGCCAGTCTCATTATAATGTTAAATTACCAATCCATCTCCTTGTCTGACGTAGGTTGAGGTTTTTAGTTTAATTTAGTTTAGTTTAGTTTAATTTAGTTTAATTTAGATTAGTTTAGTTTAGTTTAGTTTAGACACACAGCAGCGACGAGCGTTCCCTGTGCACTAACACTATCTGACACACACCAGGGACAATTTAAGATCATAAGTGATAGGGACATAATTAGGCCATTCGACCCATCAAGTCTACTCCACAATTCAATCATGGCTGAACGATTTCTCCCTGCTAACCCCATTATCCTGCCTTCTCCCCATAACCGCTGACACCTGTACTAATCACGAATATATCTATCTCTGCCTTAAAATATATCCATTGACTTGGACTCCACATTTATAATGATACCAAGGCAACTAACCTACAAACTGTACATATTTGGAGTGTGGGAGGAAACCCGTGATATGCGTGCGTTTTCTCCGGTTTCCTCCCACACTGCAAAGACGTACAGGTTTGTAGGTTAATTGGCTTGATGTAAATGTAAATTGTCCCTTGTGCCTGTAGGATAGTGTTAGTGTGCGGGGATCGCTGGTTGGTGCGGACTCGGAGGGGCCGAATGGCCTGTTTCCGCGCTGTTTCTCTAAAAACTAACTTGAACTAAACTTGTTTGAAACATAAAAGGGTCATGAAGCATGAGAATTTTCTTCTCGCCACTATCAACTTTCCCTGCTCCATCAAAGTTACTCAAACAACAGTGAATTAATAGCTCCCTGTGTTGCCAAAAGTAAATAAACGCCCATTAACATTCCCTTGAAGAAAAGTCATATTTTTACCTATTTCACTGGCAACAATCGACTCTGGAGGCAGTTCAGTTGTGCTGTGTCAGCATCTTTGTTCCTCATTAATATATACTTCGATATCTTGCCCCGGCTGCCCCACAGACCCAGAATTTATTGCCCATTAAAGGCACTGAGTTGTTGTGCTCGCTATAATCTTTTCATGCACAAATAATTATCTGGCAGATTTATTTTCCTCAAGTGCATTTGGATCAATGACGTTTACAAGGTTTCATTTCTCTTTAATCACAGATGGATAATGATTCTGTTGGGGAAAGCACTTGAAAATGGATGCCTGCTGAGCCTGGATCTTGAAATGGTTTAGTTTAGTTTAGATTAGTTTAGTTTAGTTCAGTTTTGTTTATTGTCATGTGTACCGAGGTACAATGAAAAGCTTTTGCGCATGCTAACCAGTCAGCGGAAAGACTATGCATGAATACAATCGAGCCGTCCACAGTGTACAGGTACACGATAAAGGGAATAGCATTTGGTGCAAGATAACATCCAGTAAAGTCCGATTAAAGATAGTTCGAGGGTCTCCAATGAGGTAGATGGTAGGTCAGTACCGCTCTCCAGTTGGTGATAGGATGGTTCAGTTGCCTGATAGCAGCTGGGAAGAAACTGCTCCTGAATATGGAGGTTTTCACACTTCAGTACCTCTTGCCTGATGGGAGAGGGAAGAAGAGGGAGAGGCCGAGAGAGATGTAAATTGCCTGGGTGGTGTAACTGTGCTGGAGTAACTCAAAGTGCCGGAGTAACTCAGCGGGCCAGGCAGTATCTTTGGAGAACATGGGCAGGAGACACCTCCAGTCAGGACTCCTCCCCAAGACTGAATATAGTGGGGGTAAGGAGCGGGGGGGTTTCCTGATAATTACCCCCCCCCCCCCCCCCCCACTCCGCACACCACCTGCTCTTGTAAAACAGCATGCTCCTTCGTGCATATAGAGCAACTGTGGCTCTGGGCGCTATGAGATATGTTTGGAAGCATGGCTCTAACCTATGTCAATTGCAAGATCAAGATAGCGGGTCCTGAGAGAGATGGGAAGATACGCCCTTGACTTACATCACACTTGGCACGGTGGCGCAGCAGCAGAGTTGCTGCCTTACAGCGCCAGAGACCCGGGTTCGATCCTGACCATGGGTGCTGTCTGCCAAGAGACACAGTGCGTTTACGCAATCCATTCCTCTCGTAATTTTGTACATCTCTATAAGATAACCCGTTATCCTCCTGTGCTCTAAGGAATAGAGTCTTAGCCTGCTCAACTTTTCCCTATAGCTCAGGCCCTCGAGTACTGGCAACATCCTCATAGATCTTCTCTGCACCCTCTCCAGCTTGATTCCATATGTGTACATGCAATGTAGGTATGAGGAGAAGAGTAAAAAACAAAGTGCTGGAAGAACTCAGCAGGTCATGCAGCATCTATGGAAAGGATAAACAGATGACATTTTGAGTAAGGACCCTTAGGTCTGCAGATCACTTGTTATTGCACTTACAGACCTTTTTAAGCTGAAGCAAATAAGAATATTATTGTGAAGATAGACATAAAAAGCTGGAGTAACTCAGCGGGTCAGGCAACATCTCTGGAGAAAAGGAATAGGTGATGTTTTGGGTCGAGACCCTTCTTCACACGTGGGCCTGTCCCACTTAGGCGACTTTAGGCAACTGCCAGGGACTTGTTTTAATGGAATTCACCTACGACACCTGGCGTCAACCTACGACAACCTACGACAGCATAAATTGTCACCACTGTCGCCAAAAATCTTTGAACATGTTGAAAATTTTGCGGCAGTCGCCTTTAGTCGCCCAAATAAATCGCCTATGTGGGACAGGCCGAGAGCCAGAGATTTGGTTCGATCCCGACTAAGGGGGTTGTCTGTACGGAGTTTTTACGCTCCCCCCGTGATTTGCATGGGTTTTCTCCGAGATCTTCAAATTCTTCTCACACTCCAAAGACCTACAGATCCATTGGCTTGGTATAAATGTAAAATGTCCCTGTGTGTGTAAGGATAGTGTTAATGTACGGGGATCGCTGGGCAGTGCGGACTCGGTGGGCCAATGGGCCTGTTTCTCTAAAGTAAACTCAACTAAATATGACAATTAAACAGTCTTTGCTCTTGATTGATCTGCTGGTGTGGAAACCACACCAGAAGCAGCAAATATACCAGATTGGATGAAAATAAAAGATGCATCGCTTTCATTATGATGCAAAATTGACCCAATTGCTATTATTATTCTATTCCTTTTGTCAGCGACGTTGACAGTCAATGGCTCATTTGGATTACACTCTGCACAAGATAGCATAAAGTGCGTAATAGCCAAGAGTGAATCTTCGACGTCTACAGCCTTCAAGCAAGCTGTTCACAGTTGTGGAACCACGCACTAAACACTCACAGGGTCACAAACATGCTCAATCTGCGTCTGCACAATGCTGCTAAACAGATCAGCAACTTTTACATTTGGCTGAACACCAGTTGCTCTTCTATTGCCAAATTAAGAAGAGGATTCCTCTGGCTGTTGGGTTAAGCATAGAAGCATAGAAAATAGGTGCAGGAGTAGGCCATTCGGCTCTTCGATTCATGGCTGATCATCCACAATCAGTATCCATTCCTGCTTTTTCCCCATATCCCTTGATTCCTCAACTCTCTCTTGAAAACATCCAGTGAATTGGCCTCCACTGCCTTCTATGGCAGAGAATTTCACAGATACACAACTCTCTGGGTGAAAATGTTTTCCTCATCTCAGTCCTAAATGGTCTGCCCCTTATTCTTAAACTGTGGCCCCTGGTTCTGGACTCCCCCAACATCGGAACATGTTTCCTGCATCTAGCCTGTCCAATCGCTTATGAATTTTATATGTTTCTATAAGATTCCCTCTCATCCTTCCAAATTCCAGTGAATACAAGCCCAGTCGACCCATTCTTTCAGGCACGGAAATCGCTATTAAAATATGGAGGGGACCGGTGGACAGGGGGGACACAATTTCTTGGCGGCTGCACGCACATGCGCACACACACACACACACACACACACACACACACACACACACACACACACACACACACACACACACACATACACACAGACACACACACACACACACACACACACACACACACACACACACACACACACACACACACACACACACACACACATACACACGCATACACACTCGATGCTTTGGAGGCTCAATCCAGTGCTAAATGCAGCTCAACTCTGCCTGTCCCGCCAGGTTAACCTACAGCCCTGCCTGGACTGACGGGACACCAGCGCTGCTTCTCCGCACTGGCTGTACGCCTGGGCCATATTTCCCGCAAGTCTAGGCAGGGCTGTATGTTAACCTGGCGGGACAAGCAGAGTTGAGATGGGTTTGGTGCTGCTTCTCTGCACTGGCTGTGGGCATGGGGGCACAGCACTTGTCTGACTCCCGACGTCTCCGGCCACCCCCGGGCGTGGGGGGGGGGGGCACTCGGGTGTGGACGGGGATGGTCCAGTGGCGGTTCGGGAGTGATTGGAGAGCCGGGATCGATCCTGGCTGCGGATGAGGTGCTGGTCTGTGTCCAGGGTTGCAGAGACTGTTTTGGCATGTCTCCCTCCTCCAATCACTGCGCTCTATCCTCAGTCCCACTCCCCTACTTCCGCCTGACCGACACCTCCCTCCTCCAATGATAGCGCCGAATCATCATGTCCCGCCCCCATTGTCTGCTGATCGATGTCTCTCTCATTCAATTGGCGCCCTCGATCAGCAGTCCCACCCCCATTGTGTTTTAAAATCCGGATTACAAAAACTGGGGGGTGGGGGATCGTTCCCCCACCTCTCAAAACAGAAGGGGGATGTGTCCCCCCCTGGCCCCCCCCCCGGGATTTCTGCCCCTGCATTCGTTAATCATATGTCAGTCCCGCAATCCCGGGAATTAACATGGTGAACCAACGCTGCACTCCCTCAATAGTAAGAATGTCCTTCCTGAAATTACGAGACCAAAACTGAATACAATCCTCCAGGTGTGGTCTCACCAGGGCCCTGTACAACTGCACTAGGACATCCTTGCTCCTAAACGCAAATCCTCTCGCACTGAAGGCCAACATGCCATTATCTTTCTTCACTGCCTGCTCTGCCTCCATGCTTACTTTAGGTGCTGTGGAGCTTCATCCCATCTGGGGAGTTTGTGAAAAAGAGAGCAAGGAGATTTTTTAGAAAGCAAGAACCGCAGGTGCTGGTTTACAAAAAAAAAGACTTAAATACCTGGATAAACTCAGTCGGTAGGAAGAAGGGTCTCGACCTGAAATGTCACCTTCTTTGTTTTCTCCAGAGATGCTGCCTGACCCGTTGAGCTGCTCCTGCATTTTGTGTCCATCTTCGAAGTAACTCACTGGGTCAGGCAGCATCTCTGTAGAATATCAGTCTGAAGAATGGACCCAATCTGAAATGTCACCTAGCCCTGTTCTCCAGGGATGCTGCCTGACCCACTGAGTTACTCCAGCACTTTTTGTCTTTTGATTCCATTGAACAAAACAGCATGGAAACAGGCCATACAGCCTACCAACTCCATGCCAACCCATATAATCTAGTTCTGTTATTCCACTTTTGCGTTCACTCCCAATGCTCCAGAGGCAATTAACAAAGGCCAATTAACCAACAACTCACACGTCTTTGTGACGTGGGAGGAAACCGGAGCTCCGGAGAGAACCCACGCAGTCACAGGGAGAGCATGCAAGCAACACCCATGGTCGGGATCAGACCCTGGTCTCTGAAGCTGTGAGGCAGCGGCTCTACCAGTTGCACCACTGCACCGCCCTGGCAGTGTCACAGAGTTCAAAAGTATGTGTGGACTTCAAAGCTGGAGGAAACCCACGCGGTCACAGGGAGAACGTGCAAACTGCACACAGACAGCAGCCAATGTCGGGATCGAACCTGGGTCTCCGGCGCTGTGAGGCAGCATCTCTACCAGCTCTGCCACCCTAACTACTGACTAACCTTCTGGAAATAGATGAGGCACAATCCTCGGGTGTTGCAAACCTGGAGAAAGCAGGTTCAGGAACAACATTGATGCACAGAGGGATCGTGGGCTAAAAGTCCATAATTACCTGAAAGTAAAATGCCCCTGTCCCACTTAGAAAACCTGAACGGAAACCTCTGGAGACCTTGCACCCCACCCAAGGTTCCCGGAGGTTCCCAGAAGTTCCCGGAGGTTTTTGTCAGTCTCCCTACCTGCTTCCACTGACTGCAACCTCCGGCAACCACCTGCAACCACCAGGAACCGCACGGAAACCTTGGGTGGGGCGCAAAGTCTCCAGAGGTTTCCGTTCAGGTTTCCTAAGTGGGACAGGGGCTTTAGGCTTCAGCAGTAACTGGTGGCTCCTGCACATGGGTGCTTCAGGACTTAATCCTCCAGCAATGCCGCTTGACAAGGTGACTGAGGAGAGAACGAGTAGAGCAGAACAACCTGACCACAGTGCAATGAATAACTTCTCCAAAACTTTGTGATTCTAAACAAAACCAACAATAGAACCTGAGAGAGAAAAAAAAAATTAAGTGCCAAACTAAATTAGTATTTGTGAGAACAACAAACTGGACTTGTCTTGATCGCTCATTGGAACCAAGTTGGTCATTAACGTGCCCTTTTAATACCATAAAATGTCAAATGGGTGAAGCCAAGTTTGTTCATTTTATTTTAAAAATGCCATCATTTTGAAGGCTGCTCGCTATTGCTTGGGAAACAGTTTTCTTTGTGGTACCATGCTTTAGTTTACTTTGGAGATACAGTGGGGAAACAGGCTCGTCGGCCCACCGAGTCCACGCCAACCAGTGATCCCCGTACACTAACACTATCCTACACATCCTAGGGACAATTTACAATCTTGCCAAGCCAATTAGCCTAAAAAAAACTGCATGCCTTTGGAATGTGGGAGGGAACCGGAGTTCCCGGAGAAAACCCACACAAGTCACGGGTAGAACGTACAAACTCCGTACAGACCAGTAGGGTCGAACCTGTGTCTTTTTCTTTTTTTAAATAATTATATTACTTCTTATTTTTTTTAATATATTTTTATAGAGAAAGAAAGTATTGTATAGCTCGAAAAAGGAAAGCAGCGGTGATGTGAACTAAGCAAAAAGAAAAAGAATAGGAAAGAGAAAAGAGAGAAGAAGAAAAAAGAGAAAGAAATTGAAAGGGAATATGCCTTCTTCATATCTTTACCCACCTCTCACCCGGTTCTGAAAGACTTAATTTCTAAGGTTGTGTTGCACCACATGTTTGTAATAGATCGATAAATGGAGACCAAATCTTTAAGAATTGGTCTGATTTGCCTGATAGGACAAATCTCATATCTTCAAGGTGTAACATTTCCGTCATGTTTGAGAGAACCTGTGTCTTTGGCGCTGTAAGGCAGCGACTCCATTGCTGTGCACCGTGCCATTATATTTAGCTATGGAAAAAGGTCAAGAGCAATTATCTTCTTCTTCTTTTCGTGTCCATCTTGTTTCAAATGTTGACATCGCTGTCATAGTCCGTCCTGAAAAGGACGCAAGCTTCCGGCGACAATCAGTGGAAGCCATCACTTGTCGCAATAGATGATGGTGGTAGCAGAATTAGCTCAGGATACTTCCAGTTTCCAGCCCCACGACGTGGACGCTTCTGCTATGGAGCCAGAGAAATTATGAGTCAAAAGCTTGAAACTGGATTAGTTCACGGCCATTCTATGACATACGGTTTTGTGTCCAAAAATTGAACAATATTATTATACCGTATGTTTACATTTAGGTTTCTCATTGTCACGGCAACGATAAAGTGAAAAGCTTTTGTTTGCGTGCCATCCGAACAAATCAGATATACTGTACATGAATACAATCAAGCTATACACAATTATAAAAGTTAGTAAAGAGAATTGAAAGATGAGTCAATGTATCTAATGATAGTAAATAGACACAAAATGCTGGAGTAACTCGTAGACACAAAATGCTGGAAAAACTCAACGGGATAGGCAGTGTCTCTTGAGAGAAGGAATGGGTGACGTTTCATGTCGAAACCCTTCTTCAGGCTGATGTCAAGGGAAAGGAAGACACATAGATAAGGAAGTGTAATGTGTGGAAACAGGACAAAGGGAATTGAGATCAAGGAAATTGTAGACCCGATCATTGTTAGCCGGTAGAAGGTAACAACAAAGCAAACAGAGATGAAATGTAATCAGAGACAGAAAGACTGGTCAGAGAACTGGGAAGGAGGAAGGATGGAGAGTGTGGGAAAGCAAGGGTTACTTGAAGTTAGAGAGGTCAGTGTTCATATCGCTGGGGTGTACGCTGCCAAAGCAAAATATGAGGTGTTATTCCTCCAATTTACATTTTGCCTCACTCTGACAATGGAGGAGGCCCAGGACAGAAAGGTCAGTGTGGGAATGGGAGGGGGAGTTAAGCCCCTGTCCCACTTACGTGACCTTGGCACGCTAATTACGTGACCTCATCGTCGCGTTGAGGCGCACGGGTATTGTGGGACCCGCAATACGCTTGCGCGCTTACGCGCTACATCACGCCGGAGGCGCGCGAAGTTTTCGTTAACCTACAAAATCCCGGAGTGCCTCGCGATACAGCACACAACTCTATACCCCTCCGTGCTTTTCCATGCCCACACGATACCCATGCGCCTCAACGTGCCAAGGACACATAAGTGGGACAGGGGCTTTAAAGTGCTGGAGTAACAAGGAGCATCTCTGGAGAGAAGGAATGGGTGACGTTTCAGGTCGAGACCCTTCTGCAAACACAAATGACAGTCGACCCTCGTCTGGGATCAGCATGGAAAGACATGCCACTCTCCAGCACCATTTTGCTCGTAATCCCACCTGAGGTAAACTAGCCCAGCGTGCATTTTGTCCTCAGGGAAAGCAGACCAGGCACTTTCAGGTACAATGTAATAACAAGGAACTGTAGATGCCGGTTTATACCACAGATAGACACAAAGTGCTGGAGTAACGCAACGGGTCAGGCAGCATCTCTGGACTTATCGAGTCATACAGCATGGAAACAGCTCCTTCAGCTTAACTTTCCAACGCCAACCAACATGCTCCATCTACACTGGTCCCACCTACCCACGCTTGGGTCATAACCCTCTAAACATATCTTACTTGCCGATGATACCTAATATTCCCCCGATTGCTACTTTGCAAGCATCACTTCAAGTTCAAGTGAGTTTATTGTTATGTGTCCCTGTATAGGACAATGAAATTCTTGCTTTGTTTCAGCACACAGAACATAATAGGCATTTACTACAAAACAGATAAGTTTGTCCATATACCATAATATAAATATATACACACATGAATAAATAAACTGATAAAGTGCAAATAACAGAAAATGGGTTATTAATAATCAGAGTTTTGTCTGAGCCAGGTTTAATAGCCTGACGGTTGTGGGGAAGTAGCTATTCCTGAACCTGGTTGTTGCAGTCTTCAGGCTCCTGTACCTTCTACCTGAAGGTAGCAGGGAGATGAGTGTGTGGCCAGGATTTTGTGGGTCTTTGATGATACTGCCAGCCTTTTTGAGGCAGCGACTGCGATAAATCCCCTTGATGGAAGAAAGGTCAGAGCCGATGATGGACTGGGCAGTGTTTACTACTTTTTGTAGTCTTTTCCTCTCCAGGGCGCTCAAATTGCCGAACCAAGCCACGATGCAACCGGTCAGCATGCTCTCTACTGTGCACCTGTAGAACTTAGAGAGAGTCTTCCTTGACAAACCGACTCTCCGTAATCTTCTCAGGAAGTAGAGGCGCTGATGAGCTTTCTTGATAATTGCATTAGTGTTCTCGGACCAGGAAAGATCTTCAGAGATGTGCACGCCCAGGAATTTGAAGCTCTTGACCCTTTCAACCATCGACCCATTGATATAAATGGGGCTGTGGGTCCCCCTCCCACTCCTTCCAAAGTCCACAATCAGTTCCTTGGTTTTGCTGGTGTTGAGGGCCAGGTTATTGTGCTGGCACCATATGGACAGTTGCTCGATCTCTCTTCTATACTCTGACTCATCCCCATCAGTGATATGTCCCACAACAGTGGTGTCATCAGCGAACTTGATGATGGAGTTCGTACTGTGACTGGCTACGCAGTCATGAGTATAGAGTGAGTACAGCAGGGGGCTGAGCACGCAGCCTTGAGGTGCTCCCGTGCTGATTGTTATCGAGGTTGACACATTTCCACCAATACGAACAGACTGTGGTCTGTGAATGAGGAAGTCGAGGATCCAATTGCAGTGGGATGTGCAGAGACCCAGTTCTGCAAGTTTGGCAACCAGCTTGGAGGGGATGATTGTGTTAAATGCCGAGCTGTAATCGATGAATAACAGCCTGACATATGAGTTTTTGTTGTCCAAGTGGTCCAGAGCGGAGTGGAGGGCCAGCGAGATCGCATCC
This sequence comes from Amblyraja radiata, assembly GCF_010909765.2. Lineage (NCBI taxonomy): Eukaryota > Metazoa > Chordata > Chondrichthyes > Rajiformes > Rajidae > Amblyraja > Amblyraja radiata. The sequence continues at coordinate 112,851,045 of NC_045957.1, forward strand.
ACCATTGATCTGTTGTGGTGGTAAGCGAACTGCAGTGGGTCCAGGTTTTTGTCGAGGTAGGAGTTGATTTGCTCCATGATCAACCTCTCAAAGCACTTCATCACCACCGGCGTTAGTGCCACTGGTCAATAGTCATTGAGGCACGTCACCTTACTCTTCTTGGGCACTGGTATAATTGATACCCTGTTAAAGCAGGTGGGGACCTCAGACCTCAGAAGCGAGAGGTTGAAAATGTCCGTAAAAACTTCAGCCAGTTGGTCCGCACAGGTTTTTAGAACACGACCGGGTATACCATCAGGTCCAGGTGCTTTTCGGGGGTCACCCCTCTGAAGGATTTCCTGACGTCGGCCTCTATGACTGAGACTGAAATGCCATCACAACGAATGGGGGATCGGGAAGGCACATCAGTATTCTCCCTATCAAAGCATGCGTAAAACGCATTGAGCTCGTCAGGGAGTGAAGTTTCGCCGACATTCGAGCTGCCTCCTGGTTTTGCCTTGTAGGAGGTGATTGCATTCAGGCCCCGCCACAGCTGTCAAACATCTGTCTCATCCTCCAGTTTGGAGCAGAAGTTCCTTTTGGCCTTTTTGATGGCCTTACCAAGGTCGTATCTGGACTTCATGTAGGCCACTGTATCATCGGACGTGAATGCCCTGTGTCTGGACTTCAGAAGAGTGCGGATCTCAAAGTTCATCCAAGGTTTCTGATTGGGAAACACTCGGAAGGTTTTTGTAGGGATGCAGTCCTCCACACATTTCTTTACGAAGTCTGTAACGACTGTGGCGCATTCCTTGGTCCTTGAACATTGCCCAGTCTACAGACTCCAAACAGTCCTAGAGTTGTTCCTCTGCCCCCCCCCCCCTCCCCCCCCCAACCAGCTCTGCACAGTCCTCACCTCTGTGGGTGCGCTATTCACTTGCTGCCTGTAGGCAGGAAGAAGCAGCACCGCGGTATGGTCAGATTTACCAAAGTGAGGGCGAGGGATAGAACGATAGGCATTCTTGATGGTGGTGTAGCAGTGGTTGAGGGTGTTAGGTTCTCTGGTGCAGCAGGAGACATGTTGGTAGAAGTTAGGGAGTGATTTCTTTAGGTTTGCCTAATTGAAGTCCCCAGCAATGGTGGTAAATGCCTCGGGGTAAGACGTCTGGTGTTTGTTGACCACGGCGTTCAGCTCCTCCAGTGCCAGACGGACGTCTGCCTGGGGTGGGATGTAGACCGCGGTCAGGATAATGGAGGTGAATTCCCTTGGGAGGTAGAAGGGACGGCACTTCACCGCCAGATGTTCGAGGTGTGGAGTTTAGTTGAGAGATGTTTCTTTGACGTTGCGATAGTACCTGACTCAACTTCCTCCTCCGGCAGCTCGTTCCATACATCTACCACCCTTTGAATGAAAGCCTTACCCTTCAGGTTCCACCTAAATTTTTTCCCCTCATCTTAAACCCATGTCCTCTGGTTTTCCTACTCAAGCCAAGAGACTGTGAGTCTATCGATCTATTCCTCTCATGATACAGTCAAAGATACTGTACAGTCAATACACATCACTGCAAGGCCAGGTTTATTGAGTATTCTTACGATCACAGCAGAATTAATGAGCTTGGCTGATGCTTGAATAAATGTCTCTGGTTTCACACAGAGACATTCCCACCTTGAACATTAGCAATCGTTTCATCACTTTGATCAGCTCATTTGTATCCCAATCCCAAGATTCTTCTGTCTGACATTGGCTGGATTCTCTGCTCTTATACCAACTGTTCCACTGTGGGCGACACAGTGGCACGCAGTAAAGTTGTGGTGCCTTCATATTCATGTGTTATCGTACGGCGTCATAGGGCATCACAGTGGTGCAGCGGTAGAGTTGCAGCCTTACAGCGCTTGCAGCGCCAGAGACCCGGGTTCGATCCCGACTACGGGTTATGTCTGTACGGAGTTTGCACGATCTCCCCGTGACCGCACTGGTTTTCTCCGAGATCTTCGGTTTCCTCCCACAATCCAAAGATGTTCAGGTTTGTAGATTAATTGGCTTGGTATAATGTAAATTATTTCTAGTGTGTGTAGGCTTGTGTTAATGTGCGGGGATCGCTGGTCGGCATGGACTCGGTGGGCTGAAAGGCCTGTTTCCACGCTGTTTCTCTAAACTAAACTAAACTAAACTAAAACTAAATCTACCTTTCGATTAGTGAGCACCAAGTATTTTTCTATATAACCGGCATGGTGGAATAATTCCAAAATTGCCCTGATTGTCCTTATAATATTACACCTGGTTGTATTCTACAGTGTGCCCATCATCTATATAATTAAAAGTCTTAAAAGCAGGACTATAAAACCCCGGATGCCTGAACATGACTAAGTCTCTCTGCAGGATCGCGAGGGAGAGGCCATGACACTCATTCTAGACTGTGAATCAACTGAACTGTGAGTCTGCAATGTACTTGAATAAATGATTTGTTAGCCCTTAATAAAAAATGAAATGAGTTATTTGGCCTGCTGTCCTGCCTGTACTTGAATCTGCAATGCTTAATTAGATCCGACTGTTATTTGGTTCAAAGGTCCTGGTCATTTCGTGACTTCCGCTTATTGGACAGGTCGCGCTGATTGCGTAATTTCCGGTGAGTGCAGAGGTCACGCAGTTTGCGGAAGTGCCGCAAACTGTGGAGGCCGCAAAGTGGAGAGCCGCGCTGAGCCTTGTGAGTTAATTCAAGAGAGTTTATTGGATATATATGGTGTGAGTCAGTGATGGTGTGTGTATGTGTTTGTGTGTATGTGTTTGTGTGTGTGTGTGTGTGTGTGTGTGTGTGTGTTTGTGTGTGTGTTTGTGTGTCTGTGTGTGTGTGTGTGTGTGTGTGTGTGTATGTGTGTGTGTGTGTGTGTGTGTGTGTGTGTGTGTGTGTGTGTGTGTGTGTGTGTGTGTGTGTGTGTGTGTGTGTGTGTGTGTGTGTGTGTGCCTGTGAAAGTGTGTGAATGCATGTGTGAATGTGTGTGTGAATGTGTGTGTGAATGTGTCTGCGAGTGTGTATGAGTGTGTGTTTGTGTGTGTGTGAGTGTATATGTGTGTGTGAGTATGTGTCTGAGTGTATGAGTAAATGTGTGTGTAAATGTGTGTGTATATGTGTGTGTGTATGTTTGTGTGAGTGTGTGTGAATGTGTGTATGAGTGTGTGTGTGAGTGTGTGTGTGAATGGGTATGTGAATGTGTGTGTGTGAATGTGCATGTGAATGTGTGTGTGTGTGAGCGTGTGTTTGTGAGTGTATGTGTGTGTTTGTATGTTTGAGTGTGCATCTGTGTGTGTGAGTGTCTGCCTGTGTCTGTGTGTGAGTGTCTGTGTGGGTGTGTTTGTGAGTGTGTGTGAGTGTGTGTGTGAGTGTGTGTGTGTCTGTGTCTGTGTGCATGAATGTCTGTGTGTGTGTGTGTGAGTGTGCATGTGTGTGAGAGTGTTTGTGAGCGTGAGTGTGTGAGTGTGCATATATGTGTGTGACTGTGTGCATGTGTTCGTGTGTGTGTGTGTGTGTGTGTATGGGTGTATGTGTGTAAGTGTATATGTGTGTGAGTGTATGTGTGAGTGTATGTGTGAGTGTGTGAGTGTGTGTGCGTGTCAGTTTATGTGTGTGAGAGTCTGTGAGTGTGTGCATGTGTGTGCGTGTCTGTGTGCATGTGTGAGTGTGTGTATGTGAATGTATGTGAGTGTGAGTGTGTGTTTGTGAGTGTATGTGTATGTGTGTTTGTGTGTGTGTGTGTGTGTGGATGTGTGTGTGAATGTGTGTGTGAATGTGTGTGTGTGTGAATGCGTGTGTGAGTGTGTGTGTGAGTGTGTGTGTGAAAATGTGTGTGAGTGTGTGCGTGTGTGAAAGTGTGTGTGAATGTGTGTGAATGTGTCTGCGAGTGTGTGTGTGTGTTTGTGTGTGTGTGTGAGTGTATATGTGTGTGTGTGTGAGTGTATGTGTGAGTGTTTACGAGTGTGTGTAAGTGTATGTGTGTGTGAATGTGTGTGTGTGCATGTGTGTGTGTGAATGTGAGTGTGTGTGTGTGTGTGTGAATGTGTATGTGAATGTGTGTGTGAATGTGCATGCGAATGTGTCTGTGAGTGAGTGAGTGTGTATGGGTGTGTGTGTGAGTGTGTGTATGTGTGTGTGTGTGCGCGTGTGTGAGTGTGTGTGTGTGAGTCTGTGTGTGTGTCTGTATGTGTGTGTGTTTGTGAGTGTATGTGAGTGTGAGTGTGTGTTTGTGAGTGTATGTGTACGTGTATTTGTGTGTGTGTGTGTGTGTGTGTGTATGGGTGTAGGTGTGTGAGTGTGTGTGTGAGTGTATATGTGAGTGTATGTGTGAGTGTGTGAGTGTGTGTGCGTGTCAGTTTATGTGTGTGAGAGTCTGTGAGTGTGTGCATGTGTGTGCGTGTCTGTGTGCATGTGTGAGTGTGTGTATGTGAATGTATGTGTGTGAGTGTGTGTTTGTGAGTGTATGTGTATGTGTGTTTGTGTGTGTGTGTGTGTGGATGTGTGTGTGAATGTGTGTGTGAATGTGTGTGTGTGTGAATGTGTGTGAGTGTGTGTGTGAGTGTGTGTGTGTGTGAAAATGTGTGTGAGTGTGTGCGTGTGTGAAAGTGTGTGTGAATGTGTGTGAATGTGTCTGCGAGTGTGTGTGTGTGTTTGTGTGTGTGTGTGAGTGTATATGTGTGTGTGTGTGAGTGTATGTGTGAGTGTTTACGAGTGTGTGTGAGTGTATGTGTGTGTGAATGTGTGTGTGTGCATGTGTGTGTGAATGTGAGTGTGTGTGTGTGTGTGTGAATGTGTATGTGAATGTGTGTGTGAATGTGCATGCGAATGTGTCTGTGAGTGAGTGAGTGTGTATGGGTGTGTGTGTGAGTGTGTGTATGTGTGTGTGTGTGTGCGCGTGTGTGAGTGTGTGTGTGTGAGTCTGTGTGTGTGTCTGTATGTGTGTGTGTTTGTGAGTGTATGTGAGTGTGAGTGTGTGTTTGTGAGTGTATGTGTACGTGTATTTGTGTGTGTGTGAGTGCGTGTGAGTGTGTATGAGTGTGTGTGTGTGTGAGTGTGTGTGTGAGTGTATATGTGCATGTGTGTGTGTGTGTGTGTGTGAGTGTGTGAGTGTATGTGTGTGTGTGTGTGTGTGCGTATGTGTGTGTGAATGTGTGTGTGGATGTGTGTGTGTGAATGCATGTGTGTGTGTGTGAGTGTGTGTGTGAAAGTGTGTGCGAATGCGTGTGTGAATGTGTGTGTGAATGTGTGTGTGAATATGTGTGTGAATGTGTCTGCGAGTGTGTGTGAGTGTGTGTTTGTGTGTGTGTGAGTGTATATGTGTGTGTGAGTGTGTGTGAGTGTGAGTGTGAATGTGTGAGTGTGAATGTGTGAGTGTGAGTGTGAATGTGTGAGTGTGAATGTGTGAGTGTGCGTATGTGTGTGTGAGTGTATGTATGTGAGTATGTGTGTGTGTGTGTGTGTGTGTGTGTGTGTGTGTGTGTGTGTGTGTGTGTGTGTGTGTGTGTGTGTGTGTGTGTGTGTGTGTGTGTGTGTGTGTGTGTGAGTGTGTGAGTGTGTGCGTGTGAATGTGTGTGTGTGTGTGTGTGTGTGTGTGTGTGAGTGTGAGTGTGAATGTGTGAGTGTGAATGTGTGAATGTGTGAGTGTGAGTGTGAATGTGTGAGTGTGAATGTGTGAGTGTGCGTATGTGTGTGTGAGTGTATGTATGTGAGTATATATGTGTGTGTGTGTGTGTGTGTGTGTGTGTGTGGTGTGTGGTGGTGTGTGTGTGTGTGTGTGGTGTGTGTGTGTGTGTGTGTGTGTGTGGCTGTGTGTGTGTGTGTGTGCGTGCGTGTGTGTGTGTGTGATAGTGTGTGTGTGGGTGTGGGTGTGTGTGTGTGTGTGTGTGTGTGTGTGTGTGTGTGTGTGTGTGTGTGTGTGTGTGTGTGTGTGTGTGTGATAGTGTGTGTGTGCATGTGTGCGCGTGTGTGTGTGTGCATGTGTGAGTGTGTGTATGTGAGTGTATGTGTGTGTGTGTGTGTGTGTGTGTGTGTGTGTGTGTGTGTGTGTGTGTGTGTGTGTGTGTGTGTGTGTGTGTGTGTGTGTGTGTGTGTGTGTGTGTGTGTGTGTGTGTGTGTGTGCGTGAGTGTCTGCACTCTGCTCTCTGCTCTCTAGTGCCTGCACTCTGCTTGAAATGCTGTGACGTTGGATTTGTTGCCTGCACTCTGCTTGAAGTGCTGCGACATTGGATTTGCTGCCTGCATTCTGCTTGAAGTGCTGTGACATTTGATTTGCAGCCTGCACTCTGCTTGAAGTGCTGTGACATTGGATTTGCTGCCTGCACTCTGCTTGACGTGGTGCGAGATTGGATCCGCTGCCTGCACTCTGCTTGAAGTGCTGTGCGATTGGATTCGCTGCCTGCACTCTGCTTGAAGTGCTGTGAAGTTGGATTCACTGCCTGCACTCGGCTTGAAGAGCTGTGAGATTTGATTTGCTGCCTGCATTCTGCTTTAAGTGCTGTGACATTGGATTTGCTGCCTGAATGATGACTTTTGAGGTAAATTCTCAGATTTTCTTTGTTAAAATTTGATCGCTCAATCTCTCTCTATTAAAATTGTCTCTTTTTCTTATGAACAGCAAGGATACATCAAGAGGCAGTGAGCAGCAGAACACAACAAGAGACACAACAAAAAGAACTAAACTTAATAAATCATCTTTAATTTTTTATTTTTTGTTATATTTTAAGAGTCATTCACATTTTAAACTTTAATAAATCATTTTTCCACTTGCCATGCCTGCGTGTTCTTCATCGTAGGAATGGCTATGCTGTCGGAGAGCCACTAAGAGTGCATGGGGAGAGGTTGAGGGGAGATGGACTGAATGTGTGGGGGGGGGGGATGGCAAAGAGCAGAGTGTGGGGGTGAAGGGAGGAGGGAGGAGGGGTGACTGAGTGAACTGCCACCACAGCAGCCATGAGTGACTGGACTGCCAGCCCACCAGCCTTGAGTATGTGAACTGCCAGCCACCAGCTGTAAGTGACTGAAGTGCCAGCCCACCAGTCATGACTTTGTGAACTGCCAGCCGACCAGCCATGACTCACTGAACTGCAAGTCCAGTAATCCATTCAATCCACAATGTCCATACTAGTCCTCTGGAAACCAGTCCCTTCAGCCCACAACATCCACACTAGTGCTCCAGAGATCCACGCAAGGATACTTTCCTCCTTCATTGCTGTGATCTGAAAAAAGATGAAAATGTCTTAAATTGATTGTCCACCCTCTCCCCCTTCTCTTTCACAGAGACTGTCACCTGTTTTCGGCAGAATATCTGGCAGTTTCTGAGCTGCCAGCCCGCCAGGCCTGAGTGACTGAGCTGCCAGCCCAAGAATCCATTCGGCCCACAATGTCCATACTAGCCCCCTGGAAACCAGTCCCTTCGACCCACCACACCCATGCTAGCGCTCCAGACCCCCCCCCCCACTGGCCAGCAATATTGGAATTGGTGAAGAGGTGGAATATTGCGTTGGGGGACCAGCCCTCCCGTGAGAAGGTGGGACCCAACGGGTCCCATTTAGTCTAGTCCTTATTAAAGAGAATCACAACACTCTCCAACAGGTATGAACAAGCTGAAGATTTAGATGGATGAGGGGGCACCTCTTTGAAACTTATCGAATAGTGAAAGGCAGATAGAGTGGATGTGAAGAGGATGTTTCCACTAGTGGGAAAGTCTAGGACCAGAGGTAACTAAATTTAAGGTAGCTTTTTTTCTCCAAGAACTCTTTTTTGCTTAAGTCCACCCTCCGCCTCCTCGATTTTAAATTCCATTTAGAATATTTTTGGAGGACCAGGAAACCAAGAACCTCAGAATTAAAGGACATTCCTTTACAAAGGAGATGAGGAGGAATTTCTTTAGTCAGAGGGTGGAATTCTGTGGAATTCTTTGTCACGGAAGGCAGTGGAGGCAGTCAATGGATATTTTTATTGCTGAGATAGATAGATTCTTGATTAGTACAGGTGTTACGGGTTATGGGGAGAAGGCAGGAGAATGGGGTTAGGAAGAAGAGATAGATCAGCCATGAATAAACGGCAGAGTAAACTTAATGGGCCAAATCACCCAAGTCTGCTTAATTTGTAGGTTAATTGACTTGGTAAATATAAAAATTGTCCCTGGTGAGTGTAGGACAATGTTAATGTGCGGGGATCACTGGTCGGCGTGGACCTGGTGGGCCGAAGTTTGTATCCACGCTGTATCTTAACTAAACTTTGCTGACTTTACCATGCACTAAACGTTATTCCCATATCATACACGGTAAATGGTTCGATTGTAATCATGCATTGTCTTTCCGCTGACTGGATAACACGCAACAGAAGCTTTTCACTGTTCCTCAGTACACGTGACAATAAACTGAACTGAAACTGAAACTATTTTCCTCCCACTGTGACTGGCACAACATTGCACATGACTAGAGTTGATCAGCTCCCTGCAGGCGATGTGTGAATAATATGCCAGTGGTGAGCGCGGCAGGCAACTGCCCCATCTCAGCTTCCAACCTGTGACCTAAGTGAGACCAGTGAGGCTTGGATAGAGTGGATGCGGAGAGGATGTTTCCACTAGTGGGAGAGTCTAGGAGCAGAGGTCATAGCTTCAGAATTAAAGGATGTTCTTTTAGCAAGGAGATGAGGGGAAATTTCTTTAGTCAGAGGGAAGTGAATCTGTGGAATTCTTTGCAGGTGTCAGAAGTTATGTGGAGAAAGCAAGAGAATGGGGTTGGGAGGGAGAGATAGATCAGCCATGATTGAATGGCGGAGTAGACCAAATGGGCCGAATGGCCTAATTCTGCTCCTATCACTTATGGCCTGATGACCCAACGCACACAATTGGCAGCAAAACACAACAGCATCCCCCTGAAGCGATGTAGTCCCAGTTTTGTGATTTTTATTTTGGTGACCCAGACTGACCCTCGAGCAAAATGCAGAACACATACTTAGCTCAGCGAAAAATGGCCGAAATTCAATTTCTCTGTTTATAATGCAATTACAGCTTTTGGTAACTGTCCAGAGGTCTGTGAGCAAACATTCTTTTCATTATTTCCACCACTGGTATTTCTTTCAGTGTGATATTTTCATAAGAAAACAACTTAATGAGTGGTTGAGACAAACTACGTGGATACAGGCCTTCAGTCCAATGCTAACTAAGGTTGCCCCATCTAGGCTAATCCCATTTGCCCGCATTTGGCCCAAATCCCTCTAAACAGGTTTACAAGTTATGGGAGTGGAATTAGGCCATTCGGCCTATCGAGTCTACCCCGCCATTCAATCATGGCTGATCTCTGCCTCCTAATCCCATTTTCCTGCCTTCTCCCCATAGCCCTTGACACCCGTTCTAATCAAAAATCTCTGCCTCAACAATATCAACTGAACCTTTGCTATTCATGTGTTTAAGAAGGAACTGCAGATGCTGGAAAATCGAAGGTACACAAAAATGCTGGAGAAACTCAGCGGGTGCAGCAGCATCTGTGGAGCGAAAGAAATAGGCAACGTTTCGGGCCGAAACCCTTCTTCAGACTGCCTATCATGTACCTGTCCAAGTGTCTTTTAAATGCGGTTATAGTATCTGCATCCACGACCTCCTCTGGCTGCTCACTCCATTTATCTACCATCCTCCGGGTGAAAAAGCTGCTCTTAAGGTTCCTCTCTCACCTTAAATCTATTTTCTCTGGTTCTTGACACCGCTACCCCGGGTAAAATACTCTGTGCATTCATCCTACTTACTGCCCCTCGTGATTTTACACACCCATATCGGATAACCCCTTTGCCTCCTGCACCCCACGGAATAAAATCCTAGCCTGCCCAATCTCTCTATGTAGCTCAGTCCATCGAGTCACAGCAATCTCCCCGTATATCTTTTCTGCACTCTTTCCAGCTTTACAACATCTTTCTTATGGCAGGGTGACTGAAAGCGAACACAATACTCCGGATGCAGTCCCAACAATATCTTGTACAACTGCAACATAACAGACCAACTTCTGCGCTCAATACCCACACTGATGAAGGTCATTGTGCCAAAAGCCTTCTGAAACACCCTGTCTAGAAAATGCAGAACAGAATTTACCTGTCACTTTTCTGCAGAGTTTACATTTATTTTGTTACACTTGATCAGATGAGTAGAGCTTGAACTTGGCTTTTTTGCCCAACGTGGCAAGTGGGAGATGATCTTGTAGGGTAGAGAGAGGTAATGGGTTGCAAATAAATTCAATAAAGGTACAGCAGGGTGGCGCAGTGGTAGAGTTGCTGCCTTACAGCGCTTGCAGGGCTGGAGACCCGGGTTCGATCGCGACTATGGGTACTATCTGTACGGAGTTTGTATGTTCTCCCCGTGACCTGCGTGGGTTTTCCCCGAGATCTTCAGTTTCCTCCCACACTCCATAGACGTTCAGGTTTGTAGGTTAATTGGCTTGGTGTATGTGTAAATTGTCCTCGGTGTGTGTAGGACAGTGTTAATGTGCAGGGATCGCTGTTTGGTGCAGCCTCGGTGGGCCGAAGTGCCTGTTTCCGTACTGTATCTCGAAACTAAACGAAACAAAAACAAATCTAACCCCTCCAATTATAAAGGTCTGTCTATCAGGAGTAAAGCTCTGATGGTTAATCCAGATAAACTCTGCAAATCATTCTTAATTTAATCCCTGCGCATATACGGAATTACAGATTCAAACTGATAAACCCATATTCACAGCACTCTGCCACCAGAGATTAGTTCAGCATGTAGGCCAATCACATATTACTGTTATAAAATGTAGCCTGAGCTAATGGAACAAACATTGAAGGGAGATTGTTTTAAACATCCGTACTAATTAGCTGGAAGCACGAAGGTCACAGAAACAAGCCAGCGGATGATGTCTAATTCAGTACAGAGTCAGTAGAATCATAGAGTCATAGAGTGATACAGTGTGGAAACAGGTCCTTCAGCCCAATTCGCCCACACTGGCCAACAATGCCCCAAATACACTAGTCCCACTTGCCTGCGCTTGGTCCATATCCCTCCAAACCTGTCCTATCCATGTACCTGTCCAACTGTTTCTTAAACGATGGAATAGTCCCAGCCTCAACTACCTCCTCTGGCAGTTTGTTCCATATATAAAAAGTTACCCATCTGATTCTTATTAAATATTTTCACCTTCACCTTGAACCTATGTCCTCTGGTCCTCGATTCTCCTACTCTGGGTAAAAGACTCTGTGCATCTATGGCGTCGCGTGCACAACGTGAGGCTCTGCGTCTCCACAGATTTTGCAAGTTAGTTATTTTCTGGTTAATAATTACCGTAGTTTTCGCTCGGAACAGTCGAGCGAAGACTTCGTATGGCCGTCAAGAACTACTGGATCTCGGTCTTCTCTGTACATCCAGTACACTAAGCGACATCCAACTACCGCCGGAGATCACCAGGACACAGCGCGCGGTCTAGTGTGCCAGCTCCTCCGACAGGAAGTGCCCAGAGGTGGCGCAGAGACCGCAAACAAAGACGTGGGAGGCTATCGGGCTAGGCTAAAGCTAAACCCTCACCAGCCAGCTCTGCCAAGCATTTTCCTCGCCAATGTTCGGTTCCTGGTGAATAAAATCGATGAACTACGGCTGCGGATCACCTCACATAATCGGATCGCCGACTGCAACGCCATGGTCTTTACTGAAACATGGCTTAACGACAACATCCCGGACAACGCCATCGAGCTGGATGGGCGCACTGTCTTCAGGGCCGACAGAACAGCGGAGGACTCCGGTAAGACGAAGGGCGGTGGGCTGTGCATTTATGTGAACAATTCATGGTTGTTAGAATTGGTAGTCACTGCTCTGCTGACCTGGAATACCTGATGATAAAGTGCAGGCCCTTCTATCTGCCCAGGGAATTTACATCGATTGTTATCACGGCAGTCTATGTACCCCCGGACGCTAATGCCAGGCTAGCAATGGATGAGCTGCAAGCTGCTATCAGCAAACAACTAACTGCACACCCAGAGGGGGCTTTTATTGTTGTGGGTGATTTTAACCACTCCAACCTTAAAATTGTACTCCCCAGGTTCCATCAACATGTCTCCTGTCCAACCAGAGGAGACAATATTCTGGATTTAGTATACACTAATATTACTGAAGCCTACAAAGCCCTCCCCCTCCCCCACCTGGGACAGTCTGACCACCTCTCTCTGTTCCTGCTCCCCAAATACACACCTCTCATCAGACATGTGAAACCAACCGTGAGGACAGTGAAGGTTTGGCCTGAAGGGGCTGTCTCTGTACTACAGGAACAGTTTCAGCAAACAGACTGGAGTCTATTTGCCACTCAGGCCACCTCTGACTCCCAAGTGGACATTAACACATACACCTCATCCATTTTGGACTATATAAAATTCTGCACCGACAACGTCACAACCCATAAACAAATAAAGACCTTCCCTAATCAGAAGCCGTGGATGAGCAGAGAGGTCAGACTCTTGCTGAAGGCTCGCGATGCCGCTTTTAGATTCGGCGACGCTGAGGGATACAGCTCATCCAGGGCCAACCTGAAAAAGGGAATCAGGAACGCAAAGCTCAAACACAAACGGCAGATCGAGGAGCATTTTCAAAACAACTCCGACCCCAGAAGCATGTGGCAAGGCATCAAGCCCATTGCCGACTACAATAAAGTTAACACCCCCCCCCCCCCAGACAACGCCTCCCTTCCTAACGAGCTAAACCGCTTCTATGCTCGTTTTGACCGGGACAACAAAACACCAGCCATCAAAGCTGCCCCACCCCCGAACGAACAACCCCTCAGTCTCTCCACCTCTGCTGTACAAGGCGCACTGAGCAAAGTGAATGAGCACAAAGCTGCCGGCCCCGATGGCATCCCCGGGCATGTGCTCAGGGCATGTGCTGGACAATTATCCCTGGTCTTCACTGACATTTTCAATGTGTCACTGGCCCAGGGTGTCGTCCCTACTTGCCTCAAGACCTCAACCATTGTGCCAGTGCCCAAACAGTCAGCTTCAGGGAGTCTCAACGACTTCCGCCCAGTGGCACTCACCCCTGTCATTGCGAAGTGCTTTGAGCGGCTGATCTTGGCTCACCTCAAAGCCAGCCTCCCCCCCACACTGGACCCCCATCAGTTTGCCTACCGGACCAACAGGTCTACAGAGGACGCCATATCTGCGGCCCTACACTCTGCCCTGACCCACCTGGACAACAACAACTCCTACATCAGGTTGTTGTTCATCGATTTCAGCTCTGCATTTAATACTGTCATCCCCGCCAGCTTGATCACCAAACTCAGCGGACTTGGCATCACCACCTCCCTCTGCAATTGGACACTGGATTTCCTCACCAACAGACGACAGTCTGTTAGGATCAACAACCTCACCTCCTCCACTCTAACACTGAACACCGGCGTGCCACAGGGCTATGTGCTCAGCCCTCTCCTCTACTCTCTCTTCACCCACGACTGCATCCCTATGTATGGCTCCAACGCCATCATAAAATTTGCCGATGACACCACGGTGGTAGGACTGATCAGCGACAACAACGAATCAGCCTATAGGGAGGAGGTCCAGAACCTGGCAGTCTGGTGTGCCAATAATAACCTCGTCCTCAACTCTAAGAAGACGAAGGAAATCATCGTTGACTTCAGGAAGACCAGAGGTAGCAGACATACCCCCATCCACATAAACGGGACTGAGGTGGAGCGCGTCTCCAACTACAAATTCCTCGGGGTACATATCTCAGAGGATCTGTCCTGGTCCCTCAATACCACCAAACTGATCAAAAAGGCGCAGTAGCGCCTTTACTTTCTGAGGAGGCTTAAGAAAGTTCACCTGTCCCCCCCGATCCTGTCCAACTTCTACCGCTGTACCATCGAAAGCATCCTGACCACCTGCTTCACGGTGTGGTACAGCAGCTGCACCACAGCTGACAGGAAGGCACTGCAACGGTGGTGAAAACCACTCAGCACATCATTGGTGCCCCGCTCCCTGCCATGGATGCCCTCCAATGCAAACGGTGTCTGAGACGGGCTGGGAAAATCATCAAGGACCCCTCTCACCCTAACCATGGACTATTTGCCCTCCTCCCATCAGGGAGGCGGTACAGGAGCCTCAGGTCTCGCACAAGCAGGCTGAGGAACAGCTTTTTCAATAACACCATTACACTGCTGAACACACAGTCCCGTCGCTAGCTATCTTTAGACTCTACCATTTGTATACATTTATTTGCCTATGTACCAGTTTAATTCATCCACAGTCCACACATTGTTAACCAGTATTTTTATTTGTAGTTTTATATTTATTTCTACTATCTTGCACTATGACCAGACGCTAAACTGCATTTCATTGTACCTGTACCTGTACTCGTATTTGTGCAATGACAATAAAGTTGAATTGAATTGAATTGAATTGAACTATCCGATCTATTCCTCTCATGACTTCAGATACCTATATAAGATCTCCCCTCATCCTCTTACGCTCAATGGAATAGAGACCCAGCCTACTCAACCTCTCCCTACAGCTCACGCCCTCTAGTCCTGACAACATCCTCGTAAATCTTTTCTAAACCATTTCAAGCTTGACAATATCTTTCCTATAACCTGGTGCCCCGAACTGAACACAATATTCTAAATGCGGTCTCACCAATGTCTTATACAACTGCAACATGACATCCCAACTTCTATACTCAATACTCCGACTGATGAAGGCCAAAGAGCCAAAAGCCTTTTTGACCACCTTATCTACCTGAAAGGTTCTGAATGATTATTAATGATTTTGACGAGGGAATTGAATGCAACATCTCCAAGTTTGCGGATGACACAAAGCTGGGGGGCAGTGTTAGCTGGGAGGAGGATGCTAGGAGGCTGCAAGGCGACTTGGATAGGCTGGGTGAGTGGGCAAATGCATGGCAGATGCAGTATCATGTGGATAAATGTGAGGTTATCCACTTTGGTGGCAAAAACAGGAAAGTAGACTGTTATCTGAATGGTGGCCGATTAGGAAAACGGGAGATGCAACGAGACCTGGGTGTCATGGTACACCAGTCATTGAAAGTAGGCATGCAGGTGCAGCAGGCAGTGAAGAAAGCGAATGGAATGTTAGCATTCATAGCAAAAGGATTTGAGTATAGGAGTAGGGAGGTTCTACTGCAGTTGTACAGGGTCTTGGTGAAACCACACCTGGAGTATTGCGTACAGTTTTGGTCTCCTAATCTGAGGAAAGACATTCTTGCCATAGAGGGATCACATAGAAGGTTCACCAGACTGGTTCCTGGGATGTCAAGACTTTCATACGAAGAAAGACTGGATAGACTCGGCTTGTACTCGCTAGAATTTAGAAGATTGAGGGGGGATCTTATAGAAACTTACAAAATTCTTAAGGGGTTGGACAGGCTAGATGCAGGAAGATTGTTCCCGATGTTGGGGAAGTCCAGAACAAGGGGTCACAGTTTAAGGATAAGGGGGAAACCTTTTAGGACCGAGATGAGAAAAATAATTTTCACACAGAGAGTGGTGAATCTGTGGAATTCTCTGCCACAGAAGGTAGTTGAGGCCAGTTCATTGGCTATATTTAAGAGGGAGTTAGATGTGGCCCTTGTGGCTAAAGGGATCAGAGGGTATGGAGAGAAGGCAGGTACAGGGTACTGAGTTCGATGATCAGCCAAGATCATATTGAATGGCGGTGCAGGCTCGAAGGGCCGAATGGCTACTCCTGCACCTATTTTCTATGTTTCTATGTTTCTATGAAAGAAAGGTCTCGACCCGAAGCGTCACCCATTCCTTCTATCCAGAGGTGCTGAGTTACTCCAGCATTTTGTGTCTATCTTCAGTGTAAACTAGCATCTGCAGTTCCTTCCTGCACAGTTAGCGCCATGTTCCCCCTCCCTTGAAGATACACAGGATCACCAAATACACACAAAGTTTCACTCTGACAGACTGCAAAGTGCTGTAGGAACTCAATGGATCATAGCTTCCTCCTCACAGTTCACACTGCCACCCAGCTTTGTGTCATCTGCAAATGACGCAACAAAGCTTTTTGTTGCATGCTAATCTGTGCAAATGAGGATGAAGGATGATCTTATAGAGGTTATAGGGTCAAATGCAGGCAGATGGGACTAGTGTGGATGGGGCATGTTTGTCGGTGTGGGCAAGTTGAGCCGAAGGGCCTGTTTCCATGCTGTATGACTCTGTAACTACAATCTCTTCCCAGCTGTTATCAGGCAACTGAACCATCCTACTGCAACTAGAGAGCAGTGCAGAACTATTATCTACCTCATTGGTGACCTATGGATTATCTTTGATCGGACTTTGCTGGCTTTACCTTGCACTAAACGTCATTGCCTTATAAATTATCTCTGCACTGTAAATGACTAGATTGTAATCATGTTTTGTCTTTCAGCTGACTGGTTAGCACGCAACAAAAGCTTTTCACTGTATCTTGGTACACGTGACAACTAACTGAATTGAACTGAACTATTCATTTGTTGAACAGTTCGCAAGTGAGAAATGCAGCTGCCCTGCAACAGACAATGGGCAACGTGGGGTTAAACAAGGTCATTGAACTCAAATGTTCGGATGTCTCTGCAAGGGACCGGCACGGTGGCACATCGGTAGAGTTGCTGCCTTACAGCGCCAGATACCCGGTTTCGATCCTGACTACGGGCGCTGTCTGTTTGCCGAAGTTTGTACATTCTCTCCATGACCTGCGTGGGTTTTCTCCAGGCGCTCCCCCCACGCTCCAAAGACGTGCAGGTTTGTAGTTCAGTTGGCTTTAGTAAAATTGTAAATTATTCCTAGTATTCCTAGTAATGTTTCCAATGTTGGGCGAGTCCGGAACCAATCTTAGAATAAAGGGGAGGCCATTTAAGACTGAGGTGAGAAAAAAGTTTTCACCCAGAGAGTTGTGAATTTGTGGAATTCCCTGCCGCAGAGGGCAGTGGAGGCCAAATCACTGGATGGATTTCAGAGAGAGTTAGATAGAGCTCTAGGGGCTAGTGGAGTCAAGGGATATGGGGAGAAGCCAGGCACGGGTTATTGATTGGGGATGATCAGCCATGATCACAATGAATGGCGGTGCTGGCTCGAAGGGCCGAATAGCCTCCTCCTGCACCTATTTTCTATTTTTCTATATTGGAGAATGATAGTGCATGGAGGTCGCTGGTTGGTGCAGTCTCGGTGGGCCGAAGGGCCTGTGTTTGCGCTCTGTATCTCCAAAAGTCTAAAGTCAAGATGCAATGATATTGCAGTGAACCAAGCTCCCACATGGCAGAAAATGTCTGTTGTCACACAGCAGCTGGCAAATCCATCTCCTATCCATCGCGCATGTACAGGCTGTGCAGGGTTCAGGTATTCATAACCAGGCGAGTACCTGTTTGAGTAAGACGGAACTGCAGATGCTGGTTTAAACCGAAGATAGACACAAAATGCTGGAGTAACTCAGAGGGACAGGCAGCGTCTCTGGAGAGAAGGAATGGGTGACGTTTCGGGTCGAGGACCTGTATGAAGCAGCTAGTCAGTTGCTGTTGACTATTTCAGACTGACAATGTCAAAGCTACACCCTGCTGAGCAATTCTCTCCGCCAGATTGCAAAATGGAAGTTCCAAAGAAAGTGTTTCCTTATTGAATTTCAAACAGGTGGCCTTCAGCTCATTTGTTGAATCGAGGCATCTGATTCTTTTTAAGCTGGTGAAATGGAGTCCATCTATAATGTTTATTCGCCATCTTCCAAAGAAACAAATGCAACTCTCTCTGGTTTCCAATGCGTCAATACAACCATTTGTCTGTAGTTTAGTTTTTAGTTTTAGAGATACAGTGCAGAAAAGGGCCATTCGGCCCACCATGACCAGCGATCCCCGGACACTAACACTATCCTACACACTAGGGACATTTTACCTTTTTTACCGAAGCCAATTACCCTACAAACCTGTGCGACTTTAGAGTGTAGGAGGAAACCAGAGCACCCGATAACCCACGCGGACTCTGGGGGAGCGTACAAACTACAGACAGACAAGCACCTGTAGTCAGGATCGAACCCGGGTCTCTGGCGCTGTAAGGCAGCAACTCTACCGCTGCGCCACCCCGTGATCTTCTCAGAATTCTGTTTGAAATTGCAAATGCCAATTGGTCTGAAACAGTTAACGGCTCCCATCAGGTAAGTGGAAAAAACCCACACTGCAAACATAATAAAATATGTTTCAAAGTAATGAAAAATAATTAGTCTTGGAAATGAGACAGTGAGGGAATGGTTTCTGTATGAAGTGCAAAATGGTTCCAAACCTGCAGTCAATGTTTAGTTTGGTGTAGTTTGGTTTGGTTTGGTTTAGTTTAGTTTAGTTTAGTTTAGTTTAGTTTAGTTTAGTTTAGTTTAGTTTAGTTTAGTTTAGTGGTACAGAATGGGTACACCCTTCGGCCCACCGAGTCCACGCCAACCATCGATCACCCATACACTAATTTTATGTTATCCCACTTTCGCATCCTACACACTAGGGACAATTAACCTACCAACCTGTACATCTTTGGTATGTGGGAGAAAACCGGAACACATGGAGAAAACCCATGTTGTAACAGGAAGAGCGTACAAACTCCACACAGACAGCATCCGTGGTCAGGATCGAACCCGGGTTTCTGCCGCTGTGAGGAAGCAGCTCTACCGCTGTGCCATAAATAGACCCAAGCAAGTGCTCTCATATAGAAGCCCCATGGTACTGACCTCTTCCATTTCACTTCCCTTCCTGCCAGCAGCCAACTGGGAGTCAATAGCTGATGAATGGAAGTCATAGAAACATAGAAAATAAGTGCAGGAGTAGGCCATTCGGCCCTTCAAGCCTGCACCGCCATTCAATATGATCATGGCTGATCATCCAACTCAGTATCCTGTACCTGCCTTCTCTCCATACCCCCTGATCCCTTTAGCCACAAGGGCCACATCTAACTCCCTCTTAAATATAGTCAATGAACTGGCCTCAACTACCTTCTATGGCAGAGATTTCCAGAGATTCACCACTCTCTGTGTGAAAAATGTTTTCCTCATCTCGGTCCTAAAAGTTTTCCCCCTTATCCATAAACTGTGACCCCTTGTTCTGGACTTCCCCAACATCGGGAACAATCTTCCTGCATCTAGCCTGTCCAACCCCTTAAGAATGTTGTAAGTTTCTATAAAATCCCCCCTCAATCTTCTAAATTCTAACGAGTACAAGCCGAGGCTATCCAGTCTTTCTTCATATGAAAGTCCTGACATCAGTCTGGTGAACCTTCTCTGTACTCTCTCTATGGCAAGAATGTCTTTCCTCAGATTAGGAGACCAAAACTGAACACAATACTCCAGGTGTGGTCTCATCAAGACCCTGTAAAACTGCAGTAGAACCTCCCTGCTCCTATTCTCAAATCCTTTTGCTATGAATGTTTACATACCATTCGCATTCTTCACTGCCTGCTGCACCTGCATGCCTACTTTTAATGACTGGTGTACCATGACACCCAGGCCTCGTTGCATCTCCCCTTTTCCTAATCGGCCACCATTCAGATAATAGTCTACTTTCCTGTTTTTGCCACCAAAGTGGATAACCTCACATTTATCCACATTATACTGCATCTGCCATTCATTTGCCCACTCACCCAGCCTATCCAAGTCACCTTGCAGCCTCCTAGCATCCTCCTCACAGCTAACACTGCCCCCCAGCTTTGTGTCATCTGCAAACTTGGAGATGTTGCATTCAATTCCCTCGTCCAAATCATTAATCTATCTATCTATATTACTAAATCTCTGTTCTTGACTGCTTTTGGCCTTCTGTGCTGCGTTTTCCGAGTGAACGCCGTCACCTACGGCCATCATTTTTGGCCACCTCGCTCAGAGCCCCCCTCCGCTACATGTGTGCCGAGGATTTTTCCCGTCGATGAAAAATGAAAGAGATATTAATGTTTTTACAAAATTCCCCATTCTCTCTGCTGCCCCTGCTGGAGGGAGGGGGAGGGACTATAAAACCAGGAAGTGGTGTGCCTCAATCAGTCTCTGTAAGTGGTGTGCCTCAATCAGAGCTCTGAATAACACTGAACAAATGTCTCCACAGCTGTGAGTACCCATAATGTGGTTTGAAAATGAAAATATGGTTAGTTTGAGGAAAAAAGCACTGCCTGCAAATGGTTGTTTGGGTTGAAGTAAAAAGGCACCCTCTCTCTCTCTCCCCTCCTCTCTCTCTCCTCCTCTCTCTCCCCTCCTCTCTCCCCTCCTCTCTCTCCCCTCCTCTCTCCCATCCTCTCTCTCCCCTCCTCTCTCTCCCCACCTCTCTCTCTCCCTATCCTTCTCTCTCTCTCTCTCTCCCCCCTTTCTCTCTCTCTCTCCCCTCCTCTCTCGCTCCCCCTCTCCCCATCACCCCCCCCCTCTCCTCTTCCCCCCCTCTCCTCTCCCCCCCTCTCCTCCCCCCCCCTCATCCTCTCCCCCCTCTCCTCTCCACCCTCTCCTCTCCCCCCCTCTCCTCTCCCCCCCTCTCCTCCCCCCCTCTCCCCCCCTCTCCTCCCCCCTCTCCCCCCCCTCTCCTCCCCCCTCTCCTCCCCCCCCTCTCCTCCCCCTCCCTCCCTCCTCTCCCCCCTCTCCTCTCCTCTCC
This sequence comes from Amblyraja radiata, assembly GCF_010909765.2. NCBI lineage: Eukaryota > Metazoa > Chordata > Chondrichthyes > Rajiformes > Rajidae > Amblyraja > Amblyraja radiata. Next base: position 112,871,613 of record NC_045957.1, read on the forward strand.
CCTCTCCTCTCCTCTCCTCTCCCCCCTCCCTCTCTCTCTCTCCCCTCTTTTTCTCCCTCCCCTCCATCCCCTCCCCCACCGTCCCACCCGCAAAACCCCCTTCCCTCCACCCTCCCTCCACCTCCCTGCTCCCCACGTCTCCCCCTCCCCTCACCTCAACCCCCTCAGCACACCCTCTCTCTCCCCCTCTCTCCCTCTCTCCCCCCCTTCCCCCTCTCTCCTCCCCCTCTCTCCTCCCCCCTCTCTCCTCCCCCTCTCTCCTCCCCCTTTCTCCTCCCCTCTCTCCTCCCCCCTCCCCCTCTCTCCCCCTCTCCCCCCCTCTCTCTCCCCTCCCTTCCATCCCCTCCCCCACCCTCCCTCCCTCCCCTAAACCCTCTCCCCTCCACACCCCCTACCCTCTTCCCTCCTCCCTCCCCCTTTCAGCACCCCCTCTCTCTCCCCCTCACTCTCACCCTCTCACTCTCTCCTGTGGCGTTCTGTGATGTATGTCGATAGAACCAGTCCTTTGCTGAAGGTGCTCCTCAGGTTGACCAGTGTGTCATGGACGGGGTGAGTTGTATTGTCCAAGATGCTCCGCAGTTTGAGGAGAATCCTCCCCTCCAAGACCACCTCCCGTGAATCCAACTGCGCGACCAGGATCACACATAGACTGGCAATAAATGCAGCTGTTCATCACGGCAAGCTACAGCTCATCTGGAATATATTTCTGGAATTTGCTTCTCAAAACATAGGCACAAGGAAAAGTCCTCACATCTCTTAACCGTTTATACCCCAAGCCGGATCCCACATTTCAGGTCTGAAGACCAAATAGCCACAGATATGTACAACGCACAGTCCAAATACACATCACAATTAGGGCGGCACGGTGGCGCAGTGGTAGAGAAGCTGCCTTACGGCGCTTACAGTGCCAGAGGCCCAGGTTCAATCCTGGTTACGGGTGCTGTCTGTACGGAGTTTGTACGTTCTCCTCGTGACCTGCGTGGGTTTTCTCCCAGTTCTTCGGTTTCCTCCCACACTCCAAAGACGTAAAGGTTTATTGGTCAATTGGCTTGGCATCAGCGTAAAAATTCTCCCAAGTGTAGTGTTAGTGTGCGAGGATAGTGTTGGTGTGCGGGAATCGCTGGTCTGTGTGGACTCGGTGGGCCGAAGGGCCTGTTTCTGCACTGTATCTCTAAACTAAGCCAAACTAAACTCAATCTGTATGTGCTGACCCCTAAATCTCTCCCAACGTTCTCCTCCCCTCTATAAATCAGTCTGAAGAAGGATCCCGACCCTAAATGTCACCTATCCATGTCCTCCACAGAGATGCCAGCTGACCCATTGAGTTACCCCAGCACTTTGTGTCTGTTTTCGTAACCCGGTGTCTGCAGTTCCTTGTGTTTGTATGTGGTGTTTGTTCAGTTGTGTGGCTCCAGGGAAGGTTTATTGCACTTCAGTGAAGAGCGCTGCATAGAGCATGTGAATCATCTCTGACAATATAAACCTTTATGTTTTTCCCCCAACTCCCACTTCTACAGAAATGTGAAAACGCAGTTCAGGGACAGTTTCTTCCGCAGCGGTAGATTTGCTGCCTTACAGCGTTCACAGCGCCGGAGACTCGGGTTCGATCCCGACTATGGGTTCTGCCTGTACGGAGTTTGTACGTTCTCCCCGTGACCTGCGTGGGTTTTCTCCGAGATCCTCGGTTTACTCCCACACTCCAAAGACGTACAGGTTTGTAGGTTAATTGGCTTGGTGCATGTGTAAAATTGTCCCTAGTGTGTGTAGCAATGTGTTAATCTGCAGGAATCGCTGATCAGTGCGAACTCGGTGGGCCGAAGGGCCTGTTCCCGCACTGTATCTCTAAATTAAAGTAAACAGTTATCAGGCAATTGAACCGTACGATCACCAACCAGAGAGCAGTCCTGAGCTACCAAAAGCTCATTGGAGACCCTCAGATGATCCTTAATCGGGCTTTTCTGGACATTATCTTGGACTAAATGATATTCTCCTCATCCAGTATCTGTACACTATGGGCTGCTCGATTGTAATCCTTTTGCATACCTTTCATCTATTTGTTTCTTTGTACCTTTTGATGTTTCTTGTTTCCTCTCCCCTGACTCAGTCATAAGAGGGGTCCTGACCTGAAACATCACCGATTCCTTTTCTCCAGAGATGCTGCCTGTCCCGCTGAGTAATGCCCCTGTCCCACTTAGAAAACCTGAACGGAAACCTCTGGAGACTTTGTGCCCCACCCAAGGTTTCCGTGCGGTTCCCGGAGGTTTTTGTCAGTCTCTTTACCTGCTTCCACTACCTGCAACCTCCGGCAACCACCTGCAACCTCCGGGAACCGCACGGAAACCTTGGGCGGGGCGCAACGTCTCCAGAGGTTTCCGTTCAGGTTTCCTAAGCGCTTTTTTCGCCTATCTTCGGTGGAAACCAGCATTTGCAGTTCCTTCTTACACACTCGATCATAACCATGTTTAGTCTTTCCAATGACTGGATAGGACGCAGCAAAGAAAAGCTTTTCACTATACCTCGGCACAGGTGATGATAAAACTAAACCAAACTAGGCTCTCAGGATTCCAACTCAGGACATGAAAACTGCCAAATGAAAAGTGTCTCTTGCCCAGAGTAGGTGAATCAAGAACCAAAGGACATAGGTTTAAGGTGAAGGAGAAAAGATTTAATAGGAATCTGAGGGATGACTTTTTCACACAAAGGGTGGTGGGTATATGGAACAAGCTGCCAGAGGAGGTAGTTGCGGCTGGGACTATTCCAACATTTAAGAAACAGTTAGACGGGTATATGGATAGGACAGGTTTGGAGGGATATGGACCAAACGCTGGCAGGTGGGACTAGTGTAGCTGGGACATATTGGCCGGTGTGGGAATAGTTGGGCCAAAGGGCCTGTTTCCACGCTGTATCACACTATGACTCTGTGACTCTAAATGCTCGGCCCACCAGCACTGTGGCATGGTTTCTGAATGATGTAACCTATCTCAGTGAGAAAAGTAAACATTCACCGGTGTCACCTTCACTCCTGGTTTATTTACAGAGGGAAGCTCTGTGTGTGGCCAATGAACCTTGGTTTGTTCAATCAGTTAAACTGCATAACCAGCAAGGGTCAGCACTTGCATTGGAATGACATGATCATAAGGTCAGACGGTCAGAAGTGCTAGGAGCAGAATTAGGCCATTCGGCCCATCAAGTCTACTCCGCAATTCAGTCATGGCTGATCTATCTCTCCCTCCTAACCCCATTCTCCCAACTGCCTTCTCCCCGTAACCTCTGACACCCGGGGTGATCATGAATCTATCTAAGCCTTAAAAATATCCTCTAACTTGGCCTCCACATCCTCCTGTGGCAAAGAATTCCCCAGATTCACCACCCTCTGACTAAAGAAATTCCTCCTCATCTCATTCTCAAAAGATTGTCCTTTAATTCTGAGGCTATGACCTCTAGTCCAGGACTCTTCCACTAGTGGAAACATCCTCTCCACATCCACTCTATCCAAGCCTTTCACTGTTCCGTATGTTTCAATGAGGTTCCCTTCCCCCCCCCCCCCCCCCATATTAGTAACAAAGACATTAATGTTTTCGGAAGAGCTTCGATCGCCCCGACGATGGTTCAACTGCCCTGACCGCGGGAGAAAAATGAGGGACGAAGATTAGACTTTATTGCCTTTCATCACAGTGATGAATATGGGGAATCTGCTGTGGTGGATGCTAATGTTAACTTTTATGTAGTTGTGTATCTTGTTGCTTTTTTAGTATGGCTGTATGGTAATTCGCATATCACCATACCTTAATTGGTACACCTGACAATAAAAGACCTTTGAAACCTTTGAAGAGGTTCATCAGCATAGTTTAGAAATACAGCATAGAAACAGGCCCTTCGGCCCATTGAGTCTGTGGCGACCAGCTATCCCTGTACACCAGCACTATCCTACAAACCAGGGACAAGTTGCAATTTTTACCAAAGCCATATTAACCAACAAACCTGTATGTCTTTGGAGTGCGGGAGGAAACTGGAGCACCAGGAGAAACTGGAGCACCAGGAGAAAACCTATGCGGTCACGGGGAGAACCTAAAAACTCTGGGTAGACAAGCACCCGTAGTCAGGATCGAACCCGGGTCTCCGGCGCTGTATGGCAGCAACTCTACCACTGCGTCACCGATGCCACTACAATATTTTCACAGAGTCTCTTGCCCAGTGTAGGGGAATCAAGCACCAGCTGAGGCGGGAAAGATTTAATAGGAGCCAGCCAACATCATTAATTCTGCTGTGATAGTAAGCATACTCAATAAACCTGGCCTTGCAGTGATGAGTATTGACTGTACAGTATCATTGACTGTATCATGAGAGGAATAGATCGGGTAGACTCACAGAATCTCTTGGCAAGAGGAGGGGAATCGAGAACCAGGGGACATGGCTTTAAGATGAGGGGGGAAAGATTTAAGAAGAACCTGAGTGGGAACTTTTATCACACAAAAGGCGATAGGTGTAAAGAACGAGCTGCCGGAGGAGGTAGTTGAGGCTGGGACTATCGTAACGATTAAGAAACATTTAGACAGGTACATGGATAGGACAGATCTAGCGGGAAATGGTGGGACAGGTTGCAGGCAGGTAGGACATATTGGCCGGTGTGGGCAAATTGAGCCAAAGGGCCTGTTTCCAAGCTATAAGACTCTATGACTACGCCATGGTTGCCTACATTAAAATAGTAGAAGCATTCCACACAAACTTGGTTGCTACTGCTCTAGAACAGCATGATTTCCAGGCAATTATCTCTTCCCCCGCACTGACAATCCCACATGCATCACTAAAGCACAACATTGAAAAAGGATGGTACAATTTTTCAACAACAGAAACCTTTGTTTTATAACACGTCTTTAACTTTGCAACAAGTCCTGAGCTCTCTGGCACCTGGGTTGGTCTAAAGACATTTCTTGGTAAAAGCAGAGGAAGCCAACAAGATCTAGGGTGGAAAAAATAGACACAAGGTGCTGGAGTAACTCAACGGGACCGGCGGCATCTCTGGAGGGAAGGAATGAGTGACGTTTCATAGAAACATAGAAAATAGGTGCAGGAGGAGGCCATTCGGCCCTTCGAGCCAGCACTCATTCATTGTGATCATGGCTGATCATCCCCTATCAATAACCCGTGCCTGCCTTCACCCCATATCCCTTGACTTCACTAGCCCCTAGAGCTCTCTCTAACTCTCTCTTAAATCCATCCAGTGACTTGGCCGCCACTGCCCTCTGTGGCAGGGAATTCCATAAATTCACAACTCTCTGGGTGAAAAAGTTTTTTCTCGCCTCAATCTTAAATGGCCTCCCCTTTATTCTAAGACTGTGGCCCCTGGTTCTGGACTCGCCCAACATTGGGAACATTTTTCCTGCATCTAGCTTGTCCTGTCCTTTTATAAATTTATATGTTTCCATAAGATCCGTTTCGGGTCGAGACCCTGTATAAGTTTCAGGTCGGGACCCTGTAACTCAGCAGGTTGATTAGTAAGGGTGTCAGGGCTTATGGGAAGGCAGGAGAATGGGGTTAGGAGGGAGATAGATCAGCCATGATTGAATGGCGGAGCAGACTTGATGGGCCGAATGGCATAATTCTGCTCCTGTCGCTTATGAACTTAGGAGCAAGTCAGGCAGAATCTCTGGGGAAGATGGGTAGGTGACATTTTGGTTTGGGGCCCTTGTGGGAAAAGGGTCCCGACCCAAAATGTCATCCATCCATCTTCTCCGGGGATGCTGGCTGACCTATTGAGTTACTCCAGCACTTAGTGTCCTTCTTTATAAACCAGCATCTACATTTCTTTGTTTCCCCAAGATCTGGGGAGAAGGTTCCAGATTTTATGGGTGAGGGAGCAGATACTGATGACCAGAAATGGAGAAATGACATTCACAAATACATGCATGGCTGGATCTGGAAGAGTGCAGAGAACTTGGAAGGATCACCAAAGGTTTACGGGATTGGAACCATAAGTCTTCTGAGGGACGTTCTAACAAAGGTGAAGACTTAAAAACTGAGGTGTTACTTTAACGAATGGGAGAGTGTTAACTGCTTAGCAGGACTTGACATTAGTTTGTTCCCAGACAATGTTTTTTTTATGAAAGGTTCATGTGATAGGGGTAGAATCAGGCCATTCAGCCCATCAAGTCTACTCCGCCTTTCACTCGTGGCTAATCTCTCCCACCTAATCCCATTATCCTGACCCATTATCAGAGCTATATCTAACTCTCTCTTGAATACATCCAGTGAATTGGCCTCCACTGCCTTCTGTGGCAGAGAATTCCACAGATTCACAACTCACTGGGTGAAAATGTTTTTCCTCATCTCAGTCCTAAATGGCCTACCCCTTATTCTTAAACCATGACACCTGGGTCTGGACTCCCTCAGCATTAATAATTGACATTATTAATTTATTATACTTTTGTTTATTATCTTTAAGCGTGTATATTTTGTTTACATGCCTGTTATCCCGCCGCGAGTAAGAATTTTGTTGTTCAGTTGTCAGTACCTGTGTCTCTTGTCTCTCTGGACTCTTAGAAACATAGAAATATAGAAAATAGGTGCAGGAGTAGGCCATTCGGCCCTTCGAGCCTGCACCGCCATTCAATATGATCATGGCTGATCATCCAACTCAGTATCCTGTACCTGCCTTCTCTCCATACCCCCTGATACCTTTAGCCACAAGGGCCACATCTAACTCCCTCTTAAATATAGCCAATGAACTGGGTTCAACTACCTTCTGTGGCAGAAAATTCCAGAGATTCGCCACTCTGTGTGAAAAATGTTTTTCTCATCTCCGTCCTAAAAGATTTCCCCCTTATCCTTAAACTGTGACCCCTTGTGCTGGACAGAGTATCACTCTTGGTCAGTGATACTCTGTTAGTAGCTTAGCCAGAAAGCATAGATAGTAAGGGGCATCGCACTGTTCAATCACAAAGGATATCAAAGCCAACCCAATCCCATCTCAATCCAATATATCCCAATATGTTTTCAAGAGAGTTAGATTTAGCTCTGAGGGCTAAGGGAATCAAGGGAATTGGGGGAAAAGCCCAAACGGGATACTGATTTTGGATGATCAGCCATATACATCAATGATCTGGATGATGGTGTGGTAAATTGGATTAGTAAGTATGCAGATGATATTAAGTTAGGCGGTGTTGTGGATAATGAAGTAGATTTTCAAAGTCTACAGAGAGATTTAGGCCATTTGGAAGAGTGGGCTGAAAGATGGCAGATGGAGTTTAATGCTGATAAGTGTGAGGTGCTACATCTTGGCAGGATAAATCAAAATAGGACGTACATGGTAAATGGTAGCGAATTGAGGAATGCAGTTGAACAGAGGGATCTAGGAATAACTGTGCATAGTTCCCTGAAAGTGGAATTTCATGTAGATAGTGTGGTAAAGAAAGCTTTTGGTGTGCTGACCTTTATAAATCAGAGCATTGAGTATAGAAGTTGGGATATAATGTTAAAATTGTACAAGGCATTGGTGAGGCCAATTCTGGAATATGGTGTACAATTCTGGTCGCCAAATTTTTGGAAAGATATCAACAAAATAGAGAGAGTACAGAGGAGATTTACTAGAATGTTGCCTGGATTTCAGCAACTAAGTTACAGAGAAAGGTTAAACAAGTTAGGTCTTTATTCTTTGGAGCGCAGAAGGTTAAGGGGGGACTTGATAGAGGTCTTTAAAATTATGAGAGGGATAGACAGAGTTAACGTGGATAAGCATTTTTCCATTGAGAGTAGGGAAGATTCAAACAAGAGGACATGATTTGAAAATTAAGGGACAAAAGCTTAGGGGCAACATGAGGGGGAACTTCTTTACTCAGAGAGTGGTAGCTGTGTGGGATGAGCTTCGAGTGGAAGTGGTGAAGGCAGGTACGTTTTTATCATTTAAAAATGAATCGAATAGGTATATTGACGGGAAAGGAATGGAAGGTTATGGTCTGAGTGCAGGTAGATGGGACTAGGTGAGAGTAAGTGTTCGGCAAGGGCCGAGATGGCCTGTTTCTGTGCTGTAATTGTTATATGGTTATATGATCATATTGAATGGTGGTGCTGGCTTAAAGGGCTGAATGGCCTCCTCCTGCACCTATTTTCTATGTTTCTATGTTTCTAATACAGACAGTCAAAAGGAGCAAATATAAAATGGCGGCCCTGTGGTGCACCGGTAGTGTTGCTGCCTTACACCGCCAGAGACCCGGGTTCGATCCTGACTACAGGTGCTGTCTGTATGGAGTTTTACGTTCTCCCTGTGACCGCTTGAGTTTCCGGTTTCCTCCCACATTCCAAAGACGCACAGGTTTGTCGATTAATTTGGCTTCAGTAAAGATTGTAAATTGTCCCCAGTATGTGGGACTATAGTCTGCTGGTCGGCGCGGACTCAGTGGGCTGAAGGGCCTGTTTCTGCACTGTAACTAACCTAAATTTTTCATGTATCTAATAAAAACACAGTTGCTAACCACCGTCTCGTCTGAGATAAGCTAACTGACCACAGAATGAGGATTTAATCAGCACCATCTGGAATAAATATCCCATGCAGCATGGTGCCATATAATGATGTCTGTGCGTTTACACTTCTTCATGGACTGGCCTTTCTATCTCTGCAGCCTCTCACAGACACATGAGCCTCTGGGCCCCTGCTCCCTACAAGCTTAAGGGCCCGTCCCACTTACGCGACCTTTACAGGCAACTGCCAGCGCACGTCATAGGTCGCTGAAATTTTGTTGAATATTCAGTGGCGACCAGAAAGACGCTACGACTCTTTGGAGACCTCTCACGACAATAGGCTGTATGGTCATGAGAGGTCTCCTATGTATGGTCATGAGAGGTCTCCAAAGAGTCGTAGCGTCTTTCGGCGACCTATGACGGGTGCCGGCAGTCGCCTGTAAAGGTCGCGTAAGTGGGGCAGGCCCTTTAAGCCTTTTCTGCGTCCATCATTTTAATTGTTCCCCTGTAGGCCTTCAGTTGGCTTGCCCGTCCGATGCTGTAATTCCCAAAACCTATCCCCACATTTAAAAATAGTAGTCTTTGGTCTGTGCAGGGATATTAGATTAAAATGGGATTGGGTTAAGTATGTCTTTGGCCTCTAACCTTGATATTTATTTAGAGTCACAGCATGGAAACAGTCCCATTTGACACCATACTAAACAAGATGCCGGTGTAAGCTAGACTAATTTGCCTGCATTTGGCCCATATCCCATATCTTTGAATCTTTGTCTGTGACCCTATCCCTCTAAAACGTCCCTATCCACATATAGAGTCATAGAGTGATATATTGTGGAAACAGGCCAAATGTTTCACCCCAACTCGCCCACACCGGCAAACATGTCCCAGTTACACCAGTCCCACCTGCCTGTGTTTGGTTCATATCCCTCCAACCCAGTCCAATCCATGTACCTGTCTAACTGCTTCTTAAACATACACCTCTTATGATTGTGTACACCTCTATAAGATCACCGTTCATCCTCCTGCGCTCCAGGGAATAGAATCCCTGCCTATTCAACCTCTCTCTAGAGCTCAGACCCTCTAATCCTGGCAACATCCTCATAAATCATATTTGTCCAAATGTCTTTTCAATGTTGTTATTGTACTTGCCTCAACTACCTCCTCTAGCAGATCTTTCGATATACCTATCACCCTCTGTGTGCAAAGGTTGCCTTGCAAGTTCCAGAGACTGCTGCTGTCCTTTTATCGGTGCTCCATTGAGAGCATCCTAACATACTGTGTATGCGTATGGTACACCAGCTGCACAGCGGCTCAGAGGAAAGCGCTCCAGAGGGTCATTGACAACGCCCAGAGGATTGTCGGCTGCCCTCTCCTTACCTTGGAGGACTTACACAGTTCCCGCTGCGTCAAAAAATCCCAGAGTATTATAAAGGACATTTCCCACCCCGGACATTCCCTGTTTGAACTGTTGCCGTCAGGCAGACGGTACAGATCTACAAGGACAAGGACAAACAGACTTAAAAACTGTTTTTACCCCACTGCTATAAAGGCACTAAATGTAGCCGCCAAGGAACGCAGGGGCGATACATACTAAGGGACTGTGGTACACTGTGAAATCGACAGAAGGATGTAGGGCTGGGTGTTTATGCGTGCTATGTTCATGATATTTATTTTAGTTGTTTATCTTTTTTTAATATTTTACCTTGTATGTATCGTTAGCTTTTAGAAATGTTTGAATGGTGCACTGACTGGCTGACATTTTTAAATTTTGTTGTACATGGTTCATGTTACAATGACAATAAAGAAACTATTCTATTCTTATTCTATTCTATTAGATTTTTCACACAGAGAGTTGTGAATTTGTGGAATTCTCCGCCTCAGAATGTAGTGGAGGCCGCTTCACATGATGCATTCAAAACAGTGGGTGTGGAGCGTTTTTGAAAGCGGGGCGGCTGAGTGATCACTGACCTCCGGCTTCGGGGGGAGGGTGTGGGAGGGGGTCGTTCTCCCTCCCACGGTAGGGAGTTTTTTGAAATTTGTTGTATTAAAACTATGTTTTTATGCATTGTAGAAGTATGATTTCAATGTTTTTTGAAGTATTTTTAAGATAATGTAGGGCCTACATGAGAGATAGGAGCAGTTGATTATTATTTTTATTATTGCTTGACCTCCAAAAACTGGGGGATAATAATACAGGCCACCCCCCACCTCAAAAAGTGGGGGGATATATCCCCCATCCCCCCCACCCCCACTTTTTAATGTGTTATAATTTCAAGTGTTATTTTGTTTTGTTTAGAATTTAGAATTTTGCTAGAATTTAGAAGATTGAGGGGGGATCTTATAGAAACTTACAAAATTCTTAAGGGGTTGGACAGGCTGGATGCAGGAAGATTGTTCCCGATGTTGGGGAAGTCCAGGACAAGGGGTCACAGTTTAAGGATAAGGGGGAAATCCTTTAGGACCGAGATGAGAAAAACATTTTTCACACAGAGTGGTGAATCTCTGGAACTCTCTGCCACAGAAGGCAGTTGAGGCCAGTTCATTGGCTATATTTAAGAGGGAGTTAGATGTGGCCCTTGTGGCTAAAGGGATCAGGGGGTATGGAGAGAAGGCAGGTACAGGATACTGAGTTGGATGATCAGCCATGATCATATTGAATGGCGGTGCAGGCTCGAAGGGCCGAATGGCCTACTCCTGCACCTATTTTCTATGTTTCTATGTTTGTAGTTGGAAAAGACAATAGACAATAGACAACAGGTGCAGGAGTAGGCCATTCGGCCCTTTGAGCCAGCACCGCCATTCAATGTGATCATGGCTGATCATCCCCAACCCGTACCACGTTCCGGCCTTCTCCCCATTTCCCCTGACTCCGTTCCCGAAAATGCGCTCCTGACTCCCGAAAAAGGGACAAGAAATAATCATGACATTTCCTGAGTTTGAAAAGTCATACAAATTATGTTACCTCCTCTCCTCTCCACACCACCAACCTGTCTGTTGCTGGCCCCACTTATCCCTGTCTGTGTGGCCCGGATTGCAGTCGGGCGGGTGTCGGGCACTGATGATGGAAATGATTGCAAGTTCTCTTTCCCTCTCAGGCACAAAGCGCTGGAGTAACTCAGCAGATGGGACAGCATCTCCGGAGGACAATGTTTCCAGAGATCCATGTTCTCCAGAGATGCTGCCTGACCTGCTGAGTTCCTCCAGCACTTTGTGTCCTTTGGTGTATTAACCAGCAGCTGCAGTTCTCTGTTTCTTCTCTTCTCATTCCTTCTGTTTGACTATAACATGCAGAATTGGCAGGGCAACAACTTTTATAATAAAAATGTCCACGAACTTCTGTGTGTTCATAACTGGAAAACTCCATCAGAGATAGGCACAGACTGAAGAAGGGTCTCGACCCGAAACGTCATCCAGTCCTTTTCTCCAGAGATGCTGCCTGCCCTGCTGAGTTACTCCAACATTCTGTGTCTATCGTCGGTGTAAACCAGCATCTGTAGTTCCTTCCAGCACATGTGAGCAATGAGGATGGACACGAAATGCTGGAGTAACTCAGTGGGTCGGACTGAGTATGAAGAAGGGTTCCAACTCGAAACGTCGCTTATCCATGCTCCCCAGAGATGCTGCCCGACCCACTGAGTTACTCCAGCAGTTTGTGTCTAAGTTCTGTTAGACCAGCATCTGCAGTTCCTTCCTACAAACGCCATCAAAGACAGTGTCGCGATTTGCTCAAATGTCCCGTTCGATCGCGCACAAAGTAGTGTCCATTGGCTAATCTCTTCTATTCCGCCTCTTTCATTGGCCAACTGTGTGGCGAGAGTTGACCATTGGGGGAGCAGAATCCCAGTCCGGCCGCTGTGATTGGCCGGCAGTGGCGACGGGGCCTCGGTGACGGCACAATTAACCTGTTGCAGTGGTTGGTTGGCGGCTGCTGTCAATCACAGGCGTTCCTACAGCGACTCGAGCAACTTGGGGCTACGCATTATGAAACATGTCTAGCCAAAAGAAGTGGGGGAGCTACAGCCCCCCCCCCCCCCCCCGGTTCTGCAGCCCATGCAAAAGAGAGCTAGATAGAGCTCTTAGGGCAAGCTGAATCAAGGGATATGAGGAGAAGGCAGGAGCGGGGTACTGATTGTGGATGATCAGCCATGATCACATAGAATGGCGGTGCTGGCTCGAAGGGCCAAATGGCCTACTCCTGCACCTATTGTCTATATATCGATGTATCTATGTAAATATTTCCCCTCTTACCTTAAACCTATGTCTACTTGAATTCTTGTTTCCCCTGCCCCGGGGAAAAGATTTTGTGAATTCATCCTATCTATTCTACTCATGATTTGAGATATCTCATGATCATTTGGATCATCCTCAGCAGTCCTAGAAATACAGTTTTAGTCTGCCCAAACTTTCCCTGTAGCTCAGGCCCTCGAGACCTGGCAACATTCTATAAGTGTGTGGGAAGGAACTGCAGGTGCTGGTTTACAACAACGATGGGCACAAAATGCTGGAGTAACTCAGCAAGTCAGGCAGCATCTCTGGAGAAAAGGAATATTCCTTTTCTTCAGAGATGCTGTCTATCATCCTATACATTTTCTCTGCACACGTTCCAATTGAATGGCTACTTTCCTAAAGCAGGGTGACCAAAGCTGAACTGAACACGATACTCTTGGTGTATTTCTGTGTATCAGTGTCACAGTTAATTTGAAGAACGTTGAAATATCTTACCACCATAACATTTGTGTACAAATCCAAGCTGTGACACTACTGCACTCAGTTAACATACGATGAGCGTTTGACTGCACTGGGCCTGAACTCACTGGAGTTTAGAAGGATGAGGGGGAAACTCATTGAAACTTACCGAATAGTGAACGGCTTGTATAGAGTGGACATGGAGAGGATGTTTCCACTAGTGGGAGGGTCTAGGACTAGAGGGCGTAGCCTCAAAATTAAAGGATGTTGCTTTAGGAAGGAGATGAGGAAGAATTTCTTTAGACAGAGGGTGGTGAATCTGTAGAATTCTTTGCCACAGAAGGCTGTGGAGGCCAAGTCAGTGGATACTTTTAAGGCAGAGATAAATAGATTCTTGATCAGTGCGGGTGTCAGGGATTATGGGGAGAAGGCAGAAGAATGTGGTTCGGAGGGAAAGATAGATCAGCCATGTTTGAATGGCGGAGTAGACTTGATGGGCCGAATGGCCTAATTCTGCTTCTATCACGTATGACCTTGTAACCATGTGACTGCAAACAGCAGGGGAGATCAACCAAGCTGTTTAAACAAAGAGGCAAAATCTACTTATGATTTTGATAGTCATTGCCAGACAGAATGATGTAGGCCAATGCCTTGTATACAAATAGCTCAAATTTTATAAGCAGCTTGCAATCACGGACAATGAAAATAAATGTCTCTTCAAGGATCACCATGTGTTTTAGGTGTTTGGTAATTATTCAAACATGTGTCTCCACAAGGAAGCAATGGAGAGCGATCTGCCCTCAGCTCCCTGGGATCTCCAAGTGAGGTGACATTTCACAAGTTCAATAGACACTGAAGTTAATGAAAAATCCTGACAGCCTCGAGGATTACACAAGTGCAGAGCTGGGAAAGTGTTGACAGAGTACATCGGTAGCATATTTTTTAAACCAAGCTGTCTACACGGCGGGTACACTGGACTTGTGTTTATTTGAAGGATGAATGTGTAATGAACACAAGATAACAGCTCGAAACAGAAACTGGGTAGCTGGGAAGCGCAAAGCAAGGTTCAACGCTCTGGCCGATACTAATTCTCACAGCTCCGTAACTGTGTCAGCAGTCTGTTGAACAACATCAGCTCAGGTTAAAGTAAACTATGAAAAATTGAATGGAGTTCAATTGTTTTCTCTGGCCTGGCTCCTCTCCTCCCGAACTAGCCATAATAATATTCTCCAACTAATCTTCCAAGAACTGTCCAAGCCACGAGTCAGGAGGCTTTAATTCATAAGTTCAAGGGGCAGAATTAGGCCATTCGGCCCATCAAGTCTATTCCGCCATTCAATTATGGCTGATCTATCTCTCCCTCTCAACCTCATTCTCCTGCCTTCTCTCATAACCCCCAGATACCCGTACTAATCAAGAATCTGTCAATCTCACACATTACAAATATCCATTGATGGCCTCCACAGCTCTCTGTCGCAATGAATTCCACAGATTCACCACCATCTGACTAAAGTAATTCCTCCCCATCGCCTTTCTAAAGGTACGTCCTTTTATGCTGAGGCTACGGCCTCTGTCCCTAGACACTCCCACTAGTGGAAACATCCACATCCTCTCTATCCAGGCCTTTAATGTAATGATTTGATTGTCACATGCAGTGCAACTGGCTTGTAAGCACAATATTAATAGACAAGTATAATAAACAGAAATATATTAATAATCCCAATATTAGTGCAAAAAATCCTGAAGTCCTTAGTGCAACCGAAGATAGTGTTGTGAGATGGTTGCTAGTTCAATTTATTCTTGAACCTGGTGGTCATGGTTTTCAGATTCCTATACCTTCTTCCTGATGATAGAAGTGAAATAAGACTGAGCCAGGGTAGTGCACGTCTCCGATGATGCTGGCTGCCTTTTTCAAGCAGGGCCTCCTATACATCCTATCATAGAAACATAGAAAAATAGAACATAGGTGCAGTAGTAGGCCATTCGGCCTTCCAGGCCAGCACAACCATTCAATATGATCATGGCTGATTTTCCAAAATCAGCACCCCGTTCCTGCCTTCTCCCCATATCCCTAGATTCCTTTAGCCCCAAGAGCTATATCTAACTCTCTTGAAAACATCCAGTGAATTGGCCTCCACTGCCTTCTGTGGCAGAGAATTCCACAGATTCCCAACTCTCTGGGTGAAAAGGTATTTCCTCATCTCAGGCCTACCCCTTATTCTTAAACTGTGACCCCTGGTTCTGGACTCCCCCAACATCGGGTACAATGGTGGAGAGGGCAGCAGTGATAGACAAGACGGTTCTTGCCTCTTATTCTGACTTCTTGTGCCCATCTAATTCTGATCCCTTCATCTGACTACATCCTAGCGTTTGGAATTATTTCCTTAAATCTTCCCAGTTACTTTGTGCTGTTCCTCCATACCTATTTCTTTGACCCAACCTTTGATCACTTGTTAAACCTCACTTATAGCAGAAAGCTCTGTTTAGTTTAGTCTCGAAATACAGTGTAAAAACAGGCCCTTCAGCCCACTGAATCCATGCTGACCAATGGTCGCACGTACACTAGTTCTATCCTATACAACAGGGATAATTTACAGATGCCAAATAACCTACGTGTAGGAGGAAACCAGAGTACCGGGGGGAAAAGCCCATGCAGTCACAGGGAGAACATGCAAACTCTATACAGAGAGCACCCGTAGTTAGGATCGAACCAGGGTCTTTAACACTGTAAGGCAGCAAATCTATTGCTGTTCTACCGGGCCACCCCCTCATAGAGTCATAGAGTGATACAGCCCAACTTCCCACACTGGCCAACGTGTCCCAGCTACACTAGTCCCACCTGCCCGGGCTTGGCCCATATCCCTCCAAACCTGTCCTATCCATGTACCTGTCTAACTGTTTCCTAAATGTTAGGATAGTCCAAGCCTCAACTACCTCCTCTGGCAGCTTGTTCAATACACCCACACCCTTTCTGTAAAAATGTTACCCCTCAGAATCCTATTAAATCTTTCCCCCTTCAACTTAAACCAATGTCCTATGGTCCTCAATTCCCCAACTCTGGGAAAGAGATTCTGTATCTACTCGATCTGGTCCTCTCGTGATTTTATACACTTCTATAAGATTTGCTTAATTTTCAGATTAACACCTGTAGAAAACACATTGAAGAAAGTTTTTACAAGGATGGTGCAATAAATACCAGGGAAGTGCGAAAAACTGGAGTCCCTTCTCCCCAAAATATCGACCTCGTTGTCTATCTGTGAAGACCTAGGTAGTGGAATTAGAACAAATCTTGGAGAAACTCGGCGGGTCAGGCAGCATCTGTGGAGAAGAGGAATGGGTGACGTTTCGTGTCGACCGGAAATGGCATCTATTCCATTTCTCCAGATGCTGCCTGCCCTGCTGAGTTGCTCCAACATTTTGTGTCTGCCAGCATCTGCAGTTCCTTCCTGCACAGTCTGGTGTAAAGCAAACAACTCTACATCAACGTTGGGAAGACAAAGGAGGTGATTGTGGACTTCAGAAAAGGCAGCTACATCCCCCCTCCCCTCTACATCGGAGGAGAAGCTGTGGAGATGGTGTCCAGATTTAAATATCTGGGGGTGCACATTTCTAATGACCTCACCTGGATCTGTAACACGGGCTAGCATCATTAAAAAAGCCCACCAACGCCTTTACTTCTTGACGAAGCAGATGCATGCTGGCTGGCCTCAGCACCCCAGTCCTGACATCATTTTACAGGTGTGTGGTGGAGAGCGTCCTCACACCGTGTATCACAGTGTGGTACGAAAAATGCTCTGCTGCTGACAGGAAGGCGTTGCAGAGGGTGGTCAAATCTGCCCCCAAAAAATCACAAATAACTGCCTCCCTGCCATTGAGGACATTTACATCAGCAGGTGCAAGAGCAGAGCCTCAAACATCATGAAGGACCACACCCACCCGGCAAATGGATTCCTTGCCCCCCTCCCCTCAGGGAGAAGGCTGCGCAGCATAAAGGCCAGGACAACAAGGCTTAAAGCCAGCTTCTTCCCTGAGGCGGTGAGACTTTTAAACGCCCTACCTCACTGACTGAACCCTCACTACCTCAGTGAACTGTCTGCTGCTGCTGCTGCTGCTGCTGATGCTATGGACATTATTATGCTGCTGTCTTTTAACCATGTTGCTTTTTTTACTTTTTACTATTTACTCATTATTATTTAGATTTTATTGTGGAAGGTTTTTACATGTTAGAATTTATTGATGTCTTTACTGCACTTTATTGATGTTTTACGCTGCTCGGACCTGAGTACAAATTTCATTCATGATTCATGTGGAAGCATGTTTTTTTATCGAATGACAATAAATAAATGAACTGAACATATTTGTCTGTGATATCAGAACTGCCTCAAGCTATCAGAAAGGCGGCAGGGCTATTATATTTCCAATAAGAGATTTATAAGAAGCTTCTTCAAGGTCAGGCTGGCGGATATGTGGAATTGCATAAGACATCGAGAATCATAGAGTCATACTACATGGAAACAGGACCTTCAGACCTTCAGCTCATGCTGACTAATGTGACCCATCTACACTAGTCCAATCTTCCTGCATTTGGCCCAGATACCTCTAAACATTTCCTATCCATGTACCTTTCCAAATGTCTTTTAAATGTTGTTATAGTACCAGCCTCAACTACCTCCTGTGGCAACGTGTTCAATACACCCATCACCCTCTGTGTGAAAGACTGAAGCAAATATATTGTTTCCCCTTAATGAATCCATGCCAAAGGAGAAATAAATAGGAAGATAAATGGATGGTAGAGATTGTTCATGAAGAGTGCAAACATTACTGTGGACCAGTTTCAATACTCTTTAATTCCATGAACATTTAGGCTTTACAATGTTTTGAATTGTTCCCCAACTTAATTTAAAATCATTGTGTAGCATTCACATTGTGTTGTATAATTGTGTGAACATTATACACTGATAGAAATCAGAACAGGCTAAAATTGAGTTTACTTTAGTTTAGAGATAACAGGAAACAGGCCCCTCGGCCCTCCAAGTCTGCGCCAACCAGCGTTCCCCATATCCTAGCACTGTGCTACACACCCTAGGGAAAATTTGCAATGTTACCAGGCCAATTAAACTACAAACCTGTATGTTTTTGGAGTGTGGGAGAAAACTGAAGCGTCCAGGGAAAACCCATGCGGTCACGGGGAGAACGTACAAACTCCATGTAGACAGCACCAGTAGTAAGGATCGAACCCGGGTCTCTGGTGATCTAAGGCAGCAACTCTACTGCTGCACCACTGTGCCTAAATCTGGCATCAAACAGAAGTGTGGATATGACAGTAGCAGACAGATGTGACCTGACCTGCAGGGGCTTTCCAACTTTCTCTTTTACGTCAACTATGGCGTTATGTATTTCAGAGATCCAACAGTGTCATTCTCTTTCCTGTTTGCTCGGCATGGTGGCGCAGCAGTAGAGTTGCTGCCTTACAGCGCCTGCAGCGCCAGAGACCCTGGTTCAATCCCGACTACGGGTGCTATCTGTACGGAATTTGTATGTTCTCCCTGTGACCACAAGGGTTTTCTCCCGGTGCTCCGGTTTCCACCCAAACTCCAAAGACGTACAGGTTTGCAGGTTAATTGGCTTGGTGTGAAAGTAAAAGTTGTCCCCAGTGTGTGTAGGGTAGTGTTAATGTGCGGGGATCACTGGTCAGTGCAGGTACGGTGGGCCGAAGGGTCTGTTTCCGCACTGTATCTCTAAACTAAACTAAGTTCACTGCTGTCTATTTACCTTCTATGGACGGAGCAGCTTCAATTAACAAGCCTTTATCATCTCTGTCAACCCACACATTGTTGTGTCAATACGTCTCTTGCTTTCCACGCGATTACAGGCTTTTCCCCTCATTCCCACACCTTGCCCAGCAACTTACAATGGTTACCAAATTTCTACACCTTTCTAGTCCTCGGATGCTGTTGAGAATCTCCCACATTTTCTCTTTACATCTGTTCATGTACATTGCTCCAATATAATGCGTTCAATCGAGCAAAGACAACTAGCACCAAGGTTGTACTCCTGTGCATCACTCCAACGCAAGGTATCATGCTCCAGTGCATCACTCCAACGCAAGGTATCATGCTCCAGTGCATCACTCCAATGCAAGTTGTCATGCTCCAATGCATCATTCCTATGCAAGGGGTTGTGACCCAGTGCGTCACACCAATGCATCCTGCTCCAATGCATCATTCCAATGCAAGGTGTCGTGCTCCAATGCATCATTCCAATGCAAGGTACCATGCTCCAACGTATCATTCCAATGCAAGGTGTCGTGTTTCAATGCATCATTCCAATGCAAGGTACCATGCTCCAACGTATCATTCCAATGCAAGGTGTCATGTTCCAATGCATCATTCCAATGCAAGGTGTCATGCTCCTATGCATTATTCCAATGCAAGGTGTTGTGCTCCAATGCAAGGTATCATGCTGCAGTGCATCCAATGCAAGTTGTCATGCTCCAATGCATCATTTCAATGCAAGGCGTTGTGCTCCAATGCAAGGTATCATGCTCCAGTGCATCACTCCAATGCAAGTTGTCATGCTCCAATGCATCACTCCAATGCAAGGTGTTGTGCCCCCGTGCATCATTCAAATGCAAGGTATTACAATCTTACATAATTCCAGCAGAAGTTTCCCAATATTCCAAAGTAACATATTGTACTCCAGTACAGTATTCTGATGTAAAGTGTTGTAAACCTGTGATTTATTGCAGCAGCAGGTAATCCAACACATTATGCCAGCACAAGAGATTGTATTCCCATAAGATGTGGTAATCGAGTACATTATTCCATCAAATGTATTATAAGACCAAAGAAAGGATTTGTATTCCAATGGATTATTCTTGTGCAAGGTATTTTGTTGCGGTACATAATTCCTACATCAAATATTGTATTCCAGAGCAGAATTCTGGTGGGAACTGTCCCAGGTCATTTCCAAAGTAAGGCGCTATACGCTTGTCCAATACATGTTGCCATGATCCAGTGTCGTATTCCAGTTTGTATTATTGTATTCCATGTGTAATTCTGATCCCAGGTTTTAGTTCAGAGATACAGTGCAGAAACAGGCCCTTCGGCCCATCGACCAGCAATGGGAGGAAACCGAAGAGCTCTGAGATAACCCACTCAGGTCACAGGGAGAACGTACAAACTCCATACAGACAGCTCCTGTAGTCCGGATCGAACCTGGGTCTCCGGCGTTGCAAGCTCTGTCAGGCAACAACTCTACCGCTGCGCCACCGTGCCAGGTTCAAGGTTCCAGTAGAATATTCCATTTGTGTTCCCGCACATTGTTCCACCATTTCACTCTGGATGTTGTATTTCAGTTGAGCTCCAGTATAAATTGCTGTATTCTGTTCCAATGCAATGTTATAATCATAATCCAGCACATTATTCCATTATTGTAGCGTGTTACATTATTCTAAACACAAGGTGTTCCTTTCGAATTATTCCAACCATTGTAACACCTTCCAGTACACAAATCCAATTTGAAGTGCTGTGTGACTCTGCAATATCCCATCGTGTATTTTTATTCCAATGAAGTATTCCAACATCTGTCAGGTTTCACAACGTTTCCAGGATGAGAGGTTCCACAGAGCATTAGCCCAACATGAGCTGTGATACTCCAGTCTATCAGTCAAAGCTGGGCAGCTTTGTTTCGAAGCGCCTTGGCAAAGGGCTAGAGGCAGTCAGACGTCTATCTTCTAGTCCCGATGTCACTCGTTGTCAATCTGCATCAACAAACAGACAGAGTCACACACAACATGCCACATTTAGTTTAGTTTAGTTTACTTTAGAGAAACAGGCCCCTCGGCCCGCCGAGCCCGTGCCAGCCAGCGATCCCCGCACATTAACACTATCCTACACACACTAGGGATATTTTACATTAATACTAAGCCAATTAACCTACACTACAATAATGATACGATACGATATTTGAGAATATGGGGTAAGCCACTTAGAACGGAGACGAGGAAACACTTTTTCACACAGAGAGTTGTGAGTCTGTGGCATTCTCTGCCTCAGTGAGCGGTGGAGGCCAGTTCTCTGGATGCATTCAAGAGGGAGTCAGATAGAGCTCTTAAAGATAGCGGAGTCAAGGGGTATGGGGAGAAGGCAGGAACAGGGCACTGATTGTGGATGATCAGCCATGGTCACATTGAATGGCGGTGCTGACTCAAAGGGCCAAATTGGCCTATTGCTGCACCTATTGTCTAGTGTCTTCTGTCTATTGATACGATAGAACTTTTTTTTATCCCTGGAGGGAAATTGATCTGCCAACAGTCATAAAAACACAAAATACATGAAACATGAAATTAAAGTGACAAGTGGAAAGGATTTGGAATGTGCAAAGATTGGGGAGGTGAGGAGGGGGGGGGGGGGGGGAGGTGGAGAGGGGGGGGGGGGGGGGGGGGGGGGGGAGTCAGTCTACCCCATGACAGAAGGGAGAGGAGTGGTACAGTTTTATAGCTGGAGTACTTGAGTACTGGAGTACAAACCTGTACATCTTAGGAGTGCATATAAAACTATTCCTCCAAACAAGATTTGCTTGGTGTAGGATGTTACAAGCTCTGAATATAACAGGCCGATCAGCCGTACACATTCTGTAGAATGACTGACATTATGTTTATAGATAGTCAATTTAGGATATTTTGCTTATATAATCATAACACACTCAAACATTGTGACAGACAAAAACACAGCTCTGGAAATCTTCCAAATAACAATACCCAACAAATATTTATCACGTGTGGGAAGGAACTGCAAATGCTGGTTTACACCAAAGACAGACGTAAATGATAGACACAAATGATTGCATGGTTAGCATAAGATGAGCGCTTGACATCATCATCGTTGAAAACATTAGTGACACAGCTGGTTTCCAACGGGAATTTCCTTACAATGCTACGTACGACTGTGATCGCAACTTCCACTGAAATGTAGATGGCCGTTGGCTCGCTAGGAGCTCATCAGCCCTTTAACATGTCTTGTTTTTGGTCCTGATAGGGGTCTACAGCCCCCTCCTCACCTGGCAAACCAGGTGGGGGAAGACGGTTTAGTCGCCGACTATCCGACCATGGAGCAGGTAGCGCAGGATTACATGGTACCCGTGGAGGGGGGAACTTCATCCGACCTGACCTGAACAAAGCACTGGACTTCTACTCGCTGGAGTTTAGCTGGGGGGACCTCATTGAAACATACAGAGTAATGAAAGGCATAGAACGGTGCAGGCTCGAAGGGCCGAATGGCCTACTCCTGCACCTATTTTCTATTTTCTATGTTTCTATAGGCTGGATGTGGAAAGGATGTTTCCAGTTGTTGGAGAGTCTAGGACCAGAGGTCATAGCATCAGAATTAAAGGGCGCACTTTTGGAAAGGAGGTGAGGAGGAACTTCTTCAGTCAGAGGGTAATTAACCTGTGGAACTCATTACTCATTGCCACAGAGGGCTGTGGAGGCCAAGTCAGCGGATATTTTTAAGACAGAGATAGACAAATTCTTGATTAGAACAGGTGTCAAGGGTTATGGGGGGGGGGGGGAGGCAGGAAAATTGAATTAGGAGGCAGAAATCAGCCATGATTGAATGGTGGAGTGGACTCGATGGGCTCAATGGCCTAATTCTACTCCTATAACCTGTGAACATGAACAAACCGCTGAAGTAACTCAATGGGAAAGGCAGCATCTCCGGAGCGAAGGAATGGCTTACATTTTTGGTCAAGACCCTTTCACTCTCTCCTGACTCTCAGTCAGAAAAGGTGTCTCAAGACAAAACGTCACCCATTCCTTCTCTCCAGAGATGCTGCCTGATCCACTTAGTTACTCCAGCATTATGTGTCTATCTTCGGAGTAAACCGAAGATCTGCAGTTCCTTCCTGCGCATTTTAATAATAATAATAATAATATTAATAATAATAATGCATTTTAGTTATGGGCGCCTCTCAGAACATTCAAGGCCACCTTACAGTTAAAACAAGCAAATTACAAATATATAAATAAAAGGAAACAAAAACAACATATCCATGAATTTGATAGAAAGTGGAGTTACATGGGATAGGCCAGTGAATAGGTGAGTTTTGAGGGAGATTTTAAAGGTGGGGAGAGACTCTATGGTACGGATGGATGGATAGTGGGAGAGTTCCAGAGGCGAGGGGCAGAATGACTGAAGGCTCTGAACCCCATCGTGGACAGGCCGGCAGATGGAGTGGAGAGCAAGGAGGAAGAAGCGGATCGGAGATGTTGCCTGCTTCACTGCAAAATCTCCTCAAGGCATGCCGACTTTGAAGAAGTTCCCATCCTCTCTCCAATGAGAGTTCTGCAACACCCTCTCTCGCTGCTCACCCTCTGCGATTCCTCCTTTTCATGTACCTTTTCATATCCTCGTTTCTTTATCTCCTGCTTCAGCCTGAGGTCTCGATCCGAAACGTCACCGATTCCTTTTCTCCCGAGATGCTGCCTAACCCGCTGAGCTACACCAGCATTTTAAGTGTCTCTACTCAGTGTAAACTGGCATCTGCCGTTCCTTCTCACAAATATTTAAAAAGGCTGCATTTAAGATATTTGATAAAGAAATAAAAAATTTCAAAGCTACAAGGAATCTAATTTTATGAATCACCTGAAAAGCAGCAGTACAATACATGCATAAATGCAAGATATAAACATTATCTTTCAGTTCTTCACTGAAAGGATAATGCTTATTAGTTGCAAACAGTAGTCATCCAAATTTGATGCAAACAAATTTGAACATGAGAGCAGGCAGTGCAAGCCTTCAGAGAGGGAAAAAAATTCAATTTGCTCTCAAAGGTTTTCCTTTGAATAAGAAAATAAATTTGTTATATTCTAGTTTAGTTTTATTTTAGAGATACAGGGTGGAAACAGACCCTTCGGCCCATCGAGTCCACGCTGACCAGCGATCACCCCGTGCACTAACATTACCCTACGCACACCAGGGACCATTTACAATTTTACCGAAACCAATTAACCTACAAACCTGTAGTGTTAATGTTGAAGTGTTTGAAGTGTGGGAGGAAGCCGGACACCTGGAGAAAACCCACGCAGGTCATGGAGAGAACGTACAAACTCTGTACAGGCAAGAACCTGTAGTCAGGTTCGAACCCGGGTCTCTGGCGCTGTAAGGCAGCAACTCTATCTCTGTACTACTGTGCCTCCTGAAGATAGACTCTAATTCTGACTCTTACAATCATTAGCCATAGACAGGTAATGAGAATTAAATTAAAAAAACTACAAGCATCTTCAACAGAGTTACATTCTAATAACTCCCTATGAAGCCCCAATAGCACAAACATGTTAATGAATGAATAAGTTTATTGGCCATGTATGTACACATACAAGGAATTTGCCTTGGTGCTCCGCTCGAAATAGTATTGTTTCAAGTAGGGACTTTTAGTCTTCTGCAAATCCAGTGGTTATTGAAATAAGTAAAAGAACATATAGGGTCTTCACAACATGGAAACACACCTTTCAGCCCAACTAGCCCATGCCAACACAGATGGCCATCTACATTAGTCCCACCTGCCCACATTTGGCCCAAATCCCTCTAAACATTTCCTGTCCATGTAGCTGTCCAAATCTATATTACTAAAACTCTGTTCTTGACCGGTTTTGGCGATCTGTGCTGCGATTTCCGAGAGAACGCCGCCACCTACGGCCGTCATTTTTGGCCACTTCGCTCAGAGCCCCCCTCCGCCGCATGTGTGCCGAGGATTTTTCCCGTCGATGAAATATGACAGAGATATTAATGATTTTACAAAATTCCCCATTCTCTCTGCTGCCCCTGCTGGCGGCAGGGGGGAGGGACTATAAAACCAGGAAGTGGTGTGCCTCAATTAGTCTGCAAGCTGGAGGAAGGCAGAGGGTCACGTTTCTCTGAGCTGTGAATAAAACTGAACAAATGTCCACACAACTATGAGTAAGTACCCTTAATGTGGTTTGAAAATGAAAATATGGTTAAAGTAAAAAAGCACTGCCTGCAAATGGTTGTTTGGGTTGAAATAAAAAGGCACTCTCTCTCTCCCCCCCTCTCCTCCCCCTCCCCTCACCTCACCCCCCTCTCAGCACACCCCCTCACTCCCCCCCCTCTTCTCTTCCCCCCCCTCTCCTCTCCCCCCCCCTCTCTCTCTCTCTTTCTCCCCTCTTTTTCTCCCCCTCCTCCCCTCTATCCCCTCCCCCACCGTCCCACCCCTAAACCCCCCTCCCCTCCACACACCCCATACCCCCTTCCCTCCACCCTCCCTGCTCCCCACCTCTCCCCCTCCCCTCACCTCACTCCCCCTCTCAGCACACCCTCTCTCCCCCTCTCCCCCCCTCCCCCTCTCTCTCCCCCTCCCCCCTCTCTACTCCCCCTCTCCCCTCCCCCTCTCCCCTCCCTCTCCTCTCCCCCCAATCCTCTCCCCCATCTCTCCTCCCGCTCTCTCTCCCCCTCCCCTCTCTCTCCTCCCCCTCTCTCCTCCCCCTCTCCCCCCCTCTCTCCCCCCTCTCTCTCTCTCCTCCCTCTCCACCCCTCTCCTCTCCCCCCTCTCCTCTCTCCCCTCTCTCTCTCTCCCCTCTTTTTCTCCCCCTCCTCCACTCCATCCCCTCCTCCACCATCCCTCCCCTAAACCCCCCTCCCCTCCACACACCCCTATCCCCTTCCCTCCACCCTCCCTCCCCCTCCCTGCTCCCCACCTCTCCCATCCCCTCATCTCACCCCCCCTCTCAGCACACCCTCTCTCCCCCTCCCCCCCCCCTCTCTCCCGCCCTCCCCCCTCTCTCCTCCCCCTCTTCCCTCTCTCCCCCCTCCCCCTCTCCCTCCCCCTCTCTCCCCCTCTCTCTCTCCCCCCTCCTCCCCTCCATCCCCTCCCCCCTCCCTCCCTCCCTTAAACCCCCTCCCCTCCACACCCCCTACCCTCTTCCCTCCACCGTCCCCCCTCCCTCCCCCTCCCCCTCCCTGTTCCCCACCTCTCCCCCTCACCCCCCCTCTCAGCACCCCCTCTCTCTCCCCCTCACTCTCACCCTCTCTCTCTCCTCCCCCCCTCTCCCACCCACCCTTCCTCTTCTCCTCCTCCCCACCCTCCTCTCCCTCTTGCCCCTCTCTCTGTGTTTCTGTCTCTCTCTCTGTCCCTGCCCCTTCTCTCTCTGCCCTCACTCTCATCCCCCCCCCCCCCCCCTTCTCTAGATGTGACTGCAAGTTGGGGGCTATGCGTCAATAGATACGGTGGTTATGGGGTAAAAGGAGCAAATTAATAATATTAATATTATATCAAGGGGGGTAATTAGCGTGAGTGCGGGGGGGGGAGATAGTTAGTGTGTGTGATGCTGCATGCCGCCTCCCCCCCCACAACCGCTCATTGGGGGAACAGACCCAACGGGTCTGCACTTGGTCTAGTATCTTTTAAATGTTATTATAGTACCTGCCTCAACTACCTCCTCTGGCAGCTCGTTTCATTTATCCACCTGTAGCAAAAAAGGCACCCTCAGGTTCCATTTAAATCTTTCCTCTCTCACCTTAAACCCATGTCCCCTGGTTTTTGATTCCCCTACTTTGGGTAAAAGACTCAGTGCATTCACCCTATCTATTCCTCTCGTGATTACTCCGTAAAGACCCTAATCGAGTGACAGCCGATGATGACTCCGTAAAGACTGCACCTGAGGTCACGTTCAAAACCGGGTCTCTGGCACCGTAAGACAGCAACTCTACCACTGCGCCACCGTGCCACACCTAGACATGAACTCGGTGGGCCGAAGGGACTGTTTCTATGCTGTATCTTTACACTAAACAGAAGTTATTGTGAGGAGCAACAATACATAGATGTCTAATAACTCAGTCAGATGTATGAGAGTGCTTGCTCAGCCACAACAGGTGACCAGCCTCAGGGTTTTGACTGCAGAAAACCCCAGGAAAGGAACCTTCTGTAAATATTTGAGGAACAAAGTGGGCCTTGTGAACACGTCCAGAATTTCTCATCATTGTTATTTTATTATGCAAATCCTACATGTTCCAGATCTATTTAATCTGTTAAGGCACACTAACACCTCTACCTCCTAGAGTCCTAGAGTGATACAGTGTGGAAAAACAGCGTGATCAGCAGCCAAACTGATCAAAGATTTGTCCCACTGCAGTCGTTCCTCGTTCTCCCTGCTCCCATCCGGCAGAAAACACCGAAGCTTGAAAGCACTCACCACCAGACTCAGGGGTAGCTTTTCTTCCGTCTGTTACCGGGCTTCTGAATGGTCTTTGCAAAGGCAAGTGTAGTGATCAATCTCCTTCTACCACATTGTGGCAATTGGACTTTGTGGAAGTGATGCTGTACAATGTTGAGAACTACATTCTGCTGTAAGGTCATAAGGTCATAAGTGAATGAAGAAGAATTAGGCCATTCGGCCCATCACGTCTACTCCACCATTCAATCATGGATGATCTATCTCTCCTTCCTAATCCCAATCTCCTGCCTTCTCCCCATAACCTCTGATACCCGTACTAATCAAGACTCTATATCTTCATTAAAAATGTCCACTGGTATATATCCACTGGTCTCCAATGCCTTTTGTGGCACAGAATTCCACTGATTCACCACCTTCTGACTAAAGAAATTTCTCCTCATCTCCTTCCTAAAAGAATGTTTGCTCTTTCTTTTGCACTTGATTCAGTTTGATCCTACGTGTATAATATTATCTCACCTGTTTGGATAGCATGAAAAACAATGCTTTTCACTGTACTTCAGCACACTTAAGGGCCTGCCCCACTTGGCAATTTTTACGCTTGAAAAAACACAGTGCATCAATACATCATCACGCCACGTACGCCGCATCACGCCTCACGTCAATTTTTAGATGACCTGATACGTCAATCAATGATGCCGGCAGTCGCCGAAAAAATTGTCAAGTGGGACTGGTCCTTTACACTATCCTACATATATTAGGGACAGTATTTAGATTAAGAGAGGCCCTAGGCTATTCCACTTGTGAGGCCCCCCCCAATCCCCTACCCCCACGACAAGAGGAAGATGGAAGAGTCCACCAGATTGACACCAATGTGCAGTCGAGCGTGGCCAAAGAGATAAGCGCTGGAAAGCTGCGCTTTTTATTTATTTATTGCCAGTGCCAGTGTCGAGTTTTCAGCTGAAAACACTATTATTCTGAAATGGAGGGCAAGGAAAATTACTGGTGTTGTTTAGAGACTACAGTGCAGTTTGACAGCATATGTAAGAAAGGCCTATGCCAGTGTCAAAAATATTATTCACCTGGCCCGTACGAAGCTTTTCAAAAGGGGGGTGGCATGGCAGGATTACAAAAAATGTATGTGAAATAAGTGCACGCAGCGCATATCACAAGCGCGAAGCTCAAAGACCCCTGCTGCCGGTGTGTGGGGTTTTAGATGCTCTATGGAGCATTCTGAGCCTTATTTTTGAGCATTTTTGCACCAGGTTTATGACCAATATTTCAGAAATAATTTTGGTTGAGTCAAGAGTAATGAGTGGTTGTAATGGGATGATTGGGATCATTGTTGTATACATTTTTTTTAATCAAGAATTGAAGTTGGCCTTGGTTTAATAATCAAGTTGTATTGTAAAATGTTATGTAAAATGTTTATATAGGAGCATACAAACACTGCAAATAAAATACTGTAAGTTTTTGCAGTAAATAAAACCTTTTTTTAGAAAATGTTTTGTGTGTTGATTTGATTGCCTGTTACTGTTCGATTGTGTTAGTGTGTGGTGCCATTAAAAGTATGATGCAAAATGAAAGTCTCAAACTATGCAATTCATATATTTCAGTTTCGTTATCAAGGAAAAGAAAGCAGTTCCAATTGTTTGATATTATTAATATGGAGGAGAAAATATAATTGCTCCAAAACCTACCTTAATTTTGCAATCTCACTAAAGATAATCCCCTTTCCCTCCTCCTTCCCCCTCTCTCTCCCTCCACCTCTCCCTCCCTCACCATCTCTCTCACCCCCTCCTCCTTCCCCCCTTCCCCTCCCTCTCTCCCCCCCTCGCCCTCTCTCTCTCCCCCTCCCCTCCCTCTCTCTCCCCCCTCAGCCTCAACCCCCCCTTTCCTCCTCTCACATCCCCCCTCCCCTCTCACTCCCTCCCTACTGAAGGGCCGAATGGCCTACTCCTGCACCTATTTTCTATGTATCTATGTATCTACCCCTCTCTCTCCCGCAACTCAATATTCCACTACTTACCTGGAGTAGACAAGAGGCATCGAGGTGATTGTGTGGAGTGCAAATGGAGATCTGAACCCGCCCTGGCCCACTGCGCACGCGTGGAGAGACAGCGTCATTCTGCGTCACCAGCTTCCCCCAACTGCGCAGGCGCGGATGGTCGCAATTTTTTTCCCCAAAACTTCCAGCGGGCCAGAACCAGAATTTTGGGTAATTTCCGTCAAAGTGGAAACGCTGATAGCGCTCCAATTTTTTTTTCTGTTTTTTTTTACTCTGGGAAAAAAACACCTTGGCCGGAGGCCCCCTATATTTTGAGGCCCTCGGCTTCAGCCTACGAAGCCTGTAGGTAAATCCGGTCCTGCCGAGGTCCCCCTAGATCGTGAGGCCCTCGGCTTAAGCTTGTGAAGCTTATACGTAAATCCGACACTGGACACATTAAAATTTTACCAAGCCAATTAATCTACGTACCAGCACGTCTTTGGAGTGTGGGAGGAAACCGGAGATCCCGGAGGAAAGCCACGCAGGTCACGGGGAGAACGTACAAATTCCGTACAGACAGCACCCGTAGGCAGGATCGAACCCTGGACTCTGGAGCTTTATGGCTGCACACCGTGCCGCAGATAATGTACACAGAGCTCGGCAGCAACTGTAATCCAAATGAAACACTTGGCTACTATTAGTATCTTACCCCTTTCAATTTCAAAGTGAATTCCATTCTAGCAAGACACGCCAGCCTGTGACAGACGTTGCAATATTTAAAGACAAGCTAACTCTGAGCCTTCACATAAATATTTTGCCAGAGGGTAACTGTCTATAAGCTAAAATCATCTGATTTCAAATTGTACCAAAGTTTGGCTTTACAGCATTCCACATTTGATAAGTAATGCATGCATCTTTTGGGCATAATCTTTGCATGACAATTTCCGAAAAATATTTAACACCATAAATTATTTTTTAATATTTAACTTCTGTTTTACTTCGGAGTCACGTGAGTGACTACGTGAAGAACCCGCTCAGCACGCATGCGCAGCATTACGCCAGCAGTGCAACAGCGGCTACAGCGGGAGTCAGGCGCTCCCGCTGCAATTTAAAGACGGACCGTCAGGTAAGTTGAACTGAGGTCGGCTTTACTTACCAAAGGAGAGCCGTCTGATTTCTCTTTCAGAATGAGTACACCAAAGACAAGGCTCTCAAAGAAATCTGTCCCCCGTTCGACTCCACCAGAGGAGCGTTCCATCAGGGGGGGGCAGCAACAGGCGGTAGGAACGCTTACCGAGCGCTCCGCTATTCCCGACACCGTGCCGAGCCCAGCCCCGCTAGCGCCTGAGCAGCGGGCTGGAGGTAAAGCTACCAGGAAAAGCGTCCGGCCGGTGGTTTCCGACACGTCGGACGGGGACGTCTCTCCATCCGGGCGGGGGAGAGACAGCCGCATGAGCCGCGTGGAGCGGCTCCTGGAGCAGGTGCTCCAACGAGGTGCGCCTCAGGAGGGGCGCTCTTCGCAGGTCAGGCACTCCCTCCACAGTGCCTTGTGCACTGTCCATTGCTTCCTCCTTACCCGAGGGTAGCTTTGGTGACCAGGATTGGGCTGGTCAAGAAGAGGGGACGATGGCTGAAGATCTTGGGAGTATGCAAGGGGTGCAGGAACAGGAAGAGCTGCTTGGTGTAGCGGACCGCTACGTGGCAACCCCACGTGCAGGAAGACCATTAGAAGCCAAACTAGCGGCCAGCATCAACCACCTCTCCAACAGGGCTCTACAGGAGCAGGTGGTCAATTATGCTTTAGAAACATATACGGCACCAGAGAACTGTGAGTCCCTTAAAGTGCCAACTGTAAACAGCCAAATCTGGGGGCAAGTTGGGGCAAACATCCGACACCACGAGCTAAAACTGCAGCGGATCCTCAGGCTACTAACGTCAGCCATCACTTCGTTTGCTCGTTCCATGGACAACACCGAGATGACCACCACTCAACAGGATATTCTCGCGCTGTTATGCAATACGCAATTTGAGATCAACAACCTGCGTAAAGAAATAATAAAACCTGCCATCAATCCTAAATTTGCGGGGTTGTGCAAAACCCCAGCCACTGAGCCAGACATATTGCTCTTTGGCAATGACCTCTCTAAGCGAATGAAGGATATGGAGGAGGCCTCAAAAACTTTCGGTCTCATGAAGGCAGGGCCAGGGACGAGCAAACCTAGAGCAATAAACACCAAGTGGCAGCACCCCGTCGCGTCCACCAGTCGACGTCCACCATATAGGACTGGTGAAAGCTCGGGGTCCGCATTCTATCACCGTAAGTCTTTTTAAGACCAGGGCCCAGAGCGGACCCCATGGAAAATGCGCCACCCCCCAACGTCAATGCCACGTCAGACAACACGCAAGCCTCGTGGGACCGGCGGGAACCAGAGGAAATACCCATAACCATGGAGGTAGGTGGGTCTGATTCCTATCAGCATATAGAAAGAAGGGGCTTAATACTAACAGGGGGGGGATTACACCAGTTTAAAGAAGCATGGGAGTCTATCACGAGTGATCAGTATATACTCAATGGCATTAGTGGATACAAAATACAATTCATAACAGGTAAATTGCCCCCAGTTCAACATTTACCCCAAAGGGTATTTTCCCTCCCAGCGAAAGAAAAACAAGAGGGACAAGTTGAACTGATGAGACTAATTACAAAGGGTATCATTGAAAAAACAAAACATGCACCCTTGGAATTTGTATCAAATATATTCACTAAAACCAAAAAAGATGGTGGATGTCACATCATCATTGACTTAACTTCACTAAATATGTTTGTTAAGTATATACATTTCAAAATGGAAACGTTTGTTACTGCCAAACAACTAATTTCCAAAGGATACTACATGGCAAGCATTGATCTTAAAGATGCTTACTATCAGTACCTATTCACAAGGATCATCGCAGATACCTGAAGTTTACCTGGATGAGGCAACTATGGCAGTTTATGGGTTAACATCAGCCCCAAGATTATTCACCAAGATACTAAAACCAGCCTTGGCAATATTAAGAAGACAAAAACATATTGTCATGGCATATCTTGATGATATCTTAATAGTAGGCAAAACCATGGAATTGACTATGTCAGCTGTATCAGCTACCAAACAGTTGTTCGAAACCCTGGGTTTGTCTTACAACCAGATAAATCTAAGTTGAAGCCATCCACAACTATGGACTACTTGGGCTTCACAATTAATTCAGCCCGCATGACTGTAACTTTGCCAAGAGACAAAACAGTTGCATTGGCACAATCATGCAACAATCTAATGGTCAACGAATGACCAACTATTCGACAAGAGTAATTGGGGAAATGGTAGCAGCATTTCCAGCTACGCAATTCGGACCTTTGCACTATCAAAACTTACAAAGAGCAAAGGTAAAGGCACTAAAACGACATGCAGGTCATTATGATCGTGTCATGAAGTTACCCACTGAAGCAATATCAGAACTACAGTGGTGGGCAAAAAACGTTTGGCATTGTTTCAGCCCTATTATCGTCACTAACCCTACGTTAGTTATCCAAACAGATGCCAGTGCTCAAGGCTGGGGAGCAACTAACGCCATATCCAGCACAGGTGGTAGATGGACTAACCCAGAGTCATCATTACTACTTACACTGGGCATAAATTATCTAGAGATGTTGGGTGCCTTCTATGGTTTAAAAGCATATGCATCAAATATGCATCACTTGCATGTTCGGTTACAAATAGATAATACTACAGTGGTGGCCTACATTAACCATATGGGCGGCATAAAATCGTTATCATGCGACAAGTTGGTTAACACAATTTGGCAATGGTGTGTCCAAAGACATATTTGGCTATCAGCAACTTACCTACCAGGTAAGCTAAATACAGTGGCAGACACCAGGTCACGTAAATTTAATGACAACATCGAATGGATGTTAAACCCCAAAATATTTGCAAAAATTGTCAAGCAATATGGCACGCCAGATATCGATTTATTCGCAACAAGGCTAAATCACCAGGTACCTATGTATGTCGCTTGGGAACCAGACCCTGAGGCAGCAGCGGTAGATGCGTTCGCGCTGGATTGGGGAAATTTCTTCTTCTATGCATTTCCTCCCTTCTGCCTCATTAGTCGGGTACTACGCAAAATACAAATGGACTCTGCTTCAGGTATTTTGATAGTACCCGACTGGCCTACCCGATACTCCATGACATGGTTGTTGGAACTCCGATGATATTTCCCAGTGACCCAGAGTTATTAAAACACCCAGTGTCAGGCATAAGCCACCCATGCCATGAAAAAATCAAACAACTGGGTTGCAGATTCTGAACAGACCATTGCTGGGACTGGGATTATCAGAACAAACCATCGACACCATGTCAGCATCCCTCCGAACATCCACTAAAAAACAGTACTTGACCAGTATCAAAAAATGGGAAAAGTACTGCCTGGATACAGGGACCACCTACATAACTGCATCAGTAACCAACGTACTGGAATTCCTGGCCAAACTTCACTACGAAGAAGGACTCAGCTACAGTGCCATCAACACAGCAAGAAGTGCCCTGTCTGCCTACTTAACACTAGCACCAGGACAACAGGCCATGGGATCTCACCCGCTGGTGGTAAAATTAATGAAAGGCATTTACAATACCAACCCCCCAAGACCAAGGTACACCCATATATGGGATGTCAGTGAGGTCCTGACTTACCTCAGGGGATGGCCACCAGCCAGATCCCTCAGCCTGGAAAAATTGACACTCAAAACGCTCAGGTTAATGGCACTTGTATCCGCACAGAGGGTCCAGTCTCTACATCGATTACGACTGGACAACATGATTACAGCTCCAGACCAGATCTCGTTTATGATCCAGGGACTGATCAAACAGAGCAGGCCAGGAACACCAAGTCCAGTCGTGGTATTCCGGGCTTACCCACCAGAACCACGGTTATGTGTCATGACCCACCTACTACCCTATATAGACACAACTAACAATATTCGAGGGAGTGAAAACGCCTTGTGGGTCAGTCATAAAAAACCTCATGGTCGGGTGACGAGCCAAACCATTTCGAGATGGCTCAAGCAGGTACTAAAAGCTGCGGGGATTGACACTAACTTGTATAAATCTCACTCCACCAGGGCAGCATCCACGTCAACGGCGGTAAGAATGAACGTGCCGATGGACCACATCCTGGCTACAGCAGGATGGGCGAGGGAAACCACGTTCAGGACTTTTTATCTCAAGCCGTTGGCAAAACCTGTGTTATTTGCAGAAACAATTTTACAGTCTGCAAATATTTAATTTAAGCCCGGGGGAGCAATTCTTTTTTGTTGTTATTGTTAATAAATACCGTTTTGTTTTTCATAAACAGATTAATTGGTTGATTACGATAACACACTTCCTCCCTCAAGGACTTCGGCAGTGATGAAGTAATAACTGTTACACGGTTTGAAATCACAGAGCTTTGAAATCTTCACGAAGTCACTCACGTGACTCCGAAGTAAAATAGTAAGATTAAACGAGAATTTACCAGTTTGAAGTTTGATCTGTATTTTATGAGGAGATACGATGAGGGATTACGTGCCCTCCGCTCCCACCCTCAATAATATGGGTCAAATTCATAAACTGATGTCTCCTTGTCTTTACTATGTTTACTTCAATAACTGTGTCTATCTGTGATTCCACACCGCTGCTTTGAAGTATGCCGCGCATGCGTGCTGAGCGGGTTCTTCACGTAATCCCTCATCGTAACTCCTCATAAAATACAGATCAAACTTCAAACTGGTAAGTTCTCGTTTATCTTACTATTTGTATTGAAACAGAATAATGCAGCCTGCATGTGTTAAGCAGATCTTCTCCATTGAATGTATGAATTACCACACTTTGAACCAGAGGTTCCTGTGTTTATTTACCATCTATACTTAAACACAGCTGTCAAATGCCCTGTGGCATCCATCATTCACTGAACTGCTGTAAAATACCAGCCTTATTCTCAGACAGCTGAAAGATTTAGACCAGTTTTCCAATCTGGTAAACCTAGATTAGACGCACAGAATCTCTTGCCCAGAGTAGGTGAATCGAGGACCAGAGGACATAGGTTTAAGGTGAAGGGGAAAACATTTAATAGGAATCAGAGTGGTAACATTTCACACTTCAAAGGGTAGTGGGCGTATGGAACAAGCTACCAGAGGAGGTAGTTCAGGCTCTCCCAACATTTAAGAAACAGTTAGACAGGTACATGGATAGGACAGGTTTGGAGGGATTTGGGCCAAACGCGGGTAGGTGGGTCTAGTGTAGCTGGGACATGTTGGCCGGCGTGGGCAAGTTGGGCAGAAGGGCCTGTTTCCACACTGTATCACTCTATGACTTTATGATTTTTTGCCACATTGGCAAAACCTCTATTTGCTGTTATGCTATGGGCTAAATCAGTAATCAAGTATTACTTCAGCTGTTTGTGTCCATCTTTAGTGTAAACCAGCATCTGCAGTTCCTTCCTACAGCTTTTGTCTGCTCCACTGCGATATCTCAAGGTATGCCGACGTTGAAGAAGTTCTCTACCTCTCTCCAACGAGAGTTCTGAAACATCGTTCTCTTTCCCCTGACTCTCAGTCTGAAGAAGGGTCTCGACCCTAAACTTCACCTATTCTTTTTCTCCATAGATGCTGCCCGACCCGTTGAGTAACTCCAGCTTTCTGTGTCTATCTTCCATGTGAACCAGCTGTTTCTTCCTGTACACGTCTAAAACTACATGTTGTGGATAGGAGGCCAAAGTGCTTGAAGAAGTTTGTGTCCGCTCGTTCTCAACAACATCAACTTCCTTTAACGTAGCGAAATGTCGGAGGCATTTCACAAAGGCATTATCAAATAACAAATAGGGAATGTTGGGGCCATTAACAAAAACGTGATCAATGAGGGTGTCTTATAAGTGGCAAGAGGCAGGGAGATTTATGGAAGGACTTCCTTTTGTTAGGACCATTATATGTCAATAAACCTGGTGCTGATGTACAACTGGAATGAATAGCATTCAAAAATCCATCCGCTTGGGATGGTGTATGTAAAGTAAAACAAGACAGATTACCCAGTGCAAATTGTGAGCAATTTATTGGGCACCATATCTGAGGAAGGATGTGCTAGCTCTGGTGAGGCTCCAGAGGAGATTTACAAGAATGATCCCAGGAATGAGTGGGTTGACATATGATGAACGTTTGATGGACCTGGGCCGGTACTCGCTGGACTTTAGAAGGATGAGGGGGCACCTCATTGAAACTTACAGAGTAGTGAAAGGCTTGGATAGAGTGGATGTGGAGAGGATGTTTCCATTAATGGGAGAGTGTAAGACTGGAGGTCAGAGCCTCAGAATTAAAGGACATTCCTTTAGGAAGATGAGGAGGAATTTCATTAGTCAGATGTTGGTGAATCTGCAAAGTTCTATGCCACAGAGGGCTGTGGAGGCCGTCAATGAATATTTTTAAGGCAGATAGATAGATTCTTGATTTGTACGCATGTCAGGGGTTATGCAGGGAAGGCAGGAGAATGGGGTAAGGAGGAGATTTAATGGCGGAGTAGATTTGAAGGGCCGAATGGCCCAATTCTGCTCCTATCACTTGTGACCTTATGACCTAATCCTGTGGTAGGAAGGTCAAACTAACATAGAGCAATGTCACGGAGATGTCACATTTTGGGTCGAGACTCTTCTTCAGACGAGTCTTGACCCGAAACGTCATCCATTCCTTCTCTCCAGATATGCTGCCTGTCCTGCTGAGTCACCCCAGCATTTTGTATGTATCTTTGTTTTAAACCAGCATCTGCAGTTCCTTCCTACACACTTGGTAAACTAAACCAGTTTGGATAACTATTTAATGGGTTTCTTCCAATAATCCCAACAATCGATCTAAGACACTGCAAACATTTGTTCAATTTTGACTATTTTTATTCAACCACTTTTAAATGCTGCAGCTGGAAGCAATATTCCCGCAGGTTTTATACATCTTGAACAGAGTCAGATTACTTCATGATGGAGCAGGAGAATGTCAAGTAGTCTTGTCAAACGCTGCATTAAATATGGATGTAAGTTCAGTGAATTTAAAATGGATTTTGCTTCCAGTGAACTGCAAACATTTAATAACTTGAGGGAACAGATTTAGGGTGAAATAAAGAGAGAAAGAAAGAGAGAAAGAGAGAGAGAGAGAGAAGAGAGAAAGAGAGAGAGAGAGAGAGAAAGAGAGAGAGAGAGAGAGAGAGATAGAGAGAGAAAGAGAGAGAGATCGATAGAGATAGAGAGAGAGAGAGACTCTCTCTCTCGCTCTCTATGCTCTCTCTCTCTTGATTTCTCTAGATCTTTCTAGAGAGCTCTCTCTCTCTCTCTCTCTCTTCTCTCTCTCTCTCTCTCTCTCTCTCTCTCTCTCTCTCCCTCTCTCTCTCCCCTCTCTCTCTCTCGCTCTCTCTCTCTCTCTCTCTCTCTCTATCTCTCTCTCTCTCTCTCTCTCTCTCTCTCTCTCTCTCTCTCTCTCTCTCTCTCTGAGAGAGAGAGAGAGAGAGAGAGAGAGAGCGCTTCCGTGGGCGCTGGTCACCACGTGGGGTTGAGAGTATTGTGAACAATGAATGCAATGTTGTATTATAATGATACTTGATATAGTGTAATTTTTGTTTATGATTTGATGTGTTGTATCATATGTTTGTGTCGAATAAAGTTTTTGAAAGGAAAAAAAAAGAGAGAGAGAGAGGTTAAGATGTCGTCTGTATGTTGAGAATTTTGACCAGATATACTGCACAGAAACAGCCCCTTTAATCATGGCTGAGCTACTTTTCCCTCTCAACAACATTCTACTGCCTTCTGCCCGTAACCCCGACACCTTTACTAATCAAGAATCTGTCAATCTCTGCCATAAAAATATCCATTGACTTGGCCTCGTTCTTGCTATTGAGGGAGCGCAGCGTAGGTTTACAAGGTTAATTCCCGTGATGGCGGGACTGTCATATGCTGAGAGAATGGAGCAGCTGGGCTTGTACACTCTGGAGTTTAGAAGGGTGAGAGGGGATCTCATTGAAACATATAAGATTGTTAAGGGTTTGGACACGCTAGAGGCAGGAAACATGTTCCCGATGTTGGGGGAGTCCAGAACCAGGGGCCACAGTTTAAGAATAAGGAGTAAGCCATTTAGAACGGAGACGAGGAAACACTTTTTCTCACACAGAGTGGTGAGTCTGTGGAATTCTCTGCCTCAGAGGGCGGTGGAGGCAGGTTCTCTGGATGCTTTCAAGAGAGAGCTAGATAGGGCTCTTAAAAATAGCGGATTCAGGGGATATGGGGAGAAGGCAGGAATGGGGTACTGATTGGGGATGATCAGCCATGATCACGTTGAATGTCGGTGCTGGCTCGAAGGGCCGAATGGACCTATTGCACATATTGTCTATTGTCTATTGCCTCCCCAACCATCTGTGGCAAAGAATTCCACAGATTCACCACCCACTGACGAAAGTAATTTCTCCTCATTTCCTTTCTAAAGGAACGTCCTTTTATTCTGAGGCTATGGCCTCAGGACCTAGACTCTACCACTAGTAGAATCATCCGCTCCATGTCCAGGTCTTTCACTATTCAGTAAGTTTCAATGAGCCACCCCTTCATCCTTCTAAAGTTGCACCCTGGCCACACCCTTTTCTCACCTCTCTCATCGGGCAAAAGGTATAGAAGTGTGAAAACGCACACCAGATTCAGGGACAGTTTCTTCCCAGCTGTTATCAGGCAACTTGAACCATCCTACCAGCAACTAGAGAGTTCCTGTGCTACAATCTTCCACATTGGAGACCCTCGGACTATCTTTGATCGGATTTTACTAGCTTTATCTTGCACTAAATGTTATTCACGTTATTCCCTTTATCCTGTATCTGTACACTGTGCTTTAACCGTCTTAATTACAGCGCCAACCTTCCTGCTCATCGCGGTGTGTGTCTGTATCACCATGGCTGTGCACCGTGTGAATGTCATTCAGAGAGCGCTCCCCCCGCTTGCCCTGTCCCCCGCCTGCATAACGGGCTGGTGAAGGAAGCGATGTGTGTGTGTGTGTTTCACTCTGACAGTCGCCGTTCCAGTTGCCAGTTTTTCAGGCGACTGTACCTGTACAAAATGTACTAAGTCAGTCCGCTGAAAAATCGCCTAAGTGGGACAGGCCCATTAGTAGACGTGACAATCAGAAAATAAACTATTACTTCAGTTTGATTTATTTTCTTCCTTTATTGCTCTCTTGGAGAAGAGGAAAGTTACAAATAAATCACATGCCTCAGCTTATACCGTTTATTTAGAGATACAGCATGGAAATAGGCCCTTCGGCCCACCGAGACCATGCCGATCAATGCTCACCCCATACACTAGCACTATCCTACATACTAGGGACAATTTACAATTTCCCTAAGTCGATTATCTTACAAACCTGTACTTCTTTGGAATGTGTGTGGAAACCAGAGCACCCAAAGGAAACGCACGCAGGTCACAGGGAGAACGTACAAACTCCATACAGACAGCACCCGTAGTCAGGATCGAACCTGGGTCTCTGACGCTGTAAGGCAGCAACTCCACCACTGCGTCACTTGTACAGTTATGAGAGGCATAGATTGGGTAGACAATCAGAACCTTTGTCCCAGGAGGGAATTATTAAGAATAAGGGATAGGCCATTTAGAACGGAGATGAGGAAAAACTTTTTCACCCAAAGAGTTGTGAATCTGTGGAATTCTCTGCCTCAGAAGGCAGTGGAGGCTAATTCTCTGAATGCTTTCAAGAGAGTGTTAGATAGAGCTCTTAAAGAATCAAGGGATATGTGGAGAAGGCAGGAACGGGGTACTGATTGTGGATGATCAGCCATGATCACAGTGAATGGCGGTGCTGGCTTGAAGGGCCTACTCCTGCACCTATTGTCTATTGTCTATTGTCTATTGTCTATTGAAATGCCAAAGACTAGAAGGCATAGCTTTAAGGTGAGGGGAGCAAGGTTTAAAGGAGATGCGCAAGGCAAGTTTAATTGTACATTGTTTGTGATCATGTATTGTCTTTCCACTGACTAGTTTTCTTTTTATTTCTTAGACCCCCTTTGGTCATGGCTGACCATGGGTGTCTCCAGGGTTGGAGGATGCCTGTGTGTGACTTTGTTTAACGTGGGGAGACTGGCGCACAGACAGCCACCACACGGTCCTTGACAAATCTGGGTCAGGATCCAATGGCATGGAATCCAAGACGACCGGAGACCCTTTTCTGCTGCAGCCTTCATCCGCCTTCCCAGCCGTTGTGACGCTCCACTAAGGTCAGCCATCGTCCTCCGCCTGTTCCACCATTGAGGTCTTGGTTGGATTGCTCTTTGTCAGAGACCTCCCCTTCGACCTCACTGCCATGGATGGCCCTACCAGGAACATAGCTCCAGACGGCATCGCTCTCAGGTTCTCAGGATCACACAAGCTTCTCCACCACAACAAGGTGACCATCCATGGAGAAGACTAGTTAGCATGCAACAAATAGCTTTTCACTCTGCCTCGGTGTGCGTGACAAGAAACTAAACAAAAATATACCGAACTCCAGTGAGTACTCTTCTAACGCGGCCTTTTAGTGAGGCTCCACTTTGTTTCTCTTCCCTACGGGTGTATACGCAGGCTTTAGCTATTGCCAGCCAGTTATAAGTATACAGCTGGCCTCCAAGACCTGTGGATTGATTTTCCATCGCAAGCTGGAAGCAAGGAGCATTTTCCACTTGGTGGGATCGGTATAACTTTCGTCAGCACCAACCAACTGGTTGGTGGGGAGAAGGCAGGAAAGTGGGATTAGGAGGCAGAGATCAGGCATGATCGAATGGCGGAGTGGACTCGATGGGCCGAATGGCCTAATTCTACTCCTACAACCTGTGAACTTGTGAACTGGGTTCAACTGCCTCACAGTACCACGGTAACGGTGGCGCAGCGGTAGAGTTGCTGCCTTACAGTGAATGCAGTGCCGGAGATCAGGGTTCGATCCCGACTACGGGTGCTAGCTGCACGGAGTTTGTACGTTATCCCCATGACCTGCATGGGTTTTCTCCGAGATCTTCTGTTTCCTCCCACACTCCAACGATGTACAGGTTTGTAGGTTAATTGGCTTGGTGAATGTAAAAATTATCCCTAGTGGTGTAGGATAGTGTTAATGTGCGGGGATTGCTGGTTGTCACGGACCCGGTGGGCCGAAGGGCCTCTTTTTCCGTGCTGTGTCTCTAAACTAAACAACACTAAACTATGCCTCCACTGGCAGCTTGTTCCTGTGAAACTCTCTGTCACCGAAGGCAGTGGAGGCTAGTTCACTGGGTGTTTTCAAGAGAGAGTTAGATTTAGCTCTTAAGGCTAACAGAATCAATGGATATGGGGAGAAAGCTGGAATGGGGTACTGATTTTGGATGATCAGCCATGATCATATTGAATGGCGATGCTGGCTTGAAGGGTCGAATGGCCTACCCCAGCACCTATTTCTATGTTTCTATGTTTCCATAGTCAGAGTTACAGTTCTCAAATGCCCTGACACTTTGTAACTTTATCGGCGTTCTATACATGGCGACTCTTTGCATACTTTGTTTATAGAATGCAAAACAAAGAATTTCACAGGAACAACCAGCCAGAGGAGGTTTACTTTAGTTTTGTTCAGTTTAGAGATACAGCGCGGAAACAGGCCCTTCGGCCCACCGACCAGCGATGCAAAGGTATAGGACACCGACAAAAAAAGTTACAAAGTGTCAATTTGAGAACTGTAAAGGGCCTGTCCCACGAGCATGCGACTCCATGCGGCAAGCACGACCTAAGCGACTCCAAGCGGCAAGTAGAATTGCGACCTAACCAGAAGCAGGGGCCACGCGGAGGTCGAGTGAGTGACATGAAGTGCGAGTGAAGTCCGCGGGAAAATCGTGCGTGACGTACGGCGTCGAGACGGCTGCGGGCCGGCAGGCCGTAGCAGCACGGAATTTTTGAACACGGTCAGTTTTTCGGAGCCCCGCGCGATGTCGGGACCAGCACCGCACAACTCCATACGGCTTCGGCGATCGAAGTGGGACCGACCCCGTGAAGCCATACAGCTCAAGCGATCACGTTAGGTAGCGCTTGCCGCATGGAGTCACTTAGGTCGCGCTTGCCGCATGGAGTCGCATGATCGTGCGACAAGCCCTTAACTCTATAGAACGAGCTGACAGAGGAGGTAGTTGAGGCAGGGACTAGTGCAACATTTAAGACACATTTAGACAGGTACAGGGATAGGACAGGATGGAGGGATATGGGACAAACGTGGGACTAGTGTAACTGGGACATGTTGGCAGGTGTGGGCAAGTTGGGCTGAAGGGCCTGTTTCCAAACTGTATGTGACTCTATGAGAACTGCATCTGAAAATGTGTGGTTGGAAATTCTACTTCCCCACCCTCCTTGCTTGAACAATGGGGAAACCCTCCCTTTTCCGAATGACTCTTTTTCCTCCTCCCAATGCCCTTCCCTCTGGCTCCACATTTCACTCCCCACCTTCCCTCCTTATCAAATTCATTTTGTCTTTGCCACTAATCGCCTACAGCCTCAGTTACTATCTCCACCCCTCTCTCTCCCACCAGACTCTCCTCCTCTCCCGAGTCCATCTATCACTTTCAAGATGTTACTCCAACCCTTCCACTCCCCTCTCTCCACCAACAATACCCGCCTCTGCTCCATCAGTCTGCAGAAGGGTCTGTCCATGGGCACAGAGTCCATAGACACAGTTGGGTCAAGCTCCCCATGACCATGTGGATGATCCCCGGGTGCTCCGCTTTCCTCCCACGCTCCAAAGACGTACAGGTATGTCGGCTAATTGGCTTTGGTAAAGGTTAGGAATTGTCCCGAGTGTGTAGGATAGTCCAGGTGTACGGGGATTGGTGGTCCGCCGGCTCGGATTTGGTGGGCCGAAGGGCTTGTTTCCACGCGGTCTTTCTAAACTAAACTAAACTAAATTTCACCAGCGCTCTGTTATTCTTCACCCAACAATGGGCCAACTCTATCATTCAG
The DNA here is from genome assembly GCF_010909765.2 of Amblyraja radiata. Lineage (NCBI taxonomy): Eukaryota > Metazoa > Chordata > Chondrichthyes > Rajiformes > Rajidae > Amblyraja > Amblyraja radiata. Next base: position 112,914,965 of record NC_045957.1, read on the forward strand.
TACAGGTGTGATGAATTTGAGGACAGTTGCCTGATTATACATCACCATTCCTTCTCTCCAGAGATGCTGCCTGTCCCACTGAATTATTCCAGCGTTTTGTGTTTAAGTTTGCCTGATTTTACATGCAGCCAGTATTAGCCATGTTCTAAGATCATAACGTCATGTGATAGGAGCAGAATTAGGCCATTCGGCCCATCAAGCCTACCTCACCATTCAATCATGGCTGATCTATCTCTCCCTCCTAACCCCATTCTCCTGCCTTCTCCCCAAAACCCCTGTTGCCCATTGCTGCATTCAGCAGTGCAGAAGCTATCTCACCAGTGACTTGCACTGCACACATCCAAGATGTAATATAGAGTCATACAGCATGGAAACAGGTCCTTATGCCCAACTTGCCCACGCTGACCAAGATGATCCATCTACACTAGACCCACCTGCCTGCGATGGGCCCATATCCCTCTAAACCTGTCCTATCCAGTTCTTGGGTGAAGAAGTTCCCTCTGGTTTATTGGCATTCTTTTCTACTAATGACACTTAGTCAGAGTTCTCCAGGTTAGAACGAAAGGACAAACTGCTGTAATTGTAGACACAAGGAACTGCAGATGCTGGTCACAATAAAAAGAAACAAAGTGCTGGCATTTGTCCCCTTTGCAGGGAGGAATGGTGGCGCAGCGGTAGAGTTGCTGCCTTACAGCGTTTACGACGCCAAAGACCAGGGTTCGATCCCGACTGCGGGTGCTGTCCGTACGGCGTCTGTATGCTCTTCCCGTGAGCACATGGGTTTTCTCCGTGATTTTCAATTTCCTCCCACACTCCAAAGTCATACGGCTTTGTAGGTTTGTAGATTAGTTGGTCTCGGTAAAGATTGTAAATAGTCCCCTGAGTGTGGAGGATAGTGCGAGTGTACGGGGATTGCTGGTCAGTTCAGACTCGGTGGGCCGGGGGCCTGTTTCCGTGCTGTATCTCTAAACTAGCACTGGGTTTTTCTGGGCCTAATTCTGCTCCTATCACGTATGAAATCATGCCCACCCTATCTACCTGTGACTCCACTTTCAAGGAATTATGTATCTGCACTCCCAGATCCCACTGCTCTACAACACTCCCCATGACCCTGCCATTAACTGTAAAAATCATGCCGTTACAGACATGTAATGCAGAGGCTCTATAAGGCCGCCCTTGGAGTACTGTGAGCAAATTCAGGCCCCATATCTGAGGAAGGATGTGCTGGCTCTGGAGAGGGTCCAGAGGAGGTTTACATGAATTATTCCAGGAATGAGTGGGTTAGCATATGATGAGCATTTGCGAGCACTGGGCCTCTCCTCGCTGGAGTTTAGAAGGTTCAGGGGGGACCACATTGAAACTTACAGAATAATGAAAGGCATAAATAGAGTGGATGTGGAATGGAAAGGATGTTTCCACTGGTGGGTCTAGGACCCGAATTAAAGGGCACTCTTTTAGAAAGGAGGTGAAGAGGAACTTCTTTAGTCAGAGTGTTCAAGAAGGAACTGCAGATGCTGGAAAATCGAAGGTACACAAAAAAGCTGAAGAAACTCAGCGGGTGCAGCAGCATCTATGGAGCGAAGGAAATAGGCAACGTTTCGGGCCGAAACCCTTCTTCAGACTGATAGGGGGTGGCGGGGAGAAGGAAGGAAAAAGGAGGAGGAGGAGCCCGAGGGCTGTGGGATGGGAGGAGACAGCTCGAGGGCTAAGGAAGGGGAGGAGACAGCAAGGGCTAACAAAATTGGGAGAATTCAATGTTCAAGCCCGCAGGCTGCAGACTCCCCAAGCGGAATATGAGGTGCTGTTCCTCCAATTTCCGGTGTTGCCCGCTCTGGCCATGGAGGAGACCCAGGACAGAGAGGTCGGATTCGGAGTGGGAGGGGGAGTTGAAGTGCTGTGCCACCGGGAGGTCAGGTAGGTTCTTGCGGACCGAGCGGAGGTGTTCGGCGAAACGATCGCCCAACCTCCGCTTGGTCTCACCGATGTAGATCAGCTGACATCTAGAGCAGCGGATGCAGTAGATGAGGTTGGAGGAGATACAGGTAAACCTCTGTCGCACCTGGCAACGACTGCTTGGGTCCTTGAATGGAGTCGAGGGGGGAGGTAAAGGGACAGGTGTTGCATTTCTTGCGGTTGCAACGGAAAGTGCCTGGGGAGGGGATGGTACGGGAGGGAAGGGAAGAATTGACAAGGGAGTTGCGGAGGGAGCGGTCTTTGCAGAAGGCAGACATGGGGGGAGATGGGAAGATGTGGCGAGTGGTGGGGTCACGTTGGAGGTAGCGGAAATGACGGAGGATTATTTGTTGTATGTGACGGCTGGTGGGGTGAAAGGTGAGGACTAGGGGGACTCTGCCCTTGTTGCGAGTGCGGGAGTGGGGAGAGAGAGCAGTGTTGCGGGGTATGGGAGAGTCCCTGTTGCGAGCCCCATCTATGGTGGAGGAGGGGAACCCCCGTTCCCTGAAGAATGAGGGAACGGGGGTTCCCCTCCTCGAAGGGAGGAGAACCCCCAACGTCACCTCATTTCGCCACCATTAACACTACCGCACGCACACCAGGGACAATTTTACATTTATACCAGGCCAATTGACCTACAAGCTTGTACGACGTTGGAGTGTGGGAGGAAAACGAGGATCTTGGAGAAAACCCACGCAGATCATGGGGAAAATGTTCAGACTCCATACAGACAGCAACCCTGGTCAGGATCAGTCCCAGGTCTCTGGCGCTTTAAGGCAGTGGTTCTATTGCAACGCCATTTTTTGTCTTCTTGCCTTTGCAATTATTCTAACTTAACTGCATTAGTAACATTGGACGTTCTCCATTGTAATGATTGATATTTTTCAACTTTCTTGTGAATATGAGATGTATTGCACCATCATTCTGTGTTGTCCACCAAATCAGTTTGCCCAATATGGTGAAATTCACATTAGCTTCCAACCTCAATGATTATTCTCCAAGTATTAGATCATTAAAAGTTAGTTTTCAGGTTCACGTAATGAGGACATTAAGGTGTGACATCACTAAAACTATTTAGGCAGCGGCAAAGTAGGAAATTTAAAAAAGGAAGAATAAATAAAATGAAAAAGTTAGAGGATTTTTAGCACGGAAGAACATTAATTCCTGAAGGCGAAATGAAACTTTACAACTGTTTATCTGTTTTTATCAATGCATATCTGAAATATTTACAAAATTTGTTTTACACTATTATTCACGATCAGCCATTTGGAAACGTTTACATGAAAGATTTATAAAAATGGATTTTCATCATTTGAGTATGAAGACACAGATAAGCATTCAGCAAAAGATAAGGGACATACCTGATATTTACGTTGTATCCAACTCATTATAAGGTTATCGTCTTGACAGCCAATAGTTCCCATTTTTCAAATTAGAAGAATTCCAAATTCAACTTGCAACAAATAGTTGACAATGAAGCCATGGAGCAAAGTTCAATTCCATTCCATTTTTGGTCAGCTCAACTTGTAGCCATTGCTCTTCATGTATAAATACTTAGAAGGTAAAGTAAACACAAATAAATATATTGTGGCCATTCTTCCGTCGTCTGGTGAGTTTGCAAAAGCAAACATGTGAATCCATTGATACGTGGCTGTCTGGAATTGTAAGGATTCATATTGGCTATTCGTCCACATTACGTTCACGGGAGTGGATATGAAATCTCCTGCGGTGTCTCCCCTAGCAGAAGAAAATATTTGTGAGTTAAAATACATATTCTTAAGCAAACAAAGGAGGACCCGGCATAGGGGAACCGCCGTGAGGGGGTGGGGGGGGAAGATGAATAAAGGAGGACCCAGCGTGGGGCACTGCTATGAGGGGTGGGGGGAAAACAAAGGTGGATCTGGAGTGAGAGGGAACTGCCTTGAGGGAGGTGGAGAACAAAGGACCCAGCGTAGGGGTGGGGGGTGGGGCATCAACAAAGGTGGACCTGGCTCGGGATACTTCGATACTTTGTAACTTTGTCTATGCCCTTTATGTGGTGACTATTTGCATACCGTGGGTACGCAAGCAAAGAATTTCATTGTGACTTGCCACATGTGACAATAAAGTATTCATGCATTCATTCATTCTAAATTATAACAGCTAGAGTTGGGACTGCACTTTGAAAATGGCGCCAAAACATGGCGCTTCTTACGCACGGGATCAGTGGACTATTTCTGTACACTTGCTAATCGGGGATGTGCTTGGGTATGGCAACACTCTACTGGACTGTTTGTAAGAAAAGAATTTCACTGTGTGTTTGCACTTCGCATGAGACAATAAAACCTTCATTAAACTATTGAAACACTATCTTAATGCAAAACTCATTTGATGATTAAAGGTCAATGATTTGAAAGGCAAACTCTGCTTCTTTCTCCAAATCTGCTGCCTGATCAGTTGAATATTTCCAACCTTTTCATGTTTAATTCAGATTTTCAGAATCTCCAATATCATGCTTAGTTAGTTGACATTTATCTCACCACAGTTCAGCATCTTCATGAAAATTAAGTATCCCATGCATCCTGTGGAACTATCAACAACTAACATCAGGGAATAAGGATTACCTGCATTATAATACCTTGTAAATAAAAATAATATGTTCAGAATGCAGTTAAAGTCTGACAGGCAAAGGAGGAGGACTGACTGAACTTTGTTGTCTTCCACCACAGTGAAAAATGCTGTGGTGGATGTTTGTGTTAAATTCTATTGTGTATTGTGTTCTTTTTAAGTGTATCGCTGCTGGCAAATTCATTTCACTGCACCTTCGGGTGCATGTGACAAATAAAATTGACTTTGACTTTGGCAGTAGAAACTCTAGTTTTTTTTTTAATGAGCACATTGGCGTAGCGGTAGAGTTGCTGCCTTACAGCGCCAGAGATCCGGGTTCGATCCCAACTACGGGTGCTGTCTGTATGCAGTTTGTACTTTCTCCCCGTGACCGCGTGGGTTTCCCCTGAGATCTTTGGTTTCGTCCCACACTCCAAAGACGTGCAGGTTCGTAGGGTAATTGGCTTGGTAAAATTGTAAATTGTGTGTTGGATAGTGTGAGTGTGCGGGGATCACTGGTCGGTGCGGACTCAGTGACCAAATAACCTGTTTCCACCCTGTAGCTCGAAATTAAACTAAACTAAAGGGTATACTTTACACAGAATTCCAGAAGCAATTAAGGAATTCCTAAAGGAAAATAATTTGTTACACTTAGTTGTGAAAGTTCAGGGTAAAGTCTAGCGATGGGTAAGAAAGAGACGGGGTGATGGATTTTGATTTCAGTGGCTGAAATAAGTCAGGTCAAAGACCATCTTCATGTGTACCTGCTGAAAAATGAACAATTTTACATTCTTATGTAGGGTATGAGCCTACTACTGACCAGTGAGTAAAATACGTCTTATATCCAACTACAATTCATCTCAGTGATAGTTTTTCCAAAATCTATTACAGAGATTTTACATCTTTATACAGGCTGTAAAACTTTCAAACGTTTTCTTTTATACGAAAGTACGACAAAAACTTTTTTTTTTAAATTGGTAATGACTTTTATTTGGTCAGAGTGGTGGATCCTCGTCAGAAATTCGTATACTCTGGAATTTAGAAGGATGAGATATTATTGAAACATATAAGATTATTAAGGGTTTGGACACGTTAGAGGCAGAAAACATGTTCCCGATGTTGGGGGAGTCGAGAACCAGGGGCCACAGTTTAAGATTAAGGGGTAAGCCATTTAGAACGGAAATGAGGAAACACTTTTTCACACAGAGAGCTGTGAGTCTGTGGAATTCTCTGCCTCAAAAGGCTGTGGAGGCCGGTTCTCTGGATACTTTCAAGGGCTCTCAAAGATTGCGGAGTCAGGGGATATGGGGAGAAGGCAGGAACAGGGTACTGATTGTGGATGATCAGCCATTGAATGGCGGTGCTGGATCGAAGGGCCTAATGGCCTACTCCTGCACCTATTGTCGATTGTCGATTGTCTAAATAGACCTTATCTCACTTTGTTCTGTCATTTGTAATTGTTGATTTACATTTGGAAAACAGATTGTCAGAAATATTGGCAATAATTTGAGGAATATTCTGATCACTGCTTCACATTGAATTAGAAATTTTATCAACATCCAAAGAAACAAAAAAACAAACGCAGAACTATCCAGTTCTTGGGTGAAGAAGTTCCCTCTGGTTTATTGGCATTCTTTTCTACTAATGACACTTAGTCAGAGTTCTCCAGGTTAGAACGAAAGGACAAACTGCTGTAATTGTAGACACAAGGAACTGCAGATGCTGGTCACAATAAAAAGAAACAAAGTGCTGGCATTTGTCCCCACTGCAGGGAGGAATGGTGGCGCAGCGGTAGAGTTGCTGCCTTGCAGCGTTTACGACGCCAAAGACCAGGGTTCGATCCCGACTACGGGTACTGTCCGTACGGCGTCTGTATGCTCTTCCCGTGAGCACATGGGTTTTCTCCGTGATTTTCAATTTCCTCCCACACTCCAAAGACATACGGCTTTGTAGGTTTGTAGATTAGTTGGTCTCGGTAAAGATTGTAAATAGTCCCCTGAGTGTGGAGGATAGTGCGAGTGTACGGGGATTGCTGGTCAGTTCAGACTCGGTGGGCCGGGGGCCTGTTTCCGTGCTGTATCTCTAAACTAGCACTGGGTTTTTTCTGGGCCTAATTCTGCTCCTATCACGTATGAAATCATGCCCACCCTATCTACCTGTGACTCCACTTTCAAGGAATTATGTATCTGCACTCCCAGATCCCACTGCTCTACAACACTCCCCATGACCCTGCCATTAACTGTAAAAATCATGCCGTTACAGACATGTAATGCAGAGGCTCTATAAGGCCGCACTTGGAGTACTGTGAGCAAATTCAGGCCCCATATCTGAGGAAGGATGTGTTGGCTCTGGAGAGGGTCCAGAGGAGGTTTACATGAATTATTCCAGGAATGAGTGGGTTAGCATATGATGAGCATTTGCGAGCACTGGGCCTCTCCTCGCTGGAGTTTAGAAGGTTCAGGGGGGACCACATTGAAACTTACAGAATAATGAAAGGCATAAATAGAGTGGATGTGGAAAGGATGTTTCCACTGGTGGGTCTAGGACCCGAATTAAAGGGCACTCTTTTAGAAAGGAGGTGAAGAGGAACTTCTTTAGTCAGAGTGTTCAAGAAGGAACTGCAGATGCTGGAAAATCGAAGGTACACAAAAAAGCTGAAGAAACTCAGCGGGTGCAGCAGCATCTATGGAGCGAAGGAAATAGGCAACGTTTCGGGCCGAAACCCTTCTTCAGACTGATAGGGGGTGGCGGGGAGAAGGAAGGAAAAAGGAGGAGGAGGAGCCCGAGGGCTGTGGGATGGGAGGAGACAGCTCGAGGGCTAAGGAAGGGGAGGAGACAGCAAGGGCTAACAAAATTGGGAGAATTCAATGTTCAAGCCCGCAGGCTGCAGACTCCCCAAGCGGAATATGAGGTGCTGTTCCTCCAATTTCCGGTGTTGCCCGCTCTGGCCATGGAGGAGACCCAGGACAGAGAGGTCGGATTCGGAGTGGGAGGGGGAGTTGAAGTGCTGTGCCACCGGGAGGTCAGGTAGGTTCTTGCGGACCGAGCGGAGGTGTTCGGCGAAACGATCGCCCAACCTCCGCTTGGTCTCACCGATGTAGATCAGCTGACATCTAGAGCAGCGGATGCAGTAGATGAGGTTGGAGGAGATGCAGGTAAACCTCTGTCGCACCTGGCAACGACTGCTTGGGTCCTTGAATGGAGTCGAGGGGGGAGGTAAAGGGACAGGTGTTGCATTTCTTGCGGTTGCAACGGAAAATGCCCGGGGAGGGGATGGTACGGGAGGGAAGGGAAGAATTGACAAGGGAGTTGCGGAGGGAGCGGTCTTTGCGGAAGGCAGACATGGGGGGAGATGGGAAGATGTGGCGAGTGGTGGGGTCACGTTGGAGGTAGCGGAAATGACGGAGGATTATTTGTTGTATGTGACGGCTGGTGGGGTGAAAGGTGAGGACTAGGGGGACTCTGCCCTTGTTGCGAGTGCGGGGGTGGGGAGAGAGAGCAGTGTTGCGGGGTATGGGAGAGTCCCTGGTGCGAGCCTCATCTATGGTGGAGGAGGGGAACCCCCGTTCCCTGAAGAATGAGGGAACGGGGGTTCCCCTCCTCGAAGGGAGGAGAACCCCCAACGTCACCTCATTTCGCCACCATTAACACTACCGCACGCACACCAGGGACAATTTTACATTTATACCAGGCCAATTGACCTACAAGCTTGTACGACGTTGGAGTGTGGGAGGAAAACGAGGATCTTGGAGAAAACCCACGCAGGTCATGGGGAAAATGTTCAAACTCCATACAGACAGCAACCCTGGTCAGGATCAGTCCCAGGTCTCTGGCGCTTTAAGGCAGTGGTTCTATTGCAACGCCATTTTTTGTCTTCTTGCCTTTGCAATTATTCTAACTTAACTGCATTAGTAACATTGGACGTTCTCCATTGTAATGATTGATATTTTTCAACTTTCTTGTGAATATGAGATGTATTGCACCATCATTCTGTGTTGTCCACCAAATCAGTTTGCCCAATGTGGTGAAATTCACATTAGCTTCCAACCTCAATGATTATTCTCCAAGTATTAGATCATTAAAAGTTAGTTTTCAGGTTCACGTAATGAGGACATTAAGGTGTGACATCACTAAAACTATTTAGGCAGCGGCAAAGTAGGAAATAAAAAAAAAGGAAGAATAAATAAAATGAAAAAGTTAGAGGATTTTTAGCACGGAAGAACATTAATTCCTGAAGGCGAAATGAAACTTTACAACTGTTTATCTGTTTTCATCAATGCATATTTGAAATATTTACAAAATTTGTTTTACACTATTATTCACGATCAGCCATTTGGAAACGTTTACATGAAAGATTTATAAAAATGGATTTTCATCATTTGAGTATGAAGACACAGATAAGCATTCAGCAAAAGATAAGGGACATACCTGATATTTACGTTGTATCCAACTCTCAATAAGGTTATCGTCTTGACAGCCAATAGTTCCCATTTTTCAAATTAGAAGAATTCCAAATTCAACTTGCAACAAATAGTTGACAATGAAGCCATGGAGCAAAGTTCAATTCCATTCCATTTTTGGTCAGCTCAACTTGTAGCCATTGCTCTTCATGTATAAATACTTAGAAGGTAAAGTAAACACAAAGAAATATTTTGTGGCCATTCTTCCGTCGTCTGGTGAGTTTGCAAAAGCAAACATGTGAATCCATTGATACATGGCTGTCTGGAATTGTAAGGATTCATATTGGCTATTCGTCCACATTACGTTCACGGGAGTGGATATGAAATCTCCTGCGGTGTCTCCCCTAGCAGAAGAAAATATTTGTGAGTTAAAATACATATTCTTAAGCAAACAAAGGAGGACCCGGCATAGGGGAACCGCTGTGAGGGGGTGGGGGGAAGATGAACAAGGAGGACCCAGCGTGGGGCACTGCTATGAGGGGTGGGGGGAAAACAAAAGTGGATCTGGAGTGAGAGGGAACTGCCTTGAGGGAGGTGGAGGGGGGAGAACAAAGGACCCAGCATAGGGGTGGGGGGTGGGGCATCAACAAAGGTGGACCTGGCTCGGGATACTTCGATACTTTGTAACTTTGTCTATGCCCTTTATGTGGTGACTATTTGCATACCGTGGGTACGCAAGCAAAGAATTTCATTGTGACATGCCACATGTGACAATAAAGTATTCATGCATTCATTCATTCTAAATTATAACAGCTAGAGTTGGGGCTGCACTTTGAAAATGGCGCCAAAACATGGCGCTTCTTACGCACTGGATCAGTGGGCTATTTCTGTACACTTGCTAATCGGGGATGTGCTTGGGTATGGCAACACTCTACTGGACTGTTTGTAAGAAAATAATTTCACTGTGTGTTTGCACTTCGCATGAGACAATAAAACCTTCATTAAACTATTGAAACACTATCTTAATGCAAAACTCATTTGATGATTAAAGGTCAATGATTTGAAAGGCAAACTCTGCTTCTTTCTCCAAATCTGCTGCCTGATCAGTTGAATATTTCCAACCTTTTCATGTTTAATTCAGATTTTCAGAATCTCCAATATCATGCTTAGTTAGTTGACATTTATCTCACCACAGTTCAGCATCTTCATGAAAATTAAGTATCCCATGCATCCTGTGGAACTATCAACAATTAACATCAAGGAATAAGGATTACCTGCATTATAATACCTTGTAAATAAAAATAATATGTTCAGAATCCAGTTAAAGTCTGACAGGCAAAGGAGGAGGACTGACTGAACGTTGTTGCCTTCCACCACAGTGAAAAATGCTGTGGTGGATGTTTGTGTTAAATTCTATTGTGTATTGTGTGTTCTTTTTAAGTGTATCGCTGCTGGCAAATTCATTTCACTGCACCTTCGGGTGCATGTGACAAATAAAATTGACTTTGACTTTGGCAGTAGAAACTCTAGTTTTTTTTTTAATGAGCACATTGGCGTAGCGGTAGAATTGCTGCCTTGCAGCGCCAGAGATCCGGGTTCGATCCCAACTACGGGTGCTGTCTGTATGCAGTTTGTACTTTCTCCCCGTGACCGCGTGGGTTTCCCCTGAGATCTTTGGTTTCGTCCCACACTCCAAAGACGTGCAGGTTCGTAGGGTAATTGGCTTGGTAAAATTGTAAATTGTGTGTTGGATAAGTGTAAGTGTGCGGGGATCACTGGTCGGTGTGGACTCAGTGACCAAAGGACCTGTTTCCACCCTGTAGCTCGAAATTAAACTAAACTAAAGGGTATACTTTACACAGAATTCCAGAAGCAATTAAGGAATTCCTAAAGGAAAATAATTTGTTACACTTAGTTGTGAAAATTCAGGGTAAAGTCTAGCGATGGGTAAGAAAGAGACAGGGTGATGGATTTTGATTTCAGTGGCTGAAATAAGTCAGGTCAAAGACCATCTTCATGTGTACCTGCTGAAAAATGAACAATTTTACATTCTTATGTAGGGTATGAGCCTACTACTGACCAGTGAGTAAAATACGTCTTATATCCAACTACAATTCATCTCAGTGATAGTTTCTCCAAAATCTATTACAGAGATTTTACATCTTTATACAGGCTGTAAAACTTTCAAACGTTTTCTTTTATACGAAAGTACGACAAAAACTTTTTTTTTAAATTTGGTAATGACTTTTATTTGGTCAGAGTGGTGGATCCTCGTCAGAAATTCGTATACTCTGGAATTTAGAAGGATGAGATATTATTGAAACATATAAGATTATTAAGGGTTTGGACACGTTAGAGGCAGAAAACATGTTCCCGATGTTGGGGGAGTCCAGAACCAGGGGCCACAGTTTAAGATTAAGGGGTAAGCCATTTAGAACGGAAATGAGGAAACACTTTTTCACACAGAGAGCTGTGAGTCTGTGGAATTCTCTGCCTCAAAAGGCGGTGGAGGCCGGTTCTCTGGATACTTTCAAGGGCTCTCAAAGATTGCGGAGTCAGGGGATATGGGGAGAAGGCAGGAACAGGGTACTGATTGTGGATCATCAGCCATGATCACATTGAATGGCGGTGCTGGATCGAAGGGCCTAATGACCTACTCCTGCACCTATTGTCTATTGTCGATTGTCTAAATAGACCTTATCTCACTTTGTTCTGTCATTTGTAATTGTTGATTTACATTTGGAAAACAGATTGTCAGAAATATTGGCAATAATTTGAGGAATATTTTGTTCACTGCTTCACATTGAATTAGAAATTTTATCAACATCCAAAGAAACAAAAAAACAAACGCACCCCTACCCAATGGAGGAATTTATATGTAAACATGAATTGTCTGTGATTTCATAAGTTACAGGAGCAGAATTAGGCCATTCAGCCCATCAAAAGTTCACTGCCATTCAATCATGGTTGATCTATCTTTCCCTCTCAAACACATTCTTCTGTCTTCTCCCCATAACCCCAACAGCCGACTAATAAAGAACTGTCAATTTCCACCTTAAAAATATCGATTTGGTCACCACAGCCGTCTGTGGCATTGAATTCCACAGATTGACCAACATCTGACTAAAGAAATTCCTCCTCATCACCTTTCTGAAGGTCCTTTTATTCTGAGGCTGTGGCCTCTGGTCCTAGACTCTCTCACTAGTAGAAACATCCTCTCCACATTCACTCTACTATTAAATCCTTAAATACACCATTGAATCATCAGAGATATCTGTGCTATTGCATCCCTAACATCTCTGAGCATAAACATCAGTTTAGTTTAATGTCACATGTACTGAGGTACAAAGCTTATGTTGCCTGCTATCCAGTCAGCCGAAAGACAATACATGATTACAATCGATCCATTTACAGGGTACTTTACGATGTTTATGATAGGTAGAAATTTAAGATTCCTTCAGCGGTGTGACAGGTTTAATTAAACTGTGATTAGAAGCAATGGCCAATGAAGAAAAACAATGAAGAAAGAACAGAATAATGAAAACAGAGCAAAATAAAACACTTGCACGAGCTCAAGTTTGGCTTTCTTACATCCACATGGATGGAGATGAACATATCTTTTGATTCTGCTGTAATAGGTATTCCTAAACAAAGGAAATGTGTAGGAAGGAAATGCAGATGCTGGTTTAAACCGAAGATAGACATAAAATGATGGAGTAACAGGCAGCATCTCTGGAGAAAACCGTTGAAACATCACCTATTCCTTTTCTACAGAGATGCTGTCTAACCCGCTGAGTTACTCCAGCTTTTTATGTATATCTACTAAACAAAGGACATGGGTTATGCTGGAACACACTTGCCCTTGCAGTTATCAAACAATTTACCTCCAATCAACAGGTGCAAGGTGAATTCACAATCTTTGGTCACCAACCTATCGGGTCCAAGTGGTCACAAAGGATTTAAATTGATATTGTTTTATATTCTGGTTGATTGTTTTATGTGCGTTAGTTTACAGTTTACAGTTTAGTTTATTGACATGTGCACCGAGATACAGTGAAAAGCTTTTGTTGTGTGCTATCCAGTCAGCGGAAAGGCAATACATGATTACAATCCAGCCATTTACAGGGTACACATACACGATTAGGGAATAACTTTTAGTTAAAGGTAAAGCCAGCAAAGCCCAATCAAGGAGAGTCCGAGAGTCACCAATGAGGTAGAGAGTCGTTCAGGACTGCTCTCTGATAGTGGTAAGATGATTCAAGCAGTCTTGTGAAGTGTCAAGCAATCTGGTTAAAATACCAATTGCAGCAAAATTAACAAGGTGGCACTGAAAGATGATTGCTTGGGTGCAAAGCAGTTGGTAAAGAACATCATTGCAAGTGCCACCACAATGGAACTTTCTGTGTTCTATTTGGAATAGTGTACATTGCACTACAATTAAACCTCTCTAACTAAAGTCTTCTTTAATTGCGGTGCGTGAAAACATGCACCTTACCAAAATAACTCGGGCATTTGCACGTTTCTACTCTTTACACGAATAGTAAATATATGTAGTACGTAAGGATGAACTGCAGATGCTGGTTTAAACTGAAGATAGGCGCAAAATGCTGCAATAACTCAGCGGGTCAGGCAACACCTCTGGAGAAAAGAAATCGGTGAAGTTTTGGGTCGAGTCTCGACCAGAAACATCACCTATTCTTTGTTTAAGAAGGAACTGCAGATGCTGGAAAATCGAAGGTACACAAAAATGCTGGAGAAACTCTGGAGAAACTCAGTGGGTGCAGCAGCATCTATGGAGCGAAGGAAATAGGCAACGTTTCAGGTTGAAACACTTCTTCAGACTGATTCAGACACCTATTATTTTACTCCTGTAAATATATATTTAGTTTAGTTAAGTATATCATTGTCACGTGTACAGAGGTACAGTGTAAGGCTTTTGTCTGCATGCTATCCAGTCAAAAACAATTTATACATTAATACGTTCGAGGAATAGGTGACGTTTCGGGTCGAGACCCTTCTTCAGAGTTACTCCAGCTTTTTGTGTCTTTCTTCGGTTTAAACCAGCATCTGCAGTTCCTTCCTACACTTGAATACAGTCAAGCTGGGCACAGTGCAAAGATAAATGATAAAGGGCGCAACATTTAGTGCAACATATATCATTAAAGTCTGATTTAAATAGTTCAATGGTCTCCAATGAGGAAGATGATAGAACAGGACCGTACATTGCGAAGGATATTCTTTATTATAGTTACAACTTTTTTGTGATAAGATTTGTTGGAAGCGATAGATTTGTTTTTAAAAAACCCATTCTGGGACAATAAGTGTTAACAGAGCGAAACAACAAGGAAAATAAAAGTAGAAAAAGGGGCAATGGAAGAATTGACTGAACAGACGCGGTACCACACATACATACACCAACAGTCCGCTATCACGAGGATTCCCTGGGTAACAAAAGAACAGGGAGTGGCTGAACACGACCAAAAGTGAAGAAGCTAAAAATCTCATCCACAAAATCAATCACGAAGGATTCACCCCAATTCCCATTAATATCTGGTTGTAGATGGGCTATAAATTCCGGCCGCACGTTCAAATCCATCTGTCTGCAACCAATACAGTGGCCCCCATAATCTATTGTGTAACTCTGGCATTATATACCGCGCCCGAGACCTCGTGTAAAACAATGATACGTTTGGCCAGATTTGTAATATTCCGTATAGGAGGCTGGATTTCATATAAAGTGCAGGATCCCTGAACACAGAATGTGGCTGTTAAAAGTTTCACCCATACATTGTATTAATTAATTAATTCTCGTCCCACCTTGGAGGCATTGCGAAGCATCTCAAAAAAAAGTTTTTTCTCTTACATGTTGGCGAACGAGTTTCTCAGACATATATGGTCCCAGACGATATGCAGTGCACTGCCCTGCCGACTACACATTCAGAAGGTTCAGAAGATGAGTTCAGTCGATATGAAAAAGCCAAAATATTCTTCTAGTGCGAATACCTAAAACTATTTGGATCGCTTTATCCACAAAGAAGTCACACGGGGAGGGGACAAAGACTACGAAGAAACGAGTTTAAGACCAAGAATAACATAAAGAGTGATAACGGTCAACGTATTAAGACTGGCCACGGCACTAAACAAAGAACTTGGATGCCTAGGGTTGGTCTTGGGCGATTCGTGTAATCGGATTGTTCAACCCAGTTCCGTGCTGAGAAGATGCCCGTACAATTGTTTTTTGTCTCCTGTTGATATTCTTACCCCCCCCCCCCCCCCCCCCCCCTTCCTCCTTCGCCGCGGATACGAATAAAATGGAATTATATTCGTCCTATAATATTAACCCAGTCGGTTGTAACCCATTCGTTTGGAGGAGAGAATCTATATTTAGGAGAAGTGGCAATGTATTAACAATCTGGCGCGTTAACTATTGCTGGAAGACCCAACTTTTTTTTTGTTCAAATCCCCTGGAAGAAATCGGAGAAATGTTAGTGTTGAGGGGTCTGGAGGTTATTGTATAGAGGGGTGAGGAAATCGATATACTGAGATGTTTGTATTTCCACTCCTTCATAAACAATGGCAACTAACTACTGCACTGTTAAACAATCTAAATATCGCAAATGTGTGTGTGTGTGAGGGGGGGGGGGGGGGGGGGGGGTTCCACAAGTTCGATCCCATTGTCAGTTTTTCTTCCGAATTCTGCTTTAAAAAAATACTGCGACCGGGCGATATGTTTTCATTTAGTCTGCAACAGAAGCATAAATGTCAATATCTCCCAGTTTTTTTTAAAGCCCTTAGCACAGGTCAGCGATAAAAGCACAGACCTGAGATTTTCGCCGATCTCATCTTTGTTTCGCGACATCACCTCGGAAAAATGATCACCTTGCAATTTGGTTTTCAAGAGCAATTCGGTGCTAGCCCGGGCAGTCGATGCCTTCCGCGGTGAATTGGTTGCCGGTTCCGTGGTTCTTGCACAAGACGCTTGTTTTCAGTGTTGATGATCCCAAAGTGAGAACAAAGACTGAGTCGGGCCTTCAGAATACAATGTAAGCAGCAGCTACAAAGGCGGCAGTTCGCACTCACTTTCTTACCTGTTGCGCGCCTACTGTGCATGAATATAAAACAACAACAAAAAAATGTCTCGGGCCGCCCCCCCCCACACAGTTATTTTGAGCAACGTCTGGTGGAGAAACAATAAGAAAAGGAACCAAGAAAGAAAAGTTTATCGGCGGCCGTTTAGCATAGAAATAGAAAGAGAGCCATTTCTTCAACTTTTGTCCCCTGCGGCGCGTTTTGTGATGTTTAAAAACATATACTATATCGCGAAAGGATGTCAAGATGTTGGAAATCAAACGCATTTTAAAAAGAAACTTACCCTTGAGGCATGGACGTGGATATCACCTGCAGCCACAGCTTGTAAGCCCTCCAGGAGTGTTAGGAGTGGTGTGCGATGGTTCATTCTCTCCGATCTCTCTCAAGCCCCGGACGAGAACAAAGGAAACCTCTCTTGCCACCGCGTACAAGCCCTTTGTATTTAACTTTGCTGCTGACGCGCACACGCACTCTCTCTCTCTCGCTCTCTGCTCTCACTGCAGCTCAGAGCCCAACCTCGCCATCCTATAGTGGTAACATTCACATCGGGTCCCCTCCACACCCACACCCCCTCTCTCCGACACCCCCCCCCCCCCCCCCCCCCCCCCCCCCCCCCACAAGACAACACGTATCGTGAGAGACAGAGAGTTTGTAGGGTGTTGCTTTTGTTTTGTTTTTAAATTATTAGCCAAGGTCGCATTTACTTATTTTAAACGAAGTTTGGAGCGCTTGACAATACTTTTTTTTTCTCTTTGTGCTCGTTTTCAGAAAGGGTTGAGACCGCGCCCCGCTTGGCTCGTTGCCCCCTTTGAACCAAGCCCTGCGAGAGGGAGGGGGGGGAGGGAGGGAAGGTGTGAGTGAACAAGAGAGCCGAGGAGGAGAGGGAAACAGGGGGAGGAGAAATAGGGAAGAAGTTAGTTGTTCAGGTCAGAAACCTGTAGGCTGGGAGCCATGATGGTGAAGAGCGCACACAGTTCTTCTGACTGAGGAGTGCATAAGAGACATCGATCGGAAGCAATGTTCCTCTAGAACTACAACTGAAACCGTGCCCACATCACCTCTTCTTGACCAGACCGCAAGACCCGGGGTTACCGGTCAGCGCGCTCCGCCACAAAGGGATCTCAAGTGGGCAATGCCAATGTAAACCGCTGCATCTCCTAAAAGATGCCTAAACCATTCACACACACACACACATTCTCTCTCTCTCTCTCTCTCACACACACACACACACACACACACACACACACACACACACACACGCACACACACACACAATCTCATCCAAGACTTTTCGTGCAGAAGGCAACATCTGCCCAGAAGACACCAAGAAAGGAATAAAATGTAGGAAAGGAACTGTAGATGCTGGTTTAAACCGAAGATAGGCTCAAAAAGCTGGAGTAACTCAGCGGGACAGGCAGCATCTCTGGAGAGAAGGAATGGGTGACGCTTCGAGTCGAGACCCTTCTTCAGACTGGTTAGGGATAAGGGGAACGAGAGATATAGACGGTGATGTCGAGAGATACAGAACAATGAATAAAACATACGCAAAAAAGTAACGATGATAAACAAAGGAATAAAGTCAGGGCAGTGCGTCTGGAAGCATTCGTTTCACATCTGAAGGGCATCGCCGCAATAACCGAGCGCTGCCTTTGTTTAAAGTAATCGCAACAAGAGATAAGAACAATGAGTGTGCAGACACAAAACGCTGGAGTAACTCAGCGGGACAGGCAGCATCTCTGGAGAGGAAGGAATGGGTGACGTTTCTGGTCGAGACCCTCCTTCAGACCCTGTTCCGCTGAGTTCCCCTTTAAGGATAAGGGGGAAATCTTTTAGGACTGAGTTGAGAAAACATTTTTTACACGGATAGTGGTGAATCTCTGGAATTCTCTGCCACAGAAGGTAGTTGAGTCCAGTTCATTTGCTATATTTAAGAGGGAGATAGATGTGGCCGTTGTGGCTAAAGGGATCAGGGGGTATGGAGAGAAGGCAGGTACAGGATACTGAGTTGGATGATCAGCCATGATCATATTGAATGGCGGTGCAGGCTCGAAGGGACGAATGGCCTACTCCTGCACCTATTTTGTATGTCTCTATGTTTCTATGAGTTTCTCCAGCATTTTTGGTGTAAACCAGCATCTGCAGTTCCTTCCTACACAATGCACTTGGCGCGTTGGTTGACCCTGATCAACGCCCTTTTCTTCAATATTCAGTAAACGTCCAACTGAAGACACTAAAGAGAGACAGGGTCAGACAGCATCTCTGGAGAAGAAGGAATAGGTGACGTTTCCGGTCGAGACCCTTCTTCAGACAGTGTTGACCATGTTCCGTGCACCGCGTAACCGGAACGTGGCGCTGAGGGTAAGGTAGGGAGAAAACTTCACGTCAAGCCCGACAGTTTATAACAACTTAGTATTTACATCGCTTCCTTCCTGTCGTAAAACAACAACAAAAACGCCTCATGGTGCCTTAACTAACCGAAGATCCGATGAGGAGATATTAGAGCATTTGGCCAAAGGTTTGGCCGTGAATGTGGGACGATGAGACCAACATTGAAAAGGCGGTGAGACAAAGTGCTGGAGTGACTAACTCAGCGGCCCCGGAAAATATGGATAATAGGTGACGTCTCGGGTCGGGACCCTTCTTCAGGCTGAGCTGAAATATTGAGATGTTGAAATGTGCAGAGCTATTGGGGAACACTTTGGAAGGAGCTGCAGATGCATGGTTTAAACCGAAGACAGGCGCAAAACGATGCAGTATAACTCAGCGGGACAGGCAGCATCTCAGGGGAGAAGGAATGGGTGACGAAGGTGTGATGTGGACGGTGAGGGAACTTCGAAGGTCAGGGCAGGAAGGACGCGGAGATCAAGAGGAGCGAGAACATGATGGGGGTTGAAATGAAGGGGTGCAAATTAGCATCGAACATTTAACATTGAGAGACGTTGTTAGGTTAATAGGCCTTCAGATCAGTCGTGAATGGAACAGGAATCGTTTCTTCCACTCGGTTATCCGGCTTCAGAACGGTTCTTCCTTCCATTCGCTTGGGCACTGACCCGACCTACCAACCTACCTCAATGCGGACATTGGACTTTTTTTCCCCTGGAACTGTTGTGCTACAACGCTGAAAACATATATTCTGAACTCTGGTATTTTCCTCTTCGCTCTACCTGGTGTTCTTGTGCATGTGTCGGAAGGAACAGCAGATGCCGGTTTAAAGAGAATGCTGGAGTAACTCGACGGTTCAAAATGCTGGAGTAACTCAACGGGACGTGCAGCATCTCTAAAGAGAAGGAATGGGTGACGTTTCGGGTCGAGGCCCTTCTTCAGACTGTACGTGGCTTGGTTATATTCATGTATAGCATTATCTGATATGATTGTATAGCACGCAAACAAACGTTTTTTCCACTGTATTCCCTGCATAGAATCATACAGCTTGGAAACAGGCCCTTCGACCCAACTTGCCCACAGCGACCAATATGTCCCATCTACACTAGTCCCACTTGCCCGCGTTTGGCCCATAACCATCTAAATCTATCCTATCCATGCTTCAGTCTAATGCTTCTTAAACATTGCGACAGTACCTGCCTCAACTACCTAACGGGTAGCTCATTCCATACACCCACCGCCCTTTGCGTAAAATAGTTACCCCTTAGGCTCTCATTAAATCATTCCCCCCGAACCTAAACCTGTATCTGCTGGTTCTCGATATGAGACAATAATAATAAACCAAAGCGAGTTAGGACATCAACGGGGAGATCCTGGATAACCCCAAGGTAGCCACAAAATGCTGGAGGAACTCAGCGCAACAGGCAGCATCTCTGGAGAGAAGGAATGGGTGACATTTCGGGTCGAAACCCTTCTGATATGTTGCCTGTCCCGCTGAGCTACATGTTGTGTCTATCTTCGTTTTAATCCAGCATTTGCAGTACCTTCCTGGCCGAACCCGATTGTAAAATGAGAGGCTGGGCGATAGAGCACTGGGTGTGACAAGGATCAGGCTTCAGTAAGCAAAGTAAAGAGAGGTGGCAACGTTATGGAAATGAAGCGGGTAATCCGAGTGATGGCGAGACGGTATCCTCTAATGTGTCGGAAAGAACTGCAGATGTTGGTTTGCGCCGATGATAGACACAGTAATACTGGAGATTGACACAAAATACTGGACGGGCAGCATCTGGATAAAAGGAATGGGTGACGTTTCGGGACGAGACTCTGAAGAAGGGTCTCGAACCGAAACGTCACATTTCTTCTCTCCAGAGATGCTGCCCGTCCCGCTGTGTTACTCCAGCATTTCGTGTCTATCTTCCGTATGCTCTGTGATGGTCATCTCGGAGTCAAGTGGCAACTCGTCCCCCTCCCTTTTCACCTGTGCTTGAATTGCCTCATATTGTGTTTTGAATTGAATTATGTCTTTAATTTGTGTACTAGTCATGTCTCTACTATTTATTTCATTCCCCTTACATGTTTTTCCTCTACTTGCTAATTTTTTGTAAGGTGTCCTTGAGACTCTTGAAAGGCGCCCATAAATAAAATGGATTATTATTATTATTAACTCTGGTCTGGAGACACGAGGAACTGCAGATGCAGGAATCACGAGCAAAACACAGAGCGTTGGACGAGCCTGACCCTTTGAGTTCCTCCATCACTTTGTGTTGAAGTCAGGTCTGGACATTGCTTGGCTCAGTCTCAGGCGCCGACTAACTAGGAAGGTCGAGTCAAAGTCCAGCACCAACACTCAAGAAATAACGTTTGCGGCCTGATGTTTCCAATATTTAATTGACATCATTAATAAAGTAAATAAATAGATACCGGTCTAATCAGTATCTACGGGATTGGACAGGCTAGATGCAGGAAGAATGTTCCCGATGTTGGGGAGTCCAGAACCAGGGGTCCCAGTTTAAGAATAAGGGGCAGGCTATTTAGGACTTAAAAACACAAAAGCGCTGGAATAACTCAGCTGGTCAGGCAACGTGTGGAGAGAATGTGTAGCCGCCGTTTGGGGGTCAGAGCTGATTTTCAGACTGATTGTACTAGGGAGGGTGGGGGAAGCTGGAAGGGAGGTGGGGGCGGACCAAAGCCTAGCAAGTGGCTGGTGGATACAGGTGAGGGGGACAAATGTTGGCGGCTTGAGTGAAGCACATTAATGCTGGGGTAATTGAACTGGTCGGGCAGCATCTCTGGAGCGAACGGACAGGGGGGGGGGGGGGGGGGGGATGTGGACTTAACGCGGGCAGGTGGGACTAGAGTACCTGGGACATGTTAGCCGGTGTGGGCATGTTGGGCCGAAGGGTCTGTTTCCACACCGTATCACCCTATGACTCGGTGACTACGAAGAGGAGTAAGTTACGAGGATGTCACCTGGACTCGAGGGCCTGAGCTATAGGGAGAGCAGGGAGAGCAGGCTCGGACTTTATTTCTTGGAGGGGTAACTTTATAATAATAATAATAATAATAATAATAATAATAATAATAATAATAATAATAATAATAATAATAATAATAATAATAATAATAATAATAATAATAATAATAATAATAATAATAATAAACTTTATTTCGGACTCAAGGTCCAGACAAGGGACAACATTACATAAACATAGAAACATAGAAAATAGGTGCAGGAGTAGGCCATTCGGCCCTTCGAGCCTTCACCGCCATTCAATATGATCATGGCAATATGATCATGCATATTAAAAAATATCATAAAGTACATACAAAATCTTAGCATTGCAGTTATAAAGGCATCAAATTATATATTTTAAAAATACACAATACATGAATTAAAATCCAGAATAAAAAGAATGATCAATGTCCCACAACGAGACAACGATACCAGTGTCTCCACAACTGGGATTCGTAGCGTGTAGTGCTAAACCTTACGTTTGAGGTGCTCAAAATCACGAGAGGAATAAATTGGGGGAATGCACAGAGTCTTTTGCCCAGTGGGGCGAATCGAGAACCATAGGGCACATGTTTAAGGTGAAGGCGGCAATTTTTAATAGGTACCGGAGGGATAACATTTTATTTGCACAAAGTGTGACGGGTTTATGGTTAAGCTGTCGGAAGAGGTAGTCCAGGAAGGCACTATCATGACATTTAAAGGACATGTACATGGGTAGGAAAGGTTTAGATGGGATATGGGCCAAGCGCGGGCAGTTGGGACTAGTGCAGATGGGTCATGTTGGTCGGCGGGGGCAAGTATGAGTTATTTGTCATTAACAACACACTTAAAATTATTGTCGCTCTATGGTCAGTTCACAGGGGGTTCATGAACCCATGAATTGAAGACTTAGGAGACTCACACCCAATAGCTTGATGGTGGAATGGAATTGCACATCATACGACGAATGTCAAAGATCAGCCATCATTCACACTAAAGTGTTGTCGAGACGGCAGAGTGGATAAATAACTCGCTATTTACACGGCTTGCCCCGACGTCGCCCACAAGCCGTGATTGATAAAGTTAAATTTTTTTTAATGACTTTACCAATGGCGACATGGGATTCTTGCACAGTGTAATCGACCATGAGAGTCTCCCCACCAACTCCGGTCATTTGTAGTCAGAATGATACCCTGAGCGCTATCTTCTCCGCCACAAACAGCCCCATCAATCTGCGGCGCCGCCGGCGGGGTTGGACAGGGGCACAAGACCGAGTATGAATGATAGTCAGAGCGTAGGTATAAATCAGGTGAACAGAAAAATAAATGTTCCTGCACACGCAAGTATGAAGGACACACGCCAACTGCAAAGACCCATAAAGACCCCGAGCATTAACAAAGGAAGCAGCGGTCCCATCCGAACCAAATACACACAGGTAACCCGGGTACAAATATCCAAATGGGGCTATTGTATACAAGAATAAGCTGTTAAATAAATATCGATGAGGCGTCAGTATTTCTTACAGCTCTACATTTAACAATGAGTCATAGGCGAGTGGTACAGTGTGGAAACAGGCCCTTCGGCCCAACTTACCCACACCGGTCAACATGTCCCAGCTTAGCAACACTAGTCCTACCTGCCTGCGCTTGGTCCATATCCCTCCAAACCTGTCGTATCTATGTACTTCAATATAAATATTTGGATCCTAAATCCTTCTAGTGCCTCCGTCAGTTACTTCACTTGACGGTGGAAACTCGTACATATTCAAGCACCGAAGATAGACACAAAATGCTGGAGTAACTCAGCGGGGCGGGCAGCATTTCCGGATAGAAGGAATGGGTGACGTTTCGGGTCGAGATCCTACTTCAGACAGGAGATTCGCGGGAGAGGGAGGCGCAGAGATATGGAAGGGTAAGGTGTGAAGACGAGAAATCAAAGGGGACGTGGATCAAGGAAAATGTAGAATAAATCATTGTTAGCCAGGGAGTTGACAACGAGGCATACAGAGATAAAATGTAATCAGGAGAACAGTGAGACTGGGCGGAAAACTAGGATGGGGGAGACGGATGGAGAGAGACTTGAAGTTAGAGAAGTCAATGTTCATACCGCTGGGGTGTAAGTTGTCCAAGCGAAATATGAGGTGCTGTTCCTCCAATTTGTGTGTGGCCCTCACTCTGACAATGGAGGAGGCCCAGGACAGAAAGGTCAGTGTGGGAATGGGAGGGAGAGTTAAAGTATTTACGTTTTTAAAGTGTTTAAGAGATCAAGGTGGCCATGCGAAATATGAGGTGCTGTTCCTCCAATTGTGCCATTTGTAATATTCTGGGCTAGAGTGCCAAGCGATAGAGCACAAGAAATTAATTCCGTGAATTAGTGCAACTGAAAAGATAAAACAAGCTTTTTTTTTTCCAGAGCACAGCAACCCGTCCCAGAAGATGAAATTCTGTTGGGGGTTTTTTTTTTAATCTGTCATGTTGTTGGAAATATTAAACTTTGATTAGACATTAATGTTATCACTTCTTCTGCATCCTATTACTCGGGACCATTGGAAAAGCAGCGGGGAGTTATCTCGGTCTTGTCACCAACACTTCTCCGCTTCTCGAGATAAAAGGAAATTAAAGAATATTAAGAGATGAGGAACTGGAATTAAACCCAGCAAGCGTTTTATTGCCAACACTATAATGCTGCTAGATTGATGAGCAGAATGACTTACTCCTAGTCATATCAAACAGACAGCGCTGTGCAAATTAACTGGTGAATGGTCTCTTAGATGCATCGACCTTGCTGAAAACAATACAGTCGCAATGATTAAGCAATAGCAGATGTTATGTTATAAGGCTAGGAGTAAAATTAGGCCATTTGGCCCATTGGTTGAGATATTGAATATGTTGAATATTGTCATATATATTGGTATTAAATTGAGCAATATTCTATTCACTACTTCACATTGAATTAGAAACTATCTCAACTTCCAAAGAAACAAATAATAAACTCACCCATACCCAACAGAATCTATATGTCAACATGAATTCTCTGCAGTTTCATAAGTTCTAGGAGATACAAGATACAAGATACATTCATTTGTCACATGTGCTAGTTGGCACAGTGAAATGTAATCACCATACAGCCATACAGTAAAAATAAAGAACACAACATAGAGTTGATAGAATTCAACATAAAACATCCCCACACAGCAGAATCAAAGTTTCCCACTGTGAGGGAAGGCACCAAAGTCAGTCCTCTTCCTCTAATGTTCCCCAATGTTCCCCAGTGGTCGGGGCCTCCCCGAGCCCTCTGCAGTTGCCGCTACGGGCCCTCTCGCCGGGGTGATGTAAGTCCCACGTCGGGGCTGGGGGAACTCCCCAACGGCCTGGACATCAGAGTCGGCCACCTCCTACTGGAGTCCGTGGCTCCCAATGTCCGCAGGCCGCGCTGGGCGGAATTACAGTACATTCAGAAAGTATTCAGAAAGACCCCTTCACTTTTTCCACATTTTGTTATGTTACAGCCTTATTCTAAAATGGATTACATTCATTTTTTTTTATCATCAATCTATACACAACACCCCATAATAAAAAAGCGAAAACTGGTGTTTAGAAATTTTTGCAAAGTAATTAAAAATAAATAACTGAAATATCACATTTACATAAGTATTCAGACACTTTACTCAGTACTTTGTTGAGGCACCTTTGGCAGAGATTACAGCCTCAAGTCTTCTTGGGTATGACGCTACAAGCTTGGCACACCTGTATTTGGGTAATTTCTCCCATTCTTCTCTGCAGATCCTCTCAAGCTCTGTCAGGTTAGATGGGGAGCGTCGATGCACAGCTATTTTCAGGTCCCTCCAAAGATATTCGATCGGGTTCAAGTCCGGGGTTTGGCTGGGCCACTCAAGGATATTCACAGACTTGTCACAAAGCCAATCCTGCATTGTCTTGGCTGTGTGCATAAGGTTGTTGTCCTTTTGGGAGGTGAATCTCTGCCCCACTCTGAGGTCCTGAATGCTCTGGAGCAGGTTTTCATCGAGTATCTCTCTGTACTTTGCTCCGTTCATCTTTCCCTTGATCCTGACTAGTCTCCCAGTTCCTGTTGCTGAACAAACATCCCCACAGCATGATGCTGCCACCACCATGCTTCACCGTAGGTATGGCATTGGCCAGGTGATGAGTCGTGCCTGGTTTCCTCCAGATGTGACACTTGGCATTCAGGCCAAAGAGATCAATCTTGGTTTCATCAGACCAGAGAATTTTGTTTAGGTGCCTTTTGGCAATCTCCAAGTGGCCTGTCATGTGCCTTTTACTGAGGAGTAACTCAGCGGCTCAGGCAGCATCTCTGGAGAAAAGCAATAGGTGACGCTTTGGGTCGAGACCTTTCTTCAGACTAATTCCTAATTCCCTTTCTCCAGAGATGCTGCCTGAGCCGCTGAGTTACTCCAGCATTTTGCATCCATCTTTGGTCCATGCATCTCCACTCATCATCAAGCATCTATTCATACGAATCCGGCATCTGCAGTTCCTTGTTATTACATCTTGACTGCTTCACTGCGAAATCTCTTCAAGACTTGCCTGCTTAGATGAAGTTGACCTTCTCCATCCGATGGGAGTTCTATGAGATCTTCTTCCGTTGCTCTGAAGAAGAGTCCCAGCCTGCTGAATAACACTAGCATTGTGTCTTTCTCATGATTTGAAAACTTCAATGTGCAGTTCTAACACTAACAAACAATGTTTTTTCACAAATCTTAATTTCATTTTTATTTTATGGCTATTTTGATACTACATTGGAATAGTAAATATGTGTCACCTCATTTTATTTTAAAAATACATATTTTTAAGCTCTAAATTGCTGGGAGTGTGTGTGTCGAATCCTGTGTTCATTGCAAAGTCACAAAGCAGTTACGAATATACAAGTTAAAGAATCATTATTACCATCACTTTATGCTTAATGACAAAATGTATTTCCTTTGATGAATTTAGTTCAAATCAATTGGTAGAATATAGTATAGATTTAAGAGGTTAAATATAACATATGATTATGTATCTGTACACTGTGGATGGCTCGATTGTAATCATGTATTGTCTTTCAGCTGACTGGTTAGCATGCAACAAAAGCTTTTCGCTGTACCTCGGTACAGGTGACAATAAACTTAACTAAACTAAAAAATCCTGTAGATGGACACAAAATGCTGGTGTAACTCAGTGGGCCAGGCAGCATCTCTGGGGAGAAGGAATGGGTGATGTTTCGGGTCGAGACCCTTCTGCAGACTGAAAGTCAGTGGAAAGGGAAATGAGAGATATGGACGATGGTGTAGAGAGATATAGATCAATGAATGAAAGATATGAAAAAAGTAGATGATGAAGGTAAAAAATCCTGTGACATTTTGTCTTCACCCATTATTTGGGAACTACATAAATTATTTTTTTCTGGCTCAAAATAAAATGTATATTGGTATTTGCCATGCTAATTATCCCAATTTCTTTGTCCACCAGGAATTACTTTGAAGTACACTGAGTATTTGCACAAGTATTCAATACGTATTGCATACACACAATAAATGCTTTATAATAAAAACAAGATTAGTTGCCTCTTATCTATGTGTAGGAAGGAACTACAGATGCTAGTTCAAACCGAAGATGGACACAAAATGCTGGAGTAACTCAGCGGGTCAGGCAGCAACTCTGGAGAAAGGTTGTGCCTCAGTTGAATAACGAGTTTCCTTTTTATCTTGAGATTTTTTAAGCTTCGCCTGAAATACTCACCCCAGGAATACAGATGGCATTACTCAGCAGGTCAGACGCCATCTCTGGAGAAAAGGAATGGGTGATGTTTCAGGTAATAGAGACCCTTCTTCAGACTTCAGCATCTGCAGTTCCTTCCTGCACAATACCGGTGGCATTCCTATTTATTGGACCCAACTGAAGCACAGATCCGGGGAAAATGCAGGAATCTTTCAGTGGGTGCCTGATATGACATCTAAGTGCCCAGTTGTTGGAAGGAGGCTGAATTCACAGCATTCGGACTCTGGAAAAAGGCAGCTAAGACAGGGAACTGGAGGTGTGTGATCCTGACTATTGAATGCCAAACTACCTGCCAAACCAATCCAGTTGAATAAAGAAGTGGAAACAAAGAACTGCGGATGCTGGTAAATACATAAAAGGACACAAAGTGCTGGAGTAACTCAGCAGGTCAGGCAGCATCTCTGGAGAACATGGGCAAGTGATGTTTCAGGTCGAGATCCTTCTTCAGAGTTGCATTCCCTCTGCATCCGTCCATCTCCCATCCACACATACGTTTGTTATTACCTCTTCCACAGCCACCAATGGACTCTTTTGGGCTCCACCTTTACTTGTTCATAAGTGCTGCTCTGATGTATTCTGTACCACTATGTATGTATTTCATACCACTCATTTCCCACTCTCCCGACTCTCAGTCTGAAGAAGGGACTCGACCTGAAATGTCATCCATTCATTTTCTCCAGAGATGCTGCCTGACCCGCTGATTTACTCCGGCATTTTGTGTGTATCTTTGGTGTAAACCAGCATCTGCAGTTCCTTCCTACATACGTTGAGTCCTTTCCTGTTCAATAAATTAAGCTAAATGTCACAAAGGCTGAACTAACTTATGTTCTTCATCCTTGATAAGATATATAATCCAATTCACAGCAAGCAGAACAGTCTTGCTGCTCAGGTTATGATTTAGCCTTTTTACTTTCAAAGAAGGTTATGCCTCACATACAATAATGAAAAATCGATTGAATCTTTTGCTCATGGATAGTTCCTTGAATTTTATTCTTCTCAATTATATCCCCTTTACCTGATACTTCTAAACATGTTTGAGTTCCATATTTGCCATAGTTGAATGTGCTAGAATTTAGTTACAAGTAGTTAGCATTGTTGTAAAGATCTAATAATTATTGTTAAAACTTCTGTTGTGCTTCTCAGATCAGTTAATGCCTTCCAATCTCCAACATGGTGGCACAATGGTAGAGTTGCTGCCTTACAGCACCAGAGACCCGAGTCCGATCCTGACTACGGGTGCTTGTCTGTACGCAGTTTGTACGTTCTCCCCATTACTTGCGTGGGTTTTCTCCCGAGATCTTCGGTTTCCTCCCACACTCCAAAGGCGTACAGGTTTGTAGGTTAATTGGCCTGGTGTAAATGGAAATTGTCCTTAGTGTGTGCAGGATAGTGTTAATGTGCGGGGATCGCTGGTCGGTACGGATTTGGTAGGCCGAAGGGCCACTTTCCTTGCCGTATCTCTAAACTAAATGAAACTAAATGTAACAAAGAAATAGTGATGTTAGAAAGATTCAATACAATTGTTTTCACTCTTTGTCACAAGTAGCAATAGACAATCAACAATAGACAATAGACAATAGATGCAGGAGTAGGTCATTCGGCCCTTTGAGTCAGCATGATTCAATGTGATCATGGCTGATCATCCCCAATCAGTACCCCGTTCCTGCCTTCTCCCCATATCCTGTGATAAAAAGTGTTTCCTCGTCACCGTTCTAAATGGCTTACTCCTTATTCTTAAACTGTGGCCCCTGGTTCTGGACTCCCCCAACATCGGGAACATGTTTCCTGCCTCTAGCGTGTCCAAACCCTTAACAATCTTATATGTTTCAATGAGATTCCCTCTCATCCTTCTAAACTCCAGAGTGTAAAAGCCCAGCTGCTCCATTCTCTCAGCATATGACAGTCCCGCCATCCCGGGAATTAACCTTGCAAACATACGCTGCACTCCCTCAATAGCAAGAATGTCCTTCCTCAAATTAGGGGACCACAACTGCACACAATACTCCAGGTGTGGTCTCGCTAGGGTTCTGTACAACTGCAGAAGGACCTCTTTGCTCCTATATTCAATTCCTCTTGTTATAAAGGCCAACATGCCATTCGTTTTCTTCACTGCCTGCTGTACCTGCATGCTTACTTTCATAGACTGATGTACAAGGACCCCCAGATCCCGTTGTACTTCCCCTTTTCCCAACTTGACGCCATTTAGATAGTAATCTGCCTTCCTGTTTTTGCTACCTTTGACTCTGGAGGTACAGATAAACATCATTTGAGGTGGTAATTCAGAGCTCCAAGAAATCCAATTAACAACTGAATGCCTCAAAAGGAAGAAATGGAATACTTTATTGTCACATGTGACAAGGCGGAGTGAGTTTCTTTGCTACATAGTCGCTACATAATTGCTAATAGTCACTACATAATCAGCGCTGACAAAGTTACAAAGTATCCCCCCCCTCCTCCTTCGTTCCCACCCCCCCCACCCCCCCTCCCCCACATTGTTCTTACCCCCCACCCCTCTCGGGAGTTCCCCCACCAAGAAATGGGCCAAAGGAGAAAGTGTGTTTGTATAAACAAGGAATTGCAGATTTTACTTCGGAGTCACGTGAGTGACTACGTGAAGAACCCGCTTCCAACGCATGCGTGCCAAATCGCTACATGCATTGCACGAGTCAACAGAGGGTGGAGGACATCCACCCGTAACGGGAGAAGGAAAAAAGGACCAGCAAAAGGCAGGTAAGGACTCTGCATTTTTATTCACAGAAAAATGGACAGAGTGAAAAGGAAACGGTCTGCAAAAAAGCTGCCCGAGAAACGCGTTGTAAACGTGGATGAACGGCAGAGACAGCAGCCGTCGGCTCTAGAGGCCTCGGTAGAGGAATCAGCTGTGCCAGAAATCATTCTGGCACCGACGAAACTTACTCACCGGCCGGGAGGCAAAGTTCAAACTAAAACGCACCATCTAGCAGAGCCCGACTTGGAGCAGCAGCGGGCGACCAGCCCGTATCAATATCGGACCAGGGCTGAACGGGTGCGGCAGACGGAACAAACCCGCTATGAGTGGCTGCATACGGAGCAGCCAGGAGAAACAGCTGACCGGGAACAGACGTGGACCGACAGTCAGGACCGGTGTGGCCAGCGGCGGGACGAGGAAAGCCCGCAAACCAGCACCTGTGAGTACCGGGGACGGGAACAGCTGGGATACAAAGAGCAGCACACTGCTGAAAGGCTGCAGGAATGGGAGCAGCCAAAAATAGCAAGTGCAGCTCACCGTCCAAAGGAGCTGCTGGAGGAGCTCCTTCACAGTGGCAGTCCCATGAATGTGGAGACTAGCCACAGTGGGCAGACAAGCCCCATATGGGTACCCCGTGAGGGACCCCCTGAAATCTCGACCTCTTCGGAGGAGAGTGGGCAGGACCCTGATGGGCCAGACCCTGATCACACAGCTTCCCATGATCCTGAATCTGCAGAAAAACATACACTGCTGGACATGGTGGCTGATTACTTCAAACCAAGTCAAACAGGGGCAGACTTGGATTCCAGGATGGCAGCCAGTATTAACTACATGTCTGGCCATCAACTCCAACAACAAATATTCACAGAGACACTGGCCAGACATCTGCCACCTGGTAACTGTGATGTATTACAAATCCCCAGTGTAAACCAATGCATTTGGAAGCATATGGGGAAGGAAATCAGGAACCATGATCTCAAAATCCAGAAAGCCTTAAAGGGGCTTACGGCAGGGATCACAGCTTACATCCGCACCCTGGACAAAACAGAGCAAACTAAAGGCCACC
The DNA here is from genome assembly GCF_010909765.2 of Amblyraja radiata. Lineage (NCBI taxonomy): Eukaryota > Metazoa > Chordata > Chondrichthyes > Rajiformes > Rajidae > Amblyraja > Amblyraja radiata. The sequence continues at coordinate 112,945,956 of NC_045957.1, forward strand.
AAGACGCACTAGCCCTGTTCTGTAATGTACAATATGAGCTGAATAGCATGCGGAGGGCGGCTATTCAGCCAGCACTGGATCCTAAATATGCAACAATTTGCAAACAAAGAGCCGTTAAAACCCCAACCCTTTTGTTTGGGGAAGCCAAGACACTGGGGCTCATCAAAACCAGCGCAAAGGCTTATTTTGGATCACGGTACCAGCCACATGGAAGACCGAAAAGTGTGGCTTATATCAGTGGCAGTGCCAGAACCCAATATAACCCGCAGCAGCCATCTTTTAGGGTATGGCCAGGGACGGCCACCCTGGAAGATGCGGAAGCCTAAACCTCCAGTACAACCACGAACAAGAATAAAAACAAAACCCCCTTTTTTCAAAAAACAAAGAAATAATACAACCACCAGTAACCGTGGAGGTAGGTGGGTGTGGTTCTTTTGTAAAAAAGGGACCCACGACGGTGGGAGGGAGGTTGCAATACTACAGTGACGAATGGTGTAAAATCACTACAGACTCGTATGTTCTAAGCAGTATTCAGGGTTATCTGATAGAATTTACTCATCCCAATAACCCCCCAGTACAACATACACCAGAAAGGCATTTCGTCCTTACAAAAACCGAACAATCTAAAGCCCACATGGAGCTACAACGATTGTATACAAAAGGTGTGATTGAGCATACTACTCATGAACAATTAAAATTTGTATCAAACATATTTATTAAAAATAAAAAAGATGGGGGTTGCAGGATTATCATTGACCTTTCAACCCTAAACACATTCGTTCAATATGTTCATTTTAAGATGGATCCCTTTATCACTGCTAAAGAATTAGTATCAGCTGGTTTCTATATGACAAGCATTGACTTAAAAGATGCATACTATACAGTACCCATCAAAGGGGAACACAGACAGTAGTTAAGTGTAAATTGATACCAGAAACGAATATGGATTATCTAGGATTCACCATTAACACGGTCAATATGTTAGTAACTTTACCAATAAATAAAGCCGCAGCCCTACAGGAGGATTGCAGCGAGCTTCTTAACACCAACAGACCCTCCATTAGACGGGTAGGCCGGATAATTGGGAAGATTGTGGCTACATTCCCGGCCACACATTTTGGGCCATTACATTATCAAAATTTACAAAGAGCAAAATTAGAGCACTCAAATTTAACAAAGGTCATTTTGATAGACCTATGGAGCTGCCTACGGAAGCTATAATTGAACTACAGTGGTGGGAACATAGCATTAGGTATTGCTCCAACCCCATCATTATTGAAAACTCGTCTATGGTATTACAAAATGGTGTATCCAAAGAAACATTTGGATATCGGCAACATAAAGGTAAGCTAAATTCAGTGGCAGACACCAGGTCACGCAAATTTAATGAAAACACGGAATGGATGTTAAATAAAATGTATTTGCTGAAATTACAGCAAAATATGGTAGACCAGATATTGATATTTTTTGCGTCCAGGTTGAATCACCAATTACCAAGGTATGTGTCCTGGGAACCAGACCCTGGGGCAGAAGCTACAGATGCTTTCTCACTGCATTGGGGGAAATGGCGTTTTTTATGCTTTTCCCCCATTCTGCATCATCAATCGGGTACAAAGGAAAATTCAACAATATTCGGCATCTGGGATTCTCATAGTACCCGATTAGCCTACTCAACCGTGGTATTCGGTCATACAGGGGATGGTGTTAGAACCATGTTCCATTATTGGACATAGTCCGAATTTATTAATTCATCCAGTAACTGGAGGGGGGCAGTCACCCATGCCATAAGACTATGGATTTGTTGATTTGTAGAGTCTGAAAGACCCACTACTCGGCATGGGGCTGTCAGACAGGACGATGAATCTCATCACATCCGCACAAAGACTGTCAACACGGAAGCAGTACCTCGGACACATCAAGAAATGGGGCATATACTGCTTTGACAACAACCTAGACCAAAGGGCCAAGAATATTCTGGCCGTATTGGAATTCTTAACAAACCTCCATTATGATAAACGATTGGGCTACAGTGCCATCAATAGTGCCAGAAGTGCACTCTCCAATTACCTATCACAAGGAACGGAGCGGCACACGGTGGGAACGCACCCCCTGGTAACAAAACTTATGAGGGGCATACTCAATGCAAATCCCCCTAAAACCAGGTACTCCAAAATCTGGGATGTGGGTGTCGTTTTAAACATGCTGAGGAGCTGGTAGCCCATAAACAGCATTATCACTGCAGAAACTGACCATGAAGATGGTTATGCTCATGGCGTTAGTTACTGCACAACGAGTCCAGTCATTAAGCAAACTGAGCCTGGACTCCTTGATCATCTCACGAGAGAAACTGGTGTTTGTCATACATGAGTTAATAAAACAAACAGACCAGGTGTAATCGGGTCAAGTGATTGAATTTATGGCATATCCATACGACGAACGTCTGTGTATAGCAAGACATATCCAATTATACATGGAATATACTAAGAGCATTCGAGGTCAGGAAATGGCTTTGTTAATTTCTTACAAGAAACCGCACAAAAGGGTCACGACCCAAACTATCTCAAGGTGGCTCAAATGTGTCCTAAAGATGGCAGGAATAAACACTAATGGGTTTAAATCTCATTCCACCAGGGCTGCAGCAAAATCCGCAGCAAAAATTCTGAGGTACCCACGGACCAAATCCTCAGAATAGCAGGATGGTCATCCGAAAGGACTTTTCCAAAGGTTTTATAATAAACCAGTTTTTTGGAGCCATCATCATTTTCGGAAAGCATTTTACGTTCAATATTATAATTGGCCCGAAGGGTTACAGGGCTATGATTTCAATTAATAAATGTATTTTCTCGTTATATCACACAAGTCTTTGTATAAGTGTGTCTAAAATTGCTAATGATACTCTCTCCCGATACCCAAGGCAGTTGTGAAGCATGGACTCGTTCCACGGCATGAGGTCACAGAGCTTTGAAATCTTCACGTAGTCACTCACGTGACTCCGAAGTAAAATAGTAAGATTAAACGAGAACTTACCAGTTTGAAGTTTGATCTGTATTTTATGAGGAGGAACGTTGAGGGAATACGTGCCCTCCGCTCCCACCCTCCTATGATCATATCAAAACTGGTATCTCTTTGATAATCTTACTATGTTAGGTCATTATAGTTTCTGTGACCTCACACCGCTGCTTTGAAGAATGGCACGCATGCGTTGGAAGCGGGTTCTTCACGTATTCCCTCAACGTTCCTCCTCATAAAATACAGATCAAACTTCAAACTGGTAAGTTCTCGTTTAATCTTACTATTCTGGCTTACTGAAAAAGATGCAAAGCGATGGAGTAACTCAGTGGGTCACGCAGCATCTCTGGAGGACGTGGATAGGCGGCAGTATTGGAGTAATGTCAAATTTCCTTCGCCTTCTGAATAGTGGTGTGCTTTCTTAAACATAGTGTTAATGTGGTTTAATGATTCATTTGAAATGAATTCATACAGATGAATTGAAGAAATTCCAGACATCCATATGAAATGAAGGCAAAAAAGATGAACAAGAACAGCAATTTAGTTTAGTTTAGAGAAACAGTGCGGAAACAGGCCCTTCAATGCACCATGTCCATGCTGACCAGTGATGGAGCTCTAAGGTACACAAAAATGCTGGACAAACTCAGCGGGTGCAGCAGCATCTATGTAGCGAAGGAAATAGGCAACGTTTCGGGCCGAAACCCTTCTTCAGACTGGGGGCTCTTATGTGATAGAGCTCTTATGGATAGCGAAGTTAAGGGATATGGGGAGAAGACAGGAACGAGGTACTGATTGTGGATGATCAGCCATGATCACATTGAATGGCGGTGCTGACTCAAAGGGCCGAATGGCCTACTCCTGCACCTATTGTCTATTGATCCCCGCACACTAACACTACCCTACACACACTAGGGCCAATTTTACATCTACTATACAAAGCCAATTAACCTACAAACCCATACGTCTTTGAAGTGTTGGAGGAAAGCGAAGATCTCGGAGAAAACCCACGCCGGTCGGGGGGAGAACGTACAAACTCCGTACAGACAGCACCAGCCAGTATCGAGCCTGGACCTCTGGTGCTGTAAGGCAGTAGCTTTACTGCTATGCCACCGTGTCTGTCGCTCCAGGTAATGCTGCCATTGTGTGCGTGTCTGTGTTTAAGGGGTTGAATCTAAAACAAATCCTTGGCTTTTGTGAATCAGATGATGGCAATTGATGGCACAGTAGTGAGTGCTGCAGCCCCACAGCCCCAGCGACCTGGGTTCAATCCTGACCTCCGGTGCCCTGCATGGAGGCAGTTGCATTTGTGAGAAATAATCATCGAACCACCATTGAACTAATGAGCATGTGACAATAAAATAAACTAAGACTCACGTGTTGACTGGCCTCCTTCTGTGTCACAAGAAATTACACGAAATCTAAATTTTACAAGAGAACTGCTGAGACTGTAGCCTTGAACAAAACAGAAAGTTCTGGAGAAACTCAACTGGTCAGGCAGCATTTGCAGACGAAATGGATGGGTGCTATCTTGGATCAGGACCCATATTCAAGTTACAAAATATGGCAAGGCCAATGGCTATTATCCATAATTATGGGTAACTTTGGGCAACATATCTGAGGAAGGATGTGCTGGCACTGGAGAAGGTCCAGAGGAGGTTTACGAGAATGATCCCAGGAATGAGTAGGATAACATATGATGAGTGTTTGACGGCACTAGGCTTGTACACGCTGGAGTTTAGAAGTATGAGGGGGGACCTCATTGAAACTGACCGAATAGTGAAAGTCAATAGACAATAGACAATAGGTGCAGGAGTAGGCCAATTTGGCCCTTCGAACCATTCAATGTGATCATGGCTGATCATCCCCAATCAGTACCCCGTTCCTGCCTTCTCCCCATATCCCCCGACTCCGCTATTTTTAAGAGCCCTATCTAGCTCTCTCTTGAAAGCATCCAGAGAACCTGCCTCCGCCGCCCTCTGAGGCAGAGAATTCCACAGACAGAAGTCCAGGAAAGAGTGGATGTGGAAAGGATGTTTCCACTAGTGGGAGAGTCTAGGAGGTCATAGCCTCACAATAAAAGGACTTTCCTTTTGGAAGGAGATGAGGAGGAATTTCTTTAGCCAGAGGGTTGAAAATCTGTGGAATTCATTGTCACAGAAGCCTGTGTGTGGAGGCCAAGTCAATGGATATTTTTAAGGCATTGATGGATAGATTCTTGATTAGTATATCAGATTCTTGATTAGTATATTAGTATACTAAAGGATTTGAGTATAAGAGCAGGGGGGTTCTACTGCAGTTGTACAGGGTCTTGGTGAGACCACACCTGGAGGATTGCGTACAGTTTTGGTCTCCTAATCTGAGGAAAGACATTCTTGCCATAGAGGGAGTACAGAGAAGGTTCATCAGACTGATTCCTGGATGGCAGGACTTTCATATGAAGAAAGACTGGATAGACTCGGCTTGTACACGCTAGAATTTAGAAGATTGAGGGGGGATCTTATAGAAACGTACAAAATTCTTAAAGGGTTGGACAGGCTAGATGCAGGAAGATTATTCCCGATGTTGGGGAAGTCCAGAACTAGGGGTCACAGATTAAGGATAAGAGGGAGGTTTTTTAGGACCGAGATGAGAAAATAATTTTTTACACAGAGAGTGGTGAATCTGTGGAATTCTCTGCCACAGAAGGTAGTTGAGGCCAGTTCATTGGCTATATTTAAGAGGGAGTTAGATGTGGCCCTTGTGGCTAAAGGGATCAGGGGGTATGGAGAGAAGACAGGGATGGGATACTGAGTTGGATGATCAGCCATGATCATATTGAAGGGCCGAATGGCCTACTCCTGCACCTATTTTCTATGTTTCTATGTTTCTAGTACGGTTGTCAGGAGTTATGGGAAGAAGGCAGGATAATGGGGTTAAGGGGGGAAGGTAGATAATAGTGTAGATGGGCTGAATGGCCTCATTCTGCTCCTATCACTTAATAAAAACTGTCTAGTGAAAACGGTAACATGCTATTTGTAGGGTGCTTTTGGGGAGGGAATTCTAAGATTTAGACCTTTTAATGCTTTTGTGCACTTTCACCAGATCAGTTTCAGATTAGTATATTGTCATTAGACTAAGTGGGACCCGTTGGGTCCCAGTCACATGGGTGGCCTGGTCCCCCAACGCAACACATTCCCCAATGCAATATTCCACCACTCACCAGTTGCCCCAACGCAACCCTTTCCCCAACGCAGTATTCCACCACTCACCCATAGCCCCTATGTGCAGGCGCGGCTCATTTCCCCTCATCCCCCAGCACTCGCTCCCCCTCCTCCTCATGTGTGGGAGGGGAGATGGGGAGGGAAGGGTGGTGTTGAGGGGGAGTGTAGCGTGGGGGTGTGGGGTGGGAGGGGAAGTGTGTATGTGGGCGGGAGGGGTGTGGGAGGGGGGAGGAGGGTGTGGGAGGGGGGAGGGGTGTGTGGGGGAGGGATGTGTGTGGGGGAGGGTGTGTGTGTGGGCAGGGTGTGGGTGGAGGGAGGATGTGAGAGGGGGAGAAGGGGGGGTGGGGGAGGGGTGTGTGTGGGCGGGGGGATGTGGAGGGAGGGGTGTGTGTGGGGGAGAGGGTGAGTGTTGGCAGGGTGTGTGTGGGGGGAGGGAGGGGGGTAGGGAGTGGGGGGCGGCGAGCGTTGTGGAGCCGGAGAGGTGGGGCAGCGAGCATTGTGGAACCAGAGGGGAGGGGGGATGTGGGGAGGGGGGGAGAAGGAGGGGGAGAAGGAGGGGGGAAGGAGGGGAGGCGGCATCCGGTCCCTCCGAAAATTGTGTCTGGTTGGAGACCTCCGCCAGCCATCCTCAGCTCCAGTAAAGGCATCCTCAGCTCACAGTCTTAGAATAAAGGGAAGGCCATTGAGGATGTGAGGTGAGAAAAAACGTTTTCACCTAGAGAGCTGTGAATTTGTGGAATTCCCTGCCACAGAGGGCAGTGGGGGCCAAATCACTGGATGGATTTAAGAGAGAGTTCGATGGAGCTCTAGGGGCTAGTGGAATCAAGGGATATGGGGAGAAGGCAGGCACGGGTTATTGATTGGTGACGATCAGCCATGATCACAATGAATGCTGGTGCTGGCTCGAAGGGCCGAATGGCCTCCTCCTGCACCTATATTCTATGGTTCTATGTTTCTATGTTTCTATATAAAAGGAAAATATTCAAGTTGATAGTAGTAGGAGGAGATCGATCTGTGCACGTGCGGTTTTTAAGATTTTTAAACCTTGCTAACTTTTACAATAGACCACCGATCGGAACGAAACTTGTTGCACCCATAGCACAGGAGAACGGTGAGTGAGCTGGCGAAAAATCATAGCGCTATCGTGTACCGTTTTGTGCACAAATAGAAAGACCACGTAAACCAGAAGAGCACAAGATTAGAGTTTTTGGGATAGATAGATAGATAGATAGATAGATAGATAGATAGATAGATAGATAGATAGATAGATAGATAGATAGATAGATAGATAGATAGATAGATAGATAGATAGATCGATCGATCGATCGATCGATCGATCGATCGATCGATCGATCGATCGATCGATAGATAGATAGATAGATAGATAGATAGATAGATAGATAGATAGATAGATAGATAGATAGATAGATAGATAGATAGATAGATAGATAGATAGATAGATAGAATAGAATAGATAGATTAGATTAGATCGATAGATGTGCAGAAAAGAACTGCAGATGCTGGTTTATACCGAAAAAATACACTAAGTGCTGGAGTAACTTAACGGGACTGGCAGCATTTCAAGAGGACATGGATAGGCAACGTTCAGGACCGGGAAGTCGGACTGAAGAAGTCTGAAGATGGTTGTGACCTGAAACGTCACCTATTCCTTTTCTCCAGTGATGCTGCCTGCCCCGTTGTGTTGCTCCAGCATTTTGTGTCTTATCTTTAGTATATTGCCATATAGTCCGAGGGGCAATTAAATTGTCTGTTCACATGAAGCTCACAGTATGCAGGTAGTAATGATCAATATGATAATCACAGTTGTGTAATGCAATCTGTACAATAGTGGAATAACTGAATAACGTAGAGTGAAGTGTAAGAGTATGTGGCAGCATCTCCGGGGGCCCCATAACAGAAGCGTTCATGTCACGGGGCTGGAAACTGGAAGTATCCTGAGATAATTCTGCTACCACCATCTTCTACTGCGACAAGTGATGGCTTCCACTGATTGTCGCCGGAAGCTTGCGTCCTTTTCAGGATGGACGACGACAGCGAGGCCAACATTTGTAACAAGATGGACTCGAAAAGAAGAAGAAGCAACTCCGGGAAGGGGATGGAAAGAGGTGTTTGGGTCAGGCATGTGGTACCAGTGGGGAAGAGCTGTTCTTCAGTCTGCAGGTCCAAGCCTTTCGATCTCATGCATCTTCCTTCAGAAGATCGAAGGAAGCAAAGGGAATGGCCACGATAAGAAGCACACCTGGCGATTCTTCCAGCCTTCCTGACGTGATGCACCACAAAATGGACTGGATTTTAAAAAGTGACGAGCCTGTGATGTCCACCACTCTCTGCAGGAGCAGAACAGTTGCCGTACTAGGCTGAGATGCATCAATCAGAAAGGTGGCACGGTGGCACAACAGTACAGTTTCTGCCCTACAGCGCTTGCAATGCCAGAGAGCTGGTTTCGATCTCGACAACGGGTGCTTGTCTGTATGGGGTTTATACATTTTTCCAAACATGGCCACTCAGAATTTCTCCAAGATCTTCAGTTTCCTCCCACACTCCAAAGACGTGCAGGCTAATAGAAACATAGAAAATAGGTGCAGGAGTAGGCCATTCGGCCCTTCGAGCCTGCACCACCATTCGATATGATCATGGCTGATCATCCAACTCAGTATCCCATCCCTGCCTTCTCTCCATACCCCCTGATCCCTTTAGCCACAAGGGCCACATCTAACTCCCTCTTAAATATAGCCAACGAACTGGCCTCAACTATCTTCTGTGGCAGAGAATTCCACTTGATAATTTGCTTGATATATGTGTAAATTGCCCCCAGTGTGTGTAGGACATTGTTAATGTGCGGGGATCGCTAATGCAAAGCCTAAGGGCCTGTTTCAGCACTGTATCACTATACTACAGAAACTAAACTAAATATTATTTAGATCTTGCTATCCGCTGGCATGGCCTAACTGTTTCCTTTCTGAATGGAATTGAGCATTGTTGAATGTACGTGTATGTATATCTATCTATATTACTGAAAGTCTGATCTTGACCACTTCCTGTTGTTCTGTATATTGATTTTAGGAAAAACGCTGCCACTTACGGCTCTGATTTTTGGCCATCTTACTCAGAGACCCCCTCCGCTGCACAGGACAAGATGATTTTTCCCATTGATGAAAAATAAAAGAGTTATTAGTGTTTAAAAAATGTTGAGATTCTCTCTCTTGAAGGCCACGCCCCTTCGGGAGGGACTATAAAACCCTCAGTGCCTCAGTCAGTCTCTGCAAGATGGGGGAGCGAGAGGGTCACGTCTCTCAGTCTGAGCTGTGAATAACACTGAACACATGTCTACTGAACTGTGAGTGGTTTTACTGACCTGTCAGTGCCCTTAATGTGGTTTGAAAATATAGTTTGGAAATGCTAAAGCTGTGTTGCCTTTGGTTTGGAAATTCTAAAGCTGTGTTGCCTTTGGTTTGGAAATGCTAAAGCAGTGTTGCGTTTGGTTTGGAAATGCAAAAGCTGTGTTGCCTTTGGTGTGGAAGTGCTAAAGCTGTGTGTTGCCTAATTAAAAGTCTAATCTTGACCACTTCCTGTTTGTGTTTTATATTGATTTTAGAAAAAATGCTACCACTTACGGCTGTGATTTTTGGCCATCTTACTCAGAGTCCCCCTCTGCTCATCAGGTGCCGAAGATTTTTCCCATCGATTAAAAATAAAAGAGTTATAAGTTTTAAAAATGTTGAGATTCTCTCTCCTGTCAATCATGCCATGAAGGCCACGCCCCTTCTGGTGGGAGGGGGAGGGACTATAAAACCCAAAGGTGTGGGCGTGGCTCAGTCTCGGCAAGATGGAGGAGGGAGAGGTCACGACTCGCTGTCTTTAGTGGCCTAGCATCCTGCTTGAAATGGTATGAAACCGCACTTGAATTTGGTGGCCTTGCACCCTGCTTGAAATGGAATTTCAAGGAATAGCCGTGAGTCAACTGCCAGCCCACCAGCCGTGAGGAGTGAGCTGCCAGCACACACGCTTGAGTGACTGAGCCGTCAGCCCAAGAATCCATTCGGCCCACAATGTCCATAATAGTCCTCTGGAAACCAGTCCCTTCAGCCCACAGCACCCATACTAGCGCTCCAGAAAGCCCCCCCTCCCTCTCCACTGGCCACCAATATTGGAATTGGTGGAATATTGCGTTGGGGGACCAGCCCTCCCGTGTGATGCTGGGACCCAACGGGTTCCACTTAGTCTAGTAATTATATATATATGTATATACTAGACTAAGTGGAACCTGTTGGGTTATATATACTGTGTGTGTGTGTGTGTGTGTGTGTGTGTGTGTGTGTGTGTGTGTGTGTGTGTGTGTGTGTGTGTGTGTGTGTGTGTGTGTGTGTGTGTGTGTGTGCGTGTGTGCGTGTGTTTGTGTGTGTGTGTATATATATATATATGTGTGTGTGTGTGTGTGTGTGTTTGTGTGTGTGTGTATATATATATATATGTGTGTGTGTGTGTGTGTGTGTGTGTGTGTGTGTGTGTGTGTGTGTGTGTGTGTGTGTGTGTGTGTGTGTGTGTGTGTGTGTGTGTGTGTGTGTGTGTGTGTATATACTGTATACACACACTGAACATTTTTTTCCTCGCATATATTATATTGTTTACTGTGTACATGTGCTTAGGCAGGTAAGAATTTCATTGTTCTATCTGGGACATATGACAAGAAAACACTCTTGAATTTTGACTCATCAGTTAATATCCCCACTCCCACATTGTCTGGTCAATACCAATTTATCAGCTGCACAGGAACATGAAGTTGTGAAGCTCTGAAATTCTTTAACACTGACCTACAAAGGAGATCAATATGTTTTGCAACAGTTTCACAGATGGAGATGTAACATGGTGCTTTTAGGTGTTAAACATGTTTTCCTTTTTCATCAATTTCAAGTATACTATCATTAAATATGAGCGAGTGCAGTTGTGAGGTGATGTTGCCAATGGCTCCACAGATCTTACACTCTCAACACAGAATTTTGTTTTTGAGCGGACTCTACTGGCTTTATCCTGCACTAAATTATGCCATTGTCTATCCACTGACTGGATAGCGCGCAACTAAAACAAAAGCTTTTCACCGTACCTCGGCACAAATGACAATGAACTAAACTGTAAACTGTAAACCTTATTTCCATTCTCGTGTATCTGTACACTGTGAATGGCTCGATAGTAATCATGGATGGTCTTTCCGCTGACTGGTTAACACACAACAAAAGCTTTACACTGTATGTAATGCCAATGCCGGAGAGTCCAAGGTCATTGGGTACTTTTATGCAGAATCTTTGTTAATGTTATGTCCTCCGGATGCTTCGCCTCTAACCCCACCTCACCCAACTCTAATGAAACTAGAGTCCCATTTCTCCAAAATGCAGAAACAAGGAACTGAAAATGCTGGTTTACATAAAAGGAGTAACTCAGCGGGTTAGGCAAGGACAGTGACGTTTCGGGTCGGGATCCATCTGTAGACATCTATCCAAGTTCCCCAGAGATGCTGACTGACACGTTGAGTGACTCCAGCGTTCTATATCCCAAATCTCCAACATGTATTTGTGCAATATCTTATATGTATTTGGGTTGATGAAGGAATATAAATATTTATTCTAGAGTAATTATTCCCAGCTAACAATGATGTATTCTATTTTTCTCTTTAACCCCCATCCCCTTTGATGTCTCATTTTCACACCTTACATCTCCTTATCTCTGCGTCCTCCTCTCCCCTGACTCTCAGTCTGAAGAAGGGTCTCGACCTGAAACGTCGCCCATTCCTTCTGTCCAGTGGTTCTGCCTGTCCCGCTGAATTACTCCAGCATTCTGTGTCAATCTTCGGTGTAAACCAGCATCTGCAGTTCACATAAATATTGAATGTATTTGTTCAGTCTTTTTTTCTGATAATAAGGCCTTTGCATCCACCTCTAATCTGGCTAAATTTTTTATTCTATGCAGCCTGTGTCTCACTATGTCGCTGCAGATTGACTTGTGTGTTATCAGTACCCGTATGAAGAAACCCCAAAACTTTATGAACTGACGCCTGGAGTTCGGAAGCAACTATCTGCAGGAAAGAACTGCAAATGCATGAGAGGAATAGATCGGGTAGATGCACAGAGTCTCTTGCCCAGAGTAGGGGAATCAAGAACCAGAGGACATAGGTTCAAGATGAAGGGGGAAAGATTTAATAGGAATCTAAAGGGTAACTTTTTCACACAAAGGGTGGTGGGTATATGGAAAAAGCTGCCAGAGGAGGTAGTTGAGGCTGGGACTATACCAACGTTTAAGAAACAGTTAGACAGGTCCATGGATAGGACATGTTTGGAGGGATATGGACCAAACGTGGGCAGGTGGACTAGAGTAGCTGGGACATTTTGGCCGGTGTGGGCATGTTGGTCCTAAGGGCCTGTTTCCACACTGTATCACTCTATGATTCTATGTTGGTTTACACCGAAGATGGGCACAAAATGCTGGAGTAATTTTCAAGAGAGAGTTACATTTAGGTTTTAGGGCTAAAGGAATCAAGGGATATTGTGAAAAAGCAGGAATGGGGTACTGATTTTGGATGATCAGCTATGATATTGATATTCGGCCCTTTGAGCCATCATATTGAATGGCAGTGCTCGCTCAAAGGGCCGATTGCCTACTCCTGCACTTATTCTCTATGTTTCGGTTACTAAATTGCTTGAGTAACTCGACGGGACAAACAGCATCTCTGGATAGAAGGAATGGGTGACGTTTCGGGTCGAGACCCTTCTTCAGACTGAGAGTCAGGGGAGAGGGAGTTGTTGATCAAGGCAAATGTAGCATAGATCATCGTTAGCAAGGAGAAGTTGACAACAAAGCTAACAGAGATATAATGTAGGTACACAAAATTGCTGGGGAAATTCAGCGGGTGCAGCAGCATCTATGGAGCGAAGGAAATAGGCGACGTTTCGGGCCGAAACCCAATAATCAAACAGAAGAGATATAATGTAATCAGGGGACAGTCAGACTGGTCGGAGAACTGGGAAAGGAGAGGGATGGAGAGCGAGGGAAAGCAGGTGTTATTAAGTTAGAGAAGTCAATATTCAGACCGTTGTCTGTGTTTTTATGGAGTAATAATTTACATTCCTTACGCACGTACAAAGACCCGCAGCCCGTTATCTATATCGCAGTCATCTGACTCTCAGTCTGAAGAAGGGTCTCGACCCGCAACGTCATCCATTCCTACTCGCCAGAGATACTGCCTGAATTACTCCAGCATTTTCTGTCTAGCATCTACATTGTAAGATTGGAACTTTACCGACCTGCGCCCAAATCTTCAATCACGTCGGTGGTATAAGTTTGAATCTATTCTGATCTGAATCTATTCAGACTGAAGAAGGGTTCCGACCCGAAACATCACCCGTCTTTTCTTTTCTTCAGTGACGCTGTCTGACCCGCTGAGTTACTCCAGCCTTTTGTGTCCATCTTCGGTATAAACCAGCATCTGCAATTGCTTCCTTCAAATCTGATCTCAGTTGATACTGGGTTGGGGGAAGAGGGAATTTGATAATGGATTGTCGCTGACCAAAGTTGTTCCAAAGTCTGCTTAATCCTTTCCATTATGGGGCAATTTAGCCAAAAATACGACGCGAGTACAATCTTGAAATAACAAACTTTACACTTTCCCTCGCCCTTGCAGAAAAAAATGACTAGAGATGCAAGGAACTGTAGATGCTAGATTAGGAAAAAAGACACACGGTGTCTATGAACCTTTGAACCGAAGTTTCAATCTATTCCGATCTGAATCTATTCAGACTGAAGAAGGGTTCCGAACCGTAACGCCATCTATCCCATGTACTCCAGAGATGCTGCCTGGCCCACTGAGTTACTCCAGCACTGTGTGTCTCCCCCCCCCCCCCCCCCCCCACCTCACCCCCTTCCCCTTAAACTGACTGTCTTCCAACGGCAAGATAAATGTAAATTCATCAGTTATGTGAGCAAAATGAGGCCACTCGGCCCATCACGCCATTCTCCTGCCTTCTTCCCATAAGGTGTCGATACGATAAGTGCTGCAAATTTCCAAGTGGGGGCAAAAGCAGGAATGAAGCGTTGTTAATAGTCAGCACATGCTTTGGGTTGATTTCGGAAATAAATGGGTCATTTTTGAGGTCGGGCCATAAAGCAACATAGGAAAGACGTGTTCCTTACACCGCTCTGCTGGAACACATCTGTACAAAGCAACAGAGCAGGCTTGGAGGCTCGCACCAGGGTCTCATCCATACCCCACAACACTGCTCTCTCTCCCCATCCCCGCACTCGCAACAAGGGCAGAGTCCCCCTAGTCCTCACCTTTCACCCCACCAGCCGGCAAATACAACAAATAATCCTCCGCCATTTCCGACACCTCCAACGTGACCCCACCACTCGCCACATCTTCCCATCTCCCCCTATGTCTGCCTTCCTCAAAGACCGCTCCCTCCGCAACTCCCTTGTCAATTCTTCCCTTTCCTCCCGTACCACCCCCTCCCCGGGCATTTTCCGTTGCAACCGCAAGAAATGCAATACCTGTCCCTTCACCTCCCCCCTCGACTCCATTCAAGGACCCAAGCAGTCGTTCCAGGTGCGACAAAGGTTCACCTGTATCTCCTCCAACCTCATCTACTGCATCCGCTGCTCTAGATGTCAGCTGATTTACATCGGGCAGACTAAGCGTAGGTTGGGCGATCGTTTCGCCGAACACCTCCGCTCAGTCCGCAATAACCTACCTGACCTCCCGGTGGCTCAGCACTTCAACTCCCCCTCCCATTCCCAATCCGACCTCTCTGTCCTGGGTCTCCTCCATTGCCAGAGTGAGCAACACCGGAAATTGGAGGAACAGCACCTCATATTCCGCCTGGGTAGCTTGCGTCCGGATGGCATGAACGTTGAATTCTCCCAGTTTTGCTAGCCCTTGCTGTCTCCCCCCACCCCCCACCCCCCCCCCGCCCTCGGGCTCCTCCTCCTCCCTTTTTCCTTCCTTCTCCCCCCCACCCCCCATCTGTCTGAAGAAGGGTTTCGGCCCGAAGCGTCGCCTATTTCCTTCGCTCCATAGATGCTGCTGCACCCGCTGAGTTTCTCCAGCATTTCTGTGTACCTTTGTACAAAGCAACATCTGGATTTTGAATTGTGATCGAACAGCACCTTTTAAAAAGGACAGCAAAATGGTGTTATTATCCAATTATCTTGATATGGTTATGGGCACCGGATTACATATTTGCATTTCTCTTGATTGCGTTCACCCTATGTTAACACTTGACGACTGAATTTACGAGAAAAAATAGATTTTTTTTTAAAATTCAGTACATGTGAGCGGTTTTTTTCTCCTTCTTAGTGCCAAGTTTTGTTATTGGTCTACAGTTTAAACCTCTGGTTCTCGATTCCCCGACTCTGGGCAAAAGACTCAGTGATCTCTACCTCTCTCGATTCTGTACACCTCGATAAGATCACCCCTCATCCTCCTGCGCCCCAAGGAATAAAGCCCTAGCCTGCTCAAACCCTCCTGAAAGCTCGATAATTTACACAAAAAGCTGGAGTAGCTCAGCGGCTCAGGCAGAATCTCTGAAGAAAAGGAATAGGTGAAGTTCCGGGTCGAGACCCTTCTTTAGACTCCTTATAGCTCAGTCCTTCGGGTCCTGGCAACACCATGGCTACATTTCGGCAAGCAATAGTGATACCGGACTTTATAGTCCGCAATGCGGACAAGTATACCTGGCTGCCAGTGAGACTCCAGGGTGATGTGTTACATTCCTGGTGCCAGGGTCAAGGAATCTCCAACAGAGCACATGATATTCTGAGAGGGGAGGGTGAGCAGCCAGAGAACAGGGTCCATATTGTTAGCAATGGCATAGGTAGGAAGGGGGATGTCTTCTTGTAAAGGTAAGTTCGTAAGTTCTTAAGTTATATGTGTAGAATTAGTACAAATTCATGAGAACAATAGATGGGGTAAGCACACGGAGGCTCCTCCTCAGAGTAGGGGAATCGAGAACCCGAGGACATAAGTTTAAGGAGGGGTGGGGGGGGGGGGGATTTAATAGAAGCCTGAGGGGTAACGCTTTCACATAAAGGGTGGTGGGTGTATGGAACTAGCTGCCGGAAGAGGTAGTTGAGGTAGATACTGTCGCAACGTTTAAGAGACATTTGGACAGATACATGGATAGGACAGGTTTAGAGTGATATGGGCCAAACGCAGTCAGTGTAGAATTGAAATGTTGGTCGGTATGGGCAAGTTGAGCCGAAGAACCAGTTTCCATGCTGCATGGCTCTGTGACTCTAATGTGGCATCACGTTCGCAGACATTGTGTGCTGTATTAATCTATGTTCTATATGTTCCGTGTTCATTTGTTTGTATTCCATTTCATTCTATGACCGTTAGTCATTTTCTTTTTAAGGTGTGTTGGTAGGCGGTACAGGTGCGTCAAAAGCCGGACAAACAGACTAAGGAACAGTTTCTTTCCCTGGGCCATCTGAACTCTAAATTCCTCAAATATCCACACGACATGAGAGATGCTGTCGTCCATTCCACTATAAAACAGACCACTCAGCTAATATTTCTTCTTTTTTTAATTCTTTTAAAGTATTTATTAAATGTTAAAGTGTAATATTCTCCCAGTGCAATGCTCTACCTAGGTGTGATAAATATAATGTATCTACTGTTTTAAGCAGTTAAATAACGTATTGGATGTATTGGTTGTGTTTTTTTTAATCTTGTTTTAACTTGTATTCGTTGCACTGATCAGGAGTAGCTCCCCTAATTTCGTGGTATTTCTAAGTACAATGACATTATTATTATTATTATTATTATTATTGTCTTATCTAACACCTCCACTCTGACACCACAGAACAATAAAGTGTATTCGAATATGTTATTGAGTCACTTCACTATGATTAGAATCATAAAATCTCCCATACAGAAGATCATGTGGCCCATCACACCAAGATCCCACTGTTCATAAACTAACCTATTGGCTCCTCCCCCCCCCCCCCCACCCCCGTGCCTCGCCTGGACCGACACCTATGAGAGGTTTCGGCCCGAAACGTTACCTATCTCCTTCGCTCCATAGATGCTGCTGCACCCGCTGAGTTTCTCCAGCATTTTTGTGTACCTATTTCTCTCATCCCATTGCCCCGCCTTCTCCATTCCTTCCGCTGGCTTCACAATTTGCAACTCTTCAATCAATCTCACGCCTTATACTCTGATCTACAGCCTTTGTTCCAACCATCTGCCGATCAACACCTCCCCCTCCACCCCCGCCCCCCCACCCACCTTTCTGTCATCTGCCGATCAACACCCACACCCACCCCCACCTCCCCCCCCCCCCCCCCCCCCTCCCCACCACATTTGCCCTGCCTCTCCTCTCCCCACCCCCGCAACAATCAGTTTGAAGAAAGGTTCCCAACCCGGAACATCACCTATCCACTAATTGATCTCCCAGCAGAACGAGATGTTCCCTTCTGGCCCATTCCAGAATGCAAGAGTACGTGATGAGGGACGCACTTGAAGCACAGTGCAGTCAATGCCAAGGCTCTACGGGGAAGTAACTCAGCGGGTCAGGCAGCATCTCTGGAGAAAAAGGAATAGGCGACGTTTCGGGTCGGGACCCTTCTTCGGGCTGAGAGACAGGGACGGGAGAAACTAGAGGCGTGAGAAAGTACAGAACAACTCTGAGCCGGCATCGGTGTCCCAGGAAAGGTGGAGCCCACAATGATCCAAGTCTTCGGTGTAAACCAGCATCTGCAGTTACTTCCCACGCAACCATGGAAAGCCGGATCTCAGTGTTGAACAAGCATGTTCCCCCGCGGCTCCCAAAACACAGCCGCACAGATAAGAGATGAAAAACAAAAAGCACGGGGAACAGGGATACATCTCCAATATGTGGTCACCCTCCTCCCACGAAAATCATCGCAAACGGAGTCAGATACTGTCAATGGCTACACGCCAGGCTGGGATGTCACCAAGCTGGAGACCGCGCAGAGAAGATTACGGGGATCTTGCCCGGACTCGATGGCCTGAGTTATTGGGAGAGGTTGAGCAGTCTGGGACTCTATTCCTTAGAACGCGGGAGGATGAGGGATGATCTTGTAGAGGTGTGGAAAATCATGAGAGGAATAGACCGGGTAAACGCACCGAGTCTCTTGCCCAGAGTAGAAGAATCGAGAACTAGAGGACATAGGTTTAAGGTGAAGGGGAAAAGATTTAATAGGAACCTAAGGAGTAAATTCTTCACAGATGAGTCCATGGAACGAAATGCCAGAAGAGGTAGTTGGAGGCAGGTATTATCGCAACGTTTAAGAAACAGTTGGACAGGTACACGGGTAGGATGGGTATATAGGAATATGGTCCAAGGTGGGTGGGACTAGTGTAGATGGGACATGTTTGTCGGTGTGGGCATGTTGGGCCGAAGGGCCAGTTTCCACACTGTATGACTCTATGACGTGAGCGAGCGATAGTTTCACCTTTAAAGCAGAGATCCCAGCACGTTAGCCCTGTGCTTGACTTGAAAATGTTCAAATAAATGCGGAGGGAGTAATGTATCAGGTCACAAATATCAGAAGCATTTGAAACCCACACAGGCGCTCGCAGGCATTAACGCCTCTGTAGTCTAGACTGGGACTCTATCGTTTCTGTTATCCAGGCAACTCTCAAAGGAGTGGAGGGTGTGGGACGGTGTTCCTGGTATAATTAGAAATTAAAAACGGAGTTGGTAAATTACACATTAGAGCAGGCACGGCGAAGAAGAACGGGGCCATATGGTGGCGTCACCGCACACATGCTTGATGCGATCTGTATGCATAAGCACCCGGTCCAATTCACCGGTGGACATCGCTGTAATCGTGTTAAAACATGCTCAATTCGCGCATCAAAAACGGGCGCGACTCTCTCCGATGTCGAGGACCTATTGTTCCAAACAGAAGATAGACACAAAATACTGGAGTAACTCAATGGGACAGGCAGCATCTCTGGATGACGATTCGGTTCGAGACCCTTCTTCAGATTCGAAACGTCGCCCAATCCTTCTCTCCAGAGATGCTGCCTGTCCCATTGAGTTACTCCAGCATTGTGTGTCTATCTTGGGCGTAAACCAGCATCTGCAGTTCCTTCCTACACGCTTTGTGCCAATCCCTTTGGTGCACATCAGACCGTACAGGATGCATACAGCCATGGAAGTCCTTATCTTTCGCAGGTGAAGGAGAAGAGATTTAATAGGAATCTGAGGGGTATCCTTTTCACACAAAGTGTGGTGGGTGTATGGAACAAGCTGCCAGGTGAGGTGGTTGAGGCTGGGACTATTTCAACGTTTAAGAAACAGTTAGACAGGTACATGGATAGGACAGATTTGGAGGGATATGGACCAAACGCAGATGGGACATCGTTGGCCGGTGTGGGCAAGTTGGGACGAAGGGCCTGTTTCCGCACTGTATCACTCTATGACTCTATGACCGAGAGACAAGTTAAACTCGACATCTCGCCCTGGGTGCGTGCCTTTCGCGAGGGTTAAGCAATTTCCACGCAGATGTGTTTTAATGGCACTGGCGCTGAGGCAGATTAGAATTTCGTGCCTTGCTCAGACTCGGCCTTGCCCATGTAATCTGCCCTATTCGGATTTCACTGTTATTAAAGAACCGTGAAACAGATAGCGGCACAAATCCTCGTTTATATAGCGCTTTGGAAAGCTCTCAGACATTCCTCCTCCTGGTTTCATAGATTAGAGGGAGGAGGGAGGGGAGACCGCGGTGCGGGGAGGGGGGGGGGGGGGGGGGGTTATAGAGTGGCGCTCCCGTTACCTTTAATGTGAGTACTGTGGTGACAAGTTGACCAAGCTGTTTTGCCTCAGCGCCGGCGAGACAGTTCATGTCTGCAGCGACGATTTATGTACTGATGCGTGCACGCAAGCTATCGTCTCTCTTGCTCTCTCTCACTCACACGTACACGAGTTAAAGGGCAACACAGTGGCGCAGCTGGTAGAGCTGTTGCCTCGCAGCGCCAGAGATCCGGGTTCGACCCTGTCCTCGGGTGTGGTCTGTGTGGAGTTTGCAAGTTCTCCCTGTGACCGCGCGAGTTTCCTCGTGGTGCCCTGGTTTCGCCCCACGTCCTCAAGATGTGCTGGCCTGTAGGTTAATTGGCCTCTGTAAATTGCCCCCAGTGTGCAGAGAGTGGATGAGAAAGTGGGAATAACACAGAACGGAGATAGACACAAAATGCTGGAGTCACTCGGCGGGTCAGGCAGCATCTCCGAAGAAAAGGAATAGGCAACCTTTCGGGTCGACACCCTTCTTCAGACTGAGAGTCAGGGGAGAGGGAAACTAGAGGGATGAAAAGGTACCGAACAAATCAGAGGTCGGCGTGGACTTGGTGCGCCGAATGGACTGTTTTCATGTTGTACCAGGGGTCACAATTTACGAATAAAGGATAGGCCATTTAGGACTGAGATGAGGATTTTTTTTTTCCACCCAGAAAGTTGTGAACCTGTGGAATTATCTGCCACAGAAGGCAGTGGAGGCCAATTCACTGAATGGTTTCAAGAGAGAGTTAGATTTATCTCTTAGGGCTAACGGAATCAAGGGATATGGGGAAAAGGCAGGAACGGGGTACTGATTTTGGATGATCAGCCATGACCATATTGAATGGCGGTGCTGGCTCGAAGGGCCGAACGGTCTACTCCTGCACCTATTTTCTATGTTTCTATCTCTAACCTAATCTAAACAGAGATACTTGGTGTAAAAAAACGTGGCGAGGTCGGAGTGTGTTAATCTTTCCCTCAAGAACCGGTCGTTTAAATGACCGAGGTTTTATTGGTTCTGCAGAACATAATATGTTAACCAGCTACTTGGCGGCGGTAGCGTAGTTCTCGAGTGATTTGAATCGGCATACAGCTGCGGTGGTGCTAAATCTAACCGCCAGATCGCCTTTAGATTCCCTTCGAGAGAACGTCCACGCCCTAGCCGCAGTGCCATGTAATAGAGTTGAAAGTGCGAGTTCAGCAGCTTCCTACCAACTGCTATTTAACATCAATAAAAATTCCGCGTTTCTGTCGAAGACGCGGCGTCGATGCGCGATTGCCTTTTGAAAACCATTCAAAGACACTAAACAAAAACGTCTGAAGCAGGGTCTCGACCTGAAACGTCGCCTATTCCTTTTCTCCAGAGATGCTGTCCCGCTGAGTTTTGTCCAGCTTTTTGTGTCAACGGTTTAAACCAGCATCTGCAGTTCCTTCCTACACACACAAAAAAACGAGATTGGTCCCTCTCAAGGTCCCCCGAAAACGTGGGAGGACGCGAGCATGGTGGATATCCGGACTCCACGCCATTCACATTCCAAGCTTGAAAGAGCTACGAAACTCCCACGATCTTAGATAGACAAAAATGCTGGAGAATCTCAGCGGGTGAGGCAGCATCTATGGAGCGAAGGAAATAAGCAACGTTAAAAGGCAATCGAAACCCTTCTTCAGACACGATCCACTCGACCTGTCTGGGAAGTCAGGCTCCATGAACCATCACTCCTGCATTCCCCCCGATCCCACCCACACTTAAAGAGTCATAGTCATACAGTGTGGAAACAGGCCCTTTGGCCCAACTAGCCCACACCGGCCAACATGTCCTAGCTATACTTGTCCTACATGCCTGCGTTTGGTCCATATCCCACCAAACCTGTCCTATTCGTGTACCTGTCAATGCATTTCTCAAACGCTGGGATAGTACCTACCTCAACTGCCTCCTCCGGCAACTCGTTCCGTATACCCGCCGCCCTTTGTGTAAAAACGGTACCCCTCAGATTCCTATTAAATCCGCCCCGCCCCCCTCTCACCTTAAATAACACTAAGCCAAATCACCCCTCCAAAAACTGGTCCAAAACACACGATAAACCGCATGCTTCACGCTGGTTTCACGCTGAATTGTGTGCATCGAAATGGGACCTTTCAGTGCCTTTCCTGACTTTCTCCAAAGGTGTTGCTGTTGTCCAAAGATCTTATAGCTATAAGATCTTTGCTGTTGTCAGCTTGCCTCGCCACACTGAGCATTTTGGAGAATCTCGGTACTTCAAGGAATTCACCCCGTTGCAGCTGCATGAAAAGTCGATGTGGAGATGGTGGGCAAACGTGGGGAGGGGGGAAGCGTGAACCTGCAATTTGCCCTGTCCGTGAGTGCACTCCCTCAGCGATCACTTCCTCTGACCGTGTTACTGCTCCACATAGGCCCCACTGTTGCCAGGATGCGGGGAGATGGGTGAAGTGGAGGGAGGGTGGGGGGTCACATTTTGTCTATAACATTACAGCGCCTTTACAATGCAAAACAAATGCCATTCGTCCCATCTCATGAGAGCTGGTTGAACACAGGCTACCCAAACTAATCCTGAAGTCTGGAGAAGGGTCTCGACCGAAACGTCACACATTCCTTCTCTCCAGAGATGCTGCCCGTCCCGCTGAGTTACTCCAGCATTTTGTGTCTATCCTCACCAGGTTCACAGTCCTCCAGGAAACCAAGTGCCAAGTACTGTTTAAAAGTGACAAAGGTTTCTGCCCGCCCCCATTTTTCTTAAGAGACACAGCGTGGAAACGGGCCCTTCAGTCCACCGAGTCCACGGCGACCAGCAATCGCCCGCGCACTGGTTCGACCTTACACACTTGGGTCACTTTACCGAAGCCAATTAACCTAAAAAGTATTTGGAATGTGGGAGGAAACCGGAGAAAACCCACGCGGTCACAGGGTGAATGTACTGACCGAAAATAGGCACAAAAAAAGCTCTGGAGAGAAGGAATGAGACCCTAAGAAGGGACTCGACCCGAAACGTCACCCGTTCTTCTCGCCAGAGATGCTGCCTGTCCCGTTGAGTTACTCCAGCTTTTTGTGTCTATCTTCGGTTTAAACCAGCATCCGCAGTTTCTTCTTACACGTGGACGTGCAAACTTCCTGCAGACAACGCCCGTAGCCAGGATCGAACCCGGGTATGTGGCGCTGTAAGGCAGCGACTCGACCACTGATCCGCTGTCCTGCTCACGCGAGCGCCAATCCCGTGCCACTATCTGCGTGGAAATAAACCTCCCTACTAATTTAAATCCATAATCCTATTTGTTTTACTTCAACAGAGTTCGAATCATTGAAGATTTATGATAAAGTGAAAAACGTTACCATCGGTGATGGGACGACTAATGATGAGGTTTAAAATTTCCTGAGCATTTAAAACTGACACCGATATCAGTGGAAACATTTTCATTAAGTCTTCATTGCCGACCTCAGCACCTAATTAGTGTGATACAGCGTGGAAACAGGCCCTTCGCCTTAACCTGCCCACACCAACCAACATATCCCATCTACACTGGCCGCACCTGCCTGCGTTTGGCCCATACCCCTCTAAACCTGTCCTATCCATGTACCTGTCTAAATGTTTCTTAGACATTGTCTCAACTACTTCCTCTGGCAGTTCGTTCCATACACCCACCACCCTTTGTGTAAAAACGTTACCCCTCAGGTTCCCATTCAATCTTTGCACCCTTACGTCCTCTGGTCCTCTATTCCCCTACTCCAGGCGAGAGACTGTGCGTTTATCCGATCTATTCCTCTCATGATTTCACATCATGATTATTCCTCTCATGATTTTAGTCATAACTCATGATTTATGATTTTACATATATATATTTAGATTTCCACCTACCAAGCTTCTCATCAACCATTTATCACCACAGCCACCCTGGCCTCACACTGCCACACATATTCTATCCATCATTGGCCCTCTTTCTGTGCAACATTACATTTCTCAACATTGACAAAAATGCCTGGGATCTGTAAACGTGATCTCTGTGGGGTTTTTTTTTTTTTAAATCATTGCGATCTGACCCGCTGAGAAATTCCAACATTTTGCTTTTTTTGTTATCCCAATTTTAACAAATGGCCACATTTTCACTCGGAAATTAACGCTGACGCGATCTAGATCGAGTTAAATCAAATTTTTTCAAACGTGGCATTTAGAGCATGAATATCAGGGGTTTCAAATTCCAGGCAAGGTTTTCTTGGCTGGGCAACAGAGGAGAAGTTTTGGGGGAGAGGCTCTGTGACGGAAAGTAACAAAGGGCAAGGTTTACGGGGCAGAGTAAGGCCCAATTTACAGTGTGAAGTTGTGACACTGAAAGGGCATTTTCAGTACCACGACAGGAAGGGGAGGGGTGCGTGTTGGAACCATTTTAGAGTGGGATAACGAATGCAATTCATCATAATGCCAGCTTCCTTATAGACAGCGGCAGCCATGGTTTTCATAAACTGGGGAGTTGCATCTGCCGCGCCCCTGGCTTCCCGCACTGTTCAGCATAAAGGCCCCAGACACGGCGTTGCTAGAAAGATAAGGCACAGATATTAGCCCCTAATTGGGGGGGGAAATGCACCAATAAAATCTGGATGCTAATATAGCATGTGTGCCTGCAAACGCTTATTAATTAAGAAATTAAGAAATTCACCGAGCGCTCACTCTTTCAGCAAGTGCCGTTTTCCAAAATTACCAACCGCTCCCAGAGATGTGTTGTGTCTTTATCGTGTTTGCGCTTCAACAACAAACAATTCTGCCTCAGAACCCCCGCGCGGAATGTAAACAAGAAAGCCTTTCCATTCTAACACCTCACTACTATCGCCAAACACACCTCGGCCGTGAAGAACCAACACAAAGTTGTTTTACTGCAAGTGAGAGGGGAAGATGCTATGTTTCCTCCAGCCATAACCGAGAAAGTTTACAAAAAACAAGCGAAGAACGAGTCCACACAGCTGACCAGTGCGAAAACTATACAAAGGAAACGTTTCCCCTTTTTTTTTTAAAGAGTCATTTCCTGAATTGACCTTGAGGTGGGAATGATCTGCTGCTTTTAATAACAGGGCGAAAGGCTCCAAGAAAGGCTACCTGCTGTGAAACGGCACAAACGGAGGGAAGGGGGCGAATTGTAAAAGGGGCATTGTGCATTAATGTTGTACGTGCATTGGGAAAATCCCTCACCCATCTTATGTTTTCTTGCACTGCACGCCTTACTGTGGATGTACCGCGCTTGTTAAACTTAAGATGCCAATCCATGTAAGAAATCATTGCGTCTTTTTGGGTTATTAGATTTCCAGGCAATGTCCTGCTACTTGCGATATTGGGTATTTTCATCCACGGACCTCAAACCCAAAATGTAGGATTTTACCGCGTGGGCGCAGAGGAAGCTATATCTCGCATCAAAATTCCCACTTTTATTCATCGCTAGGCATGTATTCAAATCTGCCGCTTCTGGCTACCTTGGTTTATCAATCGTTTTATCTCCTGTAGAACCTCAAATCTTCCAAAAGACTCCAATTTGTTTTCGCTTGAGCAAAATCTAACTTTAAAACAATATAACCCTATAAACAAGGCGGTACCCAGACACTGCAACTGCTCCTAGCCAAACGTATCTAAGAAACCCTCTTCTTTCACCTCCAGCCAAACCTAAATCTAAACCAGAGTGGAAACACAATCTATCACTGGACGCAGATAAGATTTCACCCGAAGTTGAGCCTTATGCTAAATGTCCATGGCGTGTCCAATGCAAGAATTATCCGTAGCCCTAAACAAGGCCTACTTCGAAATGTAAGGGGTGGTGGGTCCACTGTAAACCTAAACAAGGTGCAACTAAAAGCTTAGCCAACTATCCTTCAACAAAACTGCAGCTTCTCCCAACATAAATCCTAAAGTAGTTATTTTTTAATTAGATCTCTGTTTATCTAACTTTTACAACCCAAATCTACCCATGTATTGTCTATCACTCGCCCCATACTACAGTTTCTGCTGACCCGAAACCTAAATCTAACGTAGATTGCAACTCCGTACCCAAAACAATACCTGGCTCTAAGGTTTAAAGAATAGCTAAACCCAATCCTAAACAGAAAACAGCGGCTTATAATGACGCTAAAGTGGGATACATACACCTTTGACCATGTCAAAGTGAAGGTACAAATTCTGTTAATTTTCGCGTTACAATTAAGGTCTTCTTTTACAGTCCTCTCCCACACAATAAGAAAGAAAATAAATTGGATCCTGTCAATTCCACAAGATGATTTTTTCCTTTAATTTCCCGCATTTTAAAAAAAACGCCAAGGGAAATTTCGCAGTTTAAATGCCGCCTTCGCTAAAGTCTCGTATTAATGTCGCTGGGCCTGGATGTTTTAGTGAAATGTACACGATGTGACATTAAAGTGGATATGATGGGGGCTTTACATCAAACAAGTCTCCAAATGAATTGTGCAAACGGCGACTTTACCCTCTGATGTGAGGAATATTATTTTCAAAGAGAGAATGGGTTTTTTCATTTCACCTAGTTTGGCAATTAGGTTTTTATTTTCCAAATTTGCCCGAAATCTTACGCCAACCCACTGAATAAAACAGGGCTGCGGGATTTTTGTTACCTCCAGACGTATTCAGACAAGGTTGCCATGTTTTGCTTCTCCTACCCCTGAAGAGATGGCTGCCGTTTCTGCCTCCCCTCTGCTAAATGGGAATAGTTAACTGCGAAACCGTGACTAGTGCACCCACAAGTTTACATTATCAGCGACCCTCTCTTTTGCTAAAAGATAAAGCCTGGCGTGAACAAGTCCACTGATTTACAGGCCTTTTTTTTCCTAATACAACAATTGAAAATCATACAATCCGTATAATGCTGGGCTTTTTTTGTTATCCTCAATCCATTTGAAATACAACCAATGCAAATCAGTCCCGCACTAAAAAAAAAGTCGCCATTTTCTTTATATTAAAGCTCTCAGTGACTACTCTCTCTTGGTAATTTCGGCTTCAATTAATATAATTTCAGTGGAAGTGTGTTTTCCAAGTGGTCATACGGCTCCCTTTGAAACCATATGGATGGTCTAACAGGCACGATGGGGCCCTCTTTACAAAATCACGACTTATTTCACGAGTGTCTGGCCCAGTTCGATCCAGTCAGTGCCTTGATACTATAGGCTTGACCTGCCCACTGCATTTATTTAAATCCAACATTTTTTTTGTCAAATGGTGACTGGTTCAAATCCCGAACTTTTCTGGGTTCTAACTCGGTTACAGGGCGATAAAACTTTTGTTGCCATACTTCTGAAATGGTTTACAAGTCTCCCTGGCCTAAGTACGGCTTGAACACAGAGAGGAGATGAACATGGATACTGCTCGCCCTCACAATTCCCAACCAGCCTGGCCCGTTTACCTCCACGGGACCCTCCCCTTGGAATACATTCGCCAAAGTGCTGCTTGTAGTTTCGCTCCAGGTCTTAACGTTGGAGCGCAGGATATTCCCTTGCACCCGGTTATAAAGAGGTGCGCCGGCTCTTTGTAATGGATCGTGTGAAGAGGGGGTGGAGGTGGGGGAGGGGAAAGGGTTCACCAGACCGAATTTATTTCAAATACAACCCTAATCGCTTTATGATATTGCCGGGAACTTAGTAACTGCGTTATTCATTTTTGGTTTTGTTTTTAGCCAACGTCGATTTGGAAAAAAAAATCAATTTAGAAGCAAAAATGTTAATGGCTAGGGAAGTAAGCTGCTGTCAAAATGCTGAAACAGTGCGCAATAACATGCTGCAGGCCACCAAAACCCAGCGGCTCCCGTAGCTAGAAGCTTATTGTGAAGCTTTATGAATAGCCCTGTATCCAGTTTCACGGCATAGACACACGCGTTGTTCGGAGTGTGTTACGTCTTTCTGGCCCAGACTACACAATCTCCCCTCCCCTCCCCCCTACTCGTCCGACTGGCCTAATCGTGTACTTCCTGGCGAAATTAAGCGGCATTTCAGACCGAAGTGAGTATTGAAATGTAGAGGGTTTCCAAAAGGAAAACAAAACTCCGGGTAGGGGGAATTTTATTTTGACGGTAGATGTCCCCAAACGAACTCTGGCCTATTAAAGCCTTCGGACTGGTTCAGGTCTATTACGGGGGAGAGAAAGGGCTGCGGGGGGGGGGGGGGGGGGGGGGGGGGGGGTGTGTGTATCAGGCCACCATATAGCGTGTTATAGGAGGGAAACGACGCTGGCACAAAGCTTGTTCCTGAGCCCATTCTCAGTATCTATCCTGGAATACGTCTCCTGATTACAATTCCTGACTTGTACTTATCCCATTTCAAACGACCCTTCTCTATACCACAATAGTTAAAGACAACCACTCAGACAACATGGAGAGATGCGTGGCTTGTTTATTTTTGAAATCGACAAGAAATAACGTGAAAATTAACATTTTGTATGACTTATTTTGACCCTCACTCACCCGCCCCCCTCCCCCCATACACATATAAACATAGACAGTGCTTCCGCTTTCGGTTCTTTGAACCTTGTTTTTTGCTAGCTAAGTCCTTAGTGTTTGGAATGATTTTTAAAAAGAATCTTTTTAGTCACGCTTGCTGCGTGTATGCGTTTAGTGTACGTAAAATGGTGTTTAGCAGATTGGCGCTTTATCTATCCCCCTCCCCTCCCCCTCCTACCCCCCCCCCCCCCCCCCCCCCCAAACCCCCCCACACACCCCCTCCCACCCCGATTCTCTGCATTAAAACAGGGACAAGTGGTTAGGGTTCAGTTCCAGCTGATTTTTATTAGTCTCTCCCTGCCTCTCTCTCTCTCTCTTTCTCTGTCGCTTTCTCTCAAAGAACTATTTACAAGTTTATCGACAATCTTGACAGGCAGTGACGACACGATTAGCTGGCATGAATGTTTTTTTCCAAAATAAAAAAGTTTTGTTGAGGCATGATCTGACAGACTATACACAGCATATTGCACAGGATGAGTAAAAAAAAGAAAGTTAAAATAACAGAAATTTAAAAAAAATAACAATCGGACAGCAACCAACATTTCTTTTCGCGGTTGCTGCCTTAATGCCTGTCGCGGTAGTTTTGGACACATACAAGTAACCCAGTCTCGTGTTGATATAATACAGATTTAAATATACAAAGGCGTTCGCGCTTACCTCCCAACCCCCGCTCTTCTTCAATAACCGCCCCCCCCCCCCCTCCTCCCCACATCAACTACACCTGATTTTGGAATTATATAAGCTAGCTTCATGCCAAAAACAATAATATTTTGCCAACAAGTTATAAGAATTAATACTAATTATCATTACAGAATGAGAAACACATTATTTGTATAGCGAACTCAAATCAACATTTGATATCCAGTGATTCAGCGCCATTTAAGGAGCGCCACATAATTGGGAGAAAGGTGCAGCATCCCATGTCGTTTACCTTGATGCTCAACCTTAGAAGGAATGGGAACACAATCCTGGTTGATACTCCCATTACATTTCGCTAACATTTGTTTACTTGTCCCCAGCCAAACTGCAGCAGTTCAAAGGAAGCTTTAGGGTCACCTGTTTCAATGGTAAAAGTGTCCAAATGGTTTCCCATATTTTTTTAAATACTATAAAGGAGATATATCAGCTAAAATAGACAGGAAGGGCTGTTGTGAGCTATGACATTTGCTCAGAGACAGCAGGCGAAGCCAACATGCAGCCTCGCGGTACAAAAACCTGCAGATTGAAGTGTGTAAACAAGTGGAATATAAAAAAAGAGGCAACATTGTGACATTGGCCTCTTTGTTCGTGATCAGGAAACCCAAACAGCGATAAACACCGATTAACACCCCCTTTATATTTTTTACAAAAATACACTGAGAAAATAATCAAACGTCTCATCTTTCTCTGTTTTTTAAAAAGTGTCAAAGTCTACATTTAAATATAAAATTAAAAGTTTAACTCTAGCCCTTCGGTGAAGGAGATAAAACGGTGCGGGTAATTAAGAGGCCCACGAAACAAAAGTCAAAATATTTGGCCGGTATAAATACATCCATATAAAAAAATGGTTTTTGATTACATTTACAAGGGGAAAAAAACCCAAAACAAAAACAATACGAGGATGAGACATCGGTGACAAGAAATTCATGTTTTTTGTAGTATTTGTGGAATTTATGGAACTTTTGAGGAAATTTGGTCCAGTAAATGCAGTCCCGCGGAGATTTGAGTTTGCGTTAATGATAAAAGAGGAATTGAAAGGCTGGTGACTTTGTAGGAATCATACAGAGCGCCATCTATCTGGTCGACTTGTCCGAACACTTTTTTTTTTTGCCGGTTTCAATCTGTACAGAATCTGGGAAGATACAGTACAACATGCTATGAACCCAGCGAAACACAGTAATCCAATACCATCACTCTTCGAAGAAACGCTGTCTTCGCGTGTAAGATCTCACATGTCTGTACCAACATAATCTGTTTTGGCGATTTCTTTCCACGGTTTAAAACGACCTGTCCCTAATGCCAAGGCCGCGTTCTCTCTTTACGTGCAAAACAATTTCTGGTTTTCCTTTTCAACCCAGACTCTAGGCTGGCAGTTTTTTCCCCCCATTGGAATCTCAGTCCTCCTAAAACACGTCTCTCGGTCCCTCCTGAAGAAACGCGTCGATTTTTTTTTGTTTGCTGTTTGGAAAGACTCGCGATCGGGCATTTATCGATCGCGCATTTTTACAGCATTCGGATCACAATGACTTCAATTCACGATCCCCCTTTTCGTTTCGCTCCAAGATAAAACAGCAAGTCAGTTTTCTTTCACTCGTCGCGTTTTAATACGTGAACACCAGGTTTGAAATACTTGACTCCAGCCATTCCCCTGAAATCATCTCGCTCACCTCTGGCGTGCAGTAGTCTGGGAACTCGAAATGAGACGCGGACTCCGGCTCGAAATTAAACTCCAAATCTCTGTCCAGAGACGAACTCAAATTGCCCAGTGTCATGTTCTCGAAAGTCGGACTGGAGCTAAGGTCCATTAGGTCGTCCTCAAACTCTTCGTCGGAAGACGAGGCCAGAGACGAGGAGGAACAGGAGTGGGTTGTGGAAGGGGACGGGGAGATCGATCTCAAACTACCCGGGTGTTTGCGCTGGTCTCCGGGCGAGTCGGGCACCCTCGCTCCCGTCCCGCTGGCCAGGTCTTCATAGAAACTGACCGGGTCGATGGGCTCGGCTGAACAGCTGAGAGTCGGGCTGGCTGGCACGGCGGCTGAAGACGTGCTGCCCAGAGCCCCGAACGACCGCCTCTCTTTTAGTTTCTTATCTACAATGTGCTTGGAAGCGGCGCTGGTCCGCGCTTTGTAAATTGACTGTTGGTTGCTAGTGTTTGTGTTAGAAGTAGTGGTGCCTGACTGCGGGTGCTGGTGGACAGTCGGCGCCTTGGTGAGCGTGGCCAGGATGATCTTGTGCGTTTTGCTGGACTTGCCAGCGCTACCGTTGCCGCCACTGCTCTTTTTCGCCGACGGTTTAGTGTTGACCTTTTCGCTTTTCTCCCCCGGCTTGCTGCCCGCACATTTCGCCTTTTTCCGCGGCCTGTATTTGTAATCGGGGTAGTCCGCCATGTGCTTCAGGCGCAACCTCTCGGCTTCACGGATGAAAGGGATCTTATCGCTGTCTTTGAGCAACTTCCAGCGCTTGCCCAGGCGCTTGGAGATCTCCGCGTTGTGCATGTCCGGCGACTGCTCCATGATCTTCCTCCTCTCGATCTGCGACCACACCATAAACGCGTTCATGGGTCTCTTGATGTGCCCACTGGCGGTCTTGCACCAGCTAGGCTCGTCCGTTTTCTCCCCGTCCGACGCGAGCGAGTCCGTCGCCGGCGAGCAGGCAATGCCCAGATCTGAAGCGCCGGAGTCGGTAGACTCTCTAACGAGCGCCGCTTCCGTGTTCTCTGCGTGGTTCGTCTGTTGCACCATGCTCTCGCTCTTTCCCCTAAAATATATTGTGACTCTATGGGCGCTGAGGGGTGAGAGAAACAAAAAAGGCTTTCTTGTTTTATATATCAGACGGTAGCAGTTTGGTCAGCTTGCACTTTTTCTTTCCCTGTTATTTGCAGAATGCTTTGCAAGCTGCCCCTCGCCTTCGCAGGAGAGAACCTGGTTTCTTGTTTTTTTTTTAATGTGTATATACTTTGGCACAACCTTCCCCCTCTGACCATGCGGGAAGACTGAGTTATATATTGAAAAAAAACTTGGGTCTGCGGCTTAAACCAGACGCGAACTCGCGTCGGTTCTTATCCAGTCCCAGGCTCGGTGACGTCGAGTTAAAGGTGTCCTGGCCGCAGCCAATGGGCGGCCGCCGCTCGCCCAGACCGCGTCTGTTTCCAGGGGCCCGCACCGCCCCCGCTGCTCCCATTGGCCCGTCCCCGCCCGGCGCCTGCAATAAGAAGCACCCAGGCTGACCTCATTCCAGTTGACACTGGCAACTTAAAGGGGGCAAGGCTGCTCATGCATTCCCCTCCCTCCTCCAGTCTCCCCCCTCCCTCCCCCCCTTCTTCTCCCTCCCCCCTTCCCCCTCCCCCCTTCTCCTCCCTCCCCTCCCTCCCCTCCCTCCCTCCCCGCACCCCACCTCTCTCTCTTTCCCTCCCCCTACCTATCTCTCTCTCTCCCTTCCCCTCTACCTCTCCCTCCCCTTCTACCTATCTCTCTCTCTCCCTTCCCCTCTACCTCTCTCTCTCTCACCTACCTCTCTCTCTCTCTCCCTCCCCCCGTCCTCCTCCTTCGCCCCCCTCTCTACCCCCTCTCTCTCTCCCTCTACCCCTCTCTCTCCCTCCCCCCTCCCTCTACCTCTCTCCCTCACTCACCCCTCTACCTCTCTCTCTCTCTCCCCCTCTACCTCTCTCTCTCTCTCCCTTCCTCCCCTACTACTTCTTCCCCTCTCCTCCACCACTCCTCTCTCTCCCCCCTCCTCCCTATCTCTTCCCTCTCCTCTCGTTTCCTCCTCTCCCTATTTTGCACCCTCTCCCATCCTTCCTCTCCCCCCGATCCATCTCTCTTCCTCCCGTTCCGCCATCCTTTTCTCCTTCCTCCTCCACCCCCTCCCATTCCTCTACCTCCGCCCCGTCCCTCCCTCCCCACCCTTCCTTTTCCCTTCCCCTATCCCGTCTCTCTTCCGCCCTCCCCCTCCCATCCTTTCCACTTCCCTCACCTCTCTCTCTCTACCCTCCCCTCCCCCACCCCTTCCCTAGACGCCCCCGCCTTTCTCCACCCTCCGGCATTAAATTAACGCTGCATGTTGTGCCTTCTCTTCTTCCCCCAAACTGGCATTAGCCCGTCCCACCGACTCGAGACACCAAGCAGCACAACGCTCGGTCTTGGGCGAAACTGGACTAACTCTGTGTGTGTGTGTGAGAGAGAGAGAGTGTGCGTGTCTGTATGTGCCTGTCTGCTTCTCTCTCTCTCCCTCTTCCTCCTCTCTCATCTTCACTCCCTCCCCCTTCCACTCTCTCCCTCCCCTTCCACTCTCCCCCTCCCCCTCCACTCTCCCTCGCTACCCCCCCTCCTCTCTCCCTCCCCCCCTCTCTCCCACCCCCTCCTCTCTCCCCTCTCTCTCTCCCCCCTCTCTTTCTCCATCTTTCTCTCTCTCTCTCTCTCTCTCTCTCACGCGTACACACTGACAGCTCGTCCACTTATGTTAAGTTTCGCGAAATTGACACGATATCGTGCGTCCAAAATTGATAGGCTGCAGTTACACTTAAAGCGAAAATCAGCCCCTGAAACACTCCGAATGACTTCGCCCACACCTGCAAATATTATCTACTCCTTGATATCAAAAGAGATTACACAGGAACCCGTTCCTTTGCTCTTTAATAACATTAAGCAGTTCAGTACAACCGACATACATAAAACGCACGCCGAACAACACATCGGATTCAGCACTTGTGTTTCCCTCCCCCTCTGTTTCCAAGAGAATCGTATGAACACTAACAGTAGCACAAAACGGCACATTAGGTGGGTTGAGTAGAGTAAAAAATAGAGGCGCGTCAAACGCATTGGTTGGCGACCACCTTTTACCGTCTTGACAGATATAGGATAAAACGCAAATGCTCCATATGCACATAGAGGTTTGTTCAGGCTAAACTGAGAGAGAGGAATACTAATGCAACGTTGGTAGAACTAGGCATGTTTTTAAAGCAACGTTTGCAGGCAATACATTCTAAAATATATCATCTTCGCACAATGTAGCTTTAAAATTTAGTCCAATGAGTAGATTCGAACTGATATCCGATAAAGGATTCAAAAGGGAACTGCAGATGCAGTCCACATTTAATCGGACTCTGATCCAAGCAAATGCGCGCTGCGCGTTTTAAATGGCAAAGAGGTTATTGACATAGATACAGTGTGCTAGGCTGCACGAGGTTTCAACTACGTGTAGTTAATCGCATACAAAAAAAACATTAAAACGAGAAACTGATATTTGTGCCCAATCGTGTTAACTTCGCGTGTTGCGAGACGGTAGGTGGCGGTACTGCGCCTATATACTCATCAGCCGGTTGCTGTAATTTGGAGCCCGACTTTGAACCCTGGGTGGCTGAAAGAAAATAGAGAGCACACGATTTCTCTCCCCACACACACAAACACAAAATTAGTTGGATATTTTTTTCCAACTTCATACTGTTAACAGGTCACTCCTTTCACTGTGATAAGAGTCAAATAAACTGGGCCTTTGGTTCTGAAGCAGGGTCTCCACCCAAACGTCACCTCATCCCCTTTTCCAGAAATGGTGCCTGGCCTGCTGAATTACACCAGCTTTTTGTGTCTATCCTTTGATTCTACTCATCTATGCCGACCAAGATGCCCCATCTAAGCTAGTCCCATTAGGCCGTGTTTGGCCCATATCCCCCAAAATATCTCCTGTCTACGAACCTGGCCTGAGTGCCATGTTAGGGTGTAATGTATTGTTGCACTTGGAGCTCCTGAGACCCCTCCTTATTGGGTTTACATCATAGAGATATACAGCAGGGAAAAAGGCCCTTCGGCCCAACGTGCCCACACTGGCCAGCGACACTAGTCCCACCTGCCTGCATGTGCTCTTATCCTTCCATACCTGTCCTACTCATCTACCTGTCTAACTGTTTCTTAAATAGTATATGATCTTCCAAAATGATGAGACAGGGCATGTGCATGGAGCATAGAAACATAGAAAATAGGTGCAGGAGGAGGCCATACGGCCCTTCGAGCCAGCACCGCCATTCATCGTGACCATGGCTGATCGTCCCCAGTCAATAACCCGTGCCTGCCTTCTCCCCATGTCCCTTGATTCCACCAGCCCCTAGAGCTCTATCTAACTCTCTCTTAAATCCATCCAGTGACTTGGCCTCCACTGCCCTCTGTGGCAGGGAATTCCACAAATTCAAAACTCTCTGGATGAAAACATTTTTTCTCACCTCAGACTTAAATGG
Organism: Amblyraja radiata; assembly: GCF_010909765.2. Taxonomy (NCBI): domain Eukaryota; kingdom Metazoa; phylum Chordata; class Chondrichthyes; order Rajiformes; family Rajidae; genus Amblyraja; species Amblyraja radiata. Next base: position 112,981,385 of record NC_045957.1, read on the forward strand.
CTTCCCCTTTATTCTAAGACTGTGGCCCTTGGTTCTGGACTCGCCCAACATTGGGAACATTTTTCCTGCATATAGCTTGTCCAGTCTTTTTTATAATTTTATATGTTTCTATAAGAGACCCCCTCATCCTTCTAAACTCCAGTGAATACAATACTAGACTTTTCAATCTTTCCTCATATTACAGTCCCGCCATCCCAGGGATCAAACTCGTGAACCTACGCTTGATGGGTATCTAATGCCAAGGTTAGATATAAAAGGAAAATATTCAAGCTCAGTAGTATGTCCAAACATTGTCACTCAGACAAAGTAATGGTTCCTGCTAATACCTGCCTTAAATGTAAAAATGTAGCTTCTCAGTGCCAAATTTGATTATAATTCAATGGAGAGCAATCATTGTTGGTATTGTAAACTATGCAATGATCGATACCACCAAACCTGATACCACTGCGTATCAGTTTCAGTTTCAGTTCAGTTTAGTTTATTGTTACATGTAACAGTGAAAAGCCTTTAGACAATAGGTGCAGGAGTAGTCCATTTGGTCCTTCGAGCCAGCACCGCCATTAAATGTGATCATGGCTGATCATCCACAACCAGTACCCCGTTCCTGCCTTCTCCCCATATCCCTTGACTCCGCTATCTTTAAGAGGTCTATCTAACTCTCCAATGAAAGCATCCAGAGAACCGGCCTCCACCACCATCTGAGGCAGAGAATTCCACAGGCTCACACCTTTCTGTGTGAAAAAAGTATTTCCTCATCTCTGTTCTAAATGGCTTACCCCTTATTCTTAAATGGTGGCCCCTGGTTCTGGACTCCCCCAACATCGGAAACATGTTTCCTGCCTCTAGCGTGTCCAAACCCTTAATAATCTTGTATGTTTCAATTAGATACCCTCTCATCCTTCTAAGTTCCAGAGTATACAAGCCCAGCCACTCCATTCTATTAATATATGACAGTCCTGCCATCCTGGGAATTAACCTTGTGAACCTACGCTGCACTCCCTCAGTAGCAAGAATATCCTTCCTCAAATTTGGAGACCAAAACGGCACACAATACTCCAGGTGCGGTCTCACTAGGGCCCTGAACAACTGCAGAAGAACCTCTTTGTTCCTATACTCAATGAAGGCCAACATGCCAGTCGCTTTCTTCACTGCCTGCTGTGCCTGCATGCTTACTTTCAGTGACTGATGAACAAGGACTTCCCAGATCCCATTGTACTTCCCCTTTTCCCAACTTGTCACCATTTACTTAATAATCTGCCATCTTGTTTTTGCCATGGTGGATAACCTCACATTTATCCACATAAAACTGTATCTGCCTTGCATCTGCCCATTCCCCCAACCTGTCCAAGTCACCGTGCATCCTCCTCACAGTTCACACCCACCCAGCTTTGTGTCATCTGCAAAATTGCTAATGTTACTTTTAATCCCTTCATCTAAATTATTAATATATATTGTAAATAGCTGTGGTCCCAGCACCGAGCCTTGCAGTACCCCACTTGTCACTGCCTGCCATTCTGAAAGGGACCCGTTAATCCCTACTCTTTGTTTCCTGTCTGCCAACCAATTTTCTATCCATGTCAACACTCTACCCCCAATACTGTGTGCTCTAATTTTGCCCACTAATCTCCTATGTGGGACCTTATCAAATGCTTTCTGAAAGTCCAGGTACACTACATCCACTGGCTCTACCTTGTCCATTTTTCTAGTTACATCCTCAAAAAATTCCAGAAGACTAGTTGCTTGCTAACCAGTCAGCAGAAAGACAATACATGATTATAATCGAGCCATTTACAGTTTATAGATATGATATGGGAATAACGTTTAGTGCAAGGTAAAGCCAGCAAAGTCTGATCATGGATAGTCCAAGGGTAGAGAGTGGTTCAGCACTGCTCTCTCTGGTTGTGGTAGGATGATTCAGTTGCCTGGTAACATCTGGGCAGATGTTGTCAGTCGAGCTAGGCCACTTTGGGTGGGATCTCTCTGCAGCAGGAATCCATGCGGTTGGTCTTCGGGTGCTGGGAGTCAAAGTTAGGGGAGATCTGAGAGGAGTTTAAGAAGATCTTTTCCTCCAGAGATGCTGCCTGACCCGCTGAGTTTCTCCAGCTATCTTCGGTTTAACCAGCATCTGCAGTTCCTTCCAACACATCGCTGTAATGTAACAGGTGCAGTAGTCTGGTATCCAGCCTGACATGGTGCAAGTATGTGTGAGGAGGGGGAGGTCATGGAGAGGTGAACTGGTGGAGAGACTCGCAATAGATGTGTGGTATGATCTGTCACATAGCTAGTATTTGTTAGGACGCGTTAAACCGAAACACAAGATTGTGAGCGCTCAGCAGGCCTGAACACAACTATGGAGCGGGAAACGTTAGGACCAATGTGTTTTTATCCAGTCAGAGACGTGCAGGTCAAAAATAGCAGAACTCCACGATTCTCGTTGAGTTATATCTGACTGTAGGAAATGTGATTCATAGCTATTTTGTGCCACTCATTTTTTGAGGATGTAACTAGGAAAATGGACAAGGGAAAGCCAGTGGATGTAGTGTACCTGGACTTTCAGAAAGCATTTGATAAGGTCCCACATAGGAGATTAGTTGGCAGAATTAGGGCACATGGTATTGGGGTTAGAGTGCCGACAATGATAGAAAATTGATTGGCAGACAGGAAACAAAGAGTAGGGATTAACGGGTCCCTTTCAGAATGGCAGGCAGTGACCAGTGGGGTACCACAAGGCTTGGTGCTGAGACCGCAGCTATTTACAATATACATCAATGATTTGGATGAAGGGATTCAAAGTAACATTAGCAAATTTGCAGTGGGTGGCAGTGGGAACTGTGAGGAGGATGCTATGAGAATGCAGAGAGACTTGGACAGGTTGGGGGAGTGGTCAGATGCATGGCAGATGAACTTTAATGCGGATAAATGTGAGGTTATCCACTTTGGTATCAAAAACAGGAAGGCAGATTACTATCTAAATGGCGTCAAGTTGGGAAAAGGGGAAGTACAACGGGATCTGGGGGTCCATGTTCATCAGTCTATGAAAGTAAGCATGCAGGTACAGCAGGTAGTGAAGTAAGCGAATGGCATGTTGGCCTTTATAACAAGAGGAGTCCAGTACAGGAACAAAGAGGTCCTTCTGCAGTTGTAAAGGTCCCTAGTCAGACCACACCTGGAGTATCATGTGCAGTTTTGGTCCCCTAATTTGAGGAAGGACATTCTTGCTATTGAGGGAGTGCAGCGTAGGTTTACAAGGTTAATTCCCGGGATGGCGGGACTGTCATATGCTGAGAGAATGGAGCGGCTGGGCTTGTACACTCTGGAGTTTAGAAGGATGAGATGGGATCTTATTAAAACATACAAGATTGTTACCGGTGGTGGCCGGTTCTCTGGATACAGTACTTTCAAGAGAGAGCTAGATAGGGCTCATAAAGATAGCGGAGTCAAGGGATATGGGGAGAAGGCAGGAATGGGGTACTGATTGGGGATGATCAGCCATGATCACATTGAATGGCGGTGCTGGCTCGAAGGGCCAAATGGCCTACTCCTGCACCTATTGTCTATTGTCTATTAGGAGGATGTTTCCACTAGTGGGAGAATCTAGGACCAGAGGTCATAGCCTCAGAATAAAAGGATGCACCATTTGGAAGGCGATGAGGAGGAATTTCTTTAGTCAGGGGGTGGTCCAGAAGAAGAATCCATTTGATGCTTCATCTGGAGCATGAGATAGTGACAGCTGGTAGAGCTGCTGCCTCACAAAACCAGAGACCTGGATTCAGCCCAGACTTTCAGTGCTGTCTGTGTGGAGTTTGCATGTTCTCCCTGTGACTGCATGGGTTTCCTCTTGATGCTCCAGTTTCCTCCCACATCCCAAAGACATGTGGCTTGTGTATTGTGTGCAGTTTTGGTCCCCTAATTTGAGGAAGGACATTCTTGCTATTGAGGGAGTGCAGCGTAGGTTTACAAGGTTAATTCCTGGGATAGCGGGACTGTCATATGCTGAGAGAATGGAGCAGCTGGGCTTGTACACTCTGGAGTTTAGAAGGATGAGAGGGGATCTCATTGAAACATATAAGATTGTTATGGGCTTGGACACGCTTGAGGCAGAAAACATGTTCCCGATGTTGGGGGAGTCCAGAACCAGGGGCCACAGTTTAAGAATAAGGAGTAAGCCATTTAGAACGGAGACGAGGAAACACTTTTTCTCACAAAGAATGGTGAGTCTGTGGAATTCTCTGCCTCAGAGGGCGGTGGAGGCAGGTTCTCTGGATGCTTTCTGGAGAGAGCTAGATAGGGCTCTTAAAAATAGCGGAGTCAGGGGATATGGGGAGAAGGCAGGAACGGAGTACTGATTGGGGATGATCAGCCATGATCACATTGAATGGCGATGCTGGCTCGAAGGGCTGAATGGCCTACTCCAGCACCTATTGTCTATTGGCTTTGTGGCTACATTGGCCTCTGGAAAAGCCCTGTCCCACGGTGCGAGTTAATTCCAAGAGCTCTCCCGAGTTTTAAATAAAATCGAACTCGTGGTAAGCACGGAGAATGAACGTAGCGGGTATGTCGGAGCTCGGGGATGTCTCTGAGCGGCTCCTAACGCTAACGACAGGTACTCGGGAAGACTCGCTAACGGCAGGTAAGCACGGGAAGACTCGTGAAGATTTTTCAACATCTTGAAAAATGTCCACGAGAGCCCCAAGTACCGACGAGTGGCCATTACCGTAAATCTCCAAGTTCGAATCAGGGCAAACTCGGGAGAGCTCTTGGAATGAACTCGTACCATGGGACAGGGCTTTAAATAGCCCCCAAATGTGTAGGGATGAGCTTTCATGACCCTTCTACAGCTGACTTGACTGGCATTCTTGGCACCATCTTAAAATTTACACTCCATTTGACCAATGTGGATGTAGTGATGAGCATCTGAGTTGAGTTTAGCTTATTGTCACGTGTACCGGGGTACAGTGAAAAGCTTTTGTTGCGTACTAACCAGTTTGCGGAAAGACAATACATGATTACAATCGAGCCATTCTCAGTGTGCAAATACGTGATATGGGGCTATCGTTTAGTGCAAGGTAAAGTCAGTAAAGTCCGATCAAAGGTAGTCAGAGGGTCCCCGATGAGGTAGCTTGTACTTGAGTACAGCTCTCCGGTTGCGGTGGGATGGTGCGTTCATCCTATTACCGCCATCCTATTCCTTTTCTCCGGAGATGCTGTCTGACCCACTGAGTTACTCCAGCTTTTTGTGTGTCTATCTTTGGTTTAAACCAACATCTGCAGTTCTTTCCTACACATTCGGCCACCCCCTTCCCCCAGTTCCAGTAATCTATCCCACTTTCTGCTGACCAAATTCAAGCAAAGTGTTCCCTTTGTAAAGTCCAGGGCAACAGCACAGCTCTGGACCACACACACTTGTAACTGGACTCCCAGTGGATTAACCGACAGCCATACTTAGGGGATTTCTCCCAACCTGCACATGTGTCTACTAATTGCAATTCACACGATTTTAAATGCATCGAGGAGCTGGTTTATTGCGGGGTGGGTGAAGGGTGGAGGGTGAAGGGTGAAGGGTGAAACGTGAAACAGATTCAATCGTTTCTGTAAAGCCATGGCAGAGAACAGGGCTGCGGTTTTGAACTGCAGAAACACACCAGAATTTGCCTTTCTCAATTCTCGACTCCCAAAAGGCAGGACCTTGACCTGATGAATACTATGAAGGGGGTAACCACGGTTTGCAAACGAAGGACCGGATTATTGGAAGCATATATTCAGTACAACTCTCCCTCCGGAGCAAGTAGATTGGATGGGGGAAGCAGATTAGCCTCCCACCAATAATGCAATGAGTTGGCAAGGATTACCTCCCCCTTTACCACATCTAACCCAGGGAACAGGAAGAAATTGATTCGCCCTAACATTTCCAAAAGCCTTCCTTTCCCAAAGCCTTAGCTAAAGGATCCTAAATGCAGAGAATAATAAACCTCAACCTCAACCTAAATTAACCTGCTCCTGAGGCAACGCGGGATCGTTAAAAAAAAATACCGCACAGACTCGCATTACATGTGTAAATGTAAATTCTAAAGGAACGGAAATCCTCCGGTAGGTCAAAAAAATAATTCCTCTAAAGCTCCGTCTAACCAAAATACAACAGCAGCTTTTCACCATGACTAAATGTCAAGCATATTAAAACAAATGTCAAACGACCAGAAATGCCAAGCGTTGCAGCGTGGGCTGTAGCTGTGGTTTCGGGTAGGGGGGTGGGGGGAGGTAAGCAGAGTTCCGGACAGTCAGCAGTTCAATGCAAAAGTTTGTTTGGTGAGTTAGATCGCTGCATTTGTTATTCTGCTGGTAAGATTGTTGTTGATTTTTGTTTTGGCCACCTGACAAAGTGCAGGGACGTTGCAGGGTTTGCAAGTAAAGGTACCCTATCAGATTACACTTTACAAATTGCAGCGTGCTACTAGGGGCGGGCTCGAGTTTAAATCTTAAGAAGCACTAGACTAATAATTTCATGAAATTGCTTGTGTTAAATTTGTGCACTGAGGGTTTAAGGTTCAGCCAGAACAGGAGGATTTTGTGTGTGTGTGTAGGAAGGAACTGCAGATGCTGTTTTACACTCAAAATAACCAGCGGGACAGGCAGCTTCTCTGGAGAGAAGCAACGGGTGGCGTTTCGGTTCGAGACCCTTCTTCAGACTGAGAGTCAGGGGGGAAGAGGGAGTGTGGAGATATGTTGAAGGGTAAGGTGGGAAACGACAGATCGAAGCAGACGATGATCAAGGAAATTGGATGTTTTCCAAGTAGAATGAAGTGTAGGAAGGAACTGCAGATGCTGGTTTACACTGAAGATGGACACATGATGCTGGAGTAACTCAGCGGGACAGGCAGCATCTCTGGAGAGAAGGAATGGGTGGCGTTTCGGGTCGAGACCCTTCTTCAGACTCTTTTGATTAGTTTTCTTTTGATTTGTGCAACTTCAACTGCTGAACCAGTTTATGGTGCCTTCTTCGAATTAGAGGCGGACAAAAGTGCGGCGGAGGGCAGCGCACACAATGACAGCCCTTTCTCGCTGCTCCATTCATTCAGTCATTCATTCATTCAGTCATTCATTCAGCTGCTGCTGCTACTGCTGCTGCTATGTGCGGGCGAGAGAGGCAAGGCGCCGCCAGAGGTGGGGGTTGGACGGCAGCTGCCACGGCAGACCTGTCCAACAAAAGGGGGGAGGAAGGTGGAGGAGGGAGAGGAGAGGAGGGGGGGTGGAGGCAGGGGGGAGGATGAGAGGTGTAGGGGAGGAGAGGGAGGGGCTGAGAAGGAGAGGAGAGGAGGAGGGAATGAGAAAGGGAAGGGGTGGAGGGGGGTCTACTCTGCCATTCGGCCCATCGAGTCTACTCCACCATTCAATCATCGCTGACCTATCTCTCCCTCCTAACCCCATTCTCCTGCCTTCTCCCCATAACAATAGACAATAAGTGCAGGAGTAGGCCATTCGGCCCTTCGAGCCAGCACCACCATTCAATGTGATCATGGCTGATCATCCCCAATCAGTACTCCGTTCCTGCCTTCTCCCCATATCCCCTGACTCCACTATTTTTAAGAGCCCTATCTAACTCTCTCTTGAAAGCATCCAGAGAACCTGCCTCCACTGCCCACTGAGGCAGATAATTCCACAGACTCACCACTCTCTGTGAGAAAAAGTGTTTCCTCGTCTCCGTTCTAAATGGCTTACTCCTTATCCTTAAGCTGGCCCCTGGTTCTGGACTCCCCCAACATCGGGAACATGTTTCCTGCCTCTTGCGTGTCCAAGTCCTTAACAATCTTATATGTTTCAATGAGATGCCCTCTCACCCTTCTAAACTCCAGAGTGTACAAGCCCAGCTGCTTCATTCTCTCAGCATACGACAGTCCCGCCATCCCGGGAATTAACCTTGTAAACCAACGCTGCACTCCCTCAATAGCAAGAATGTCTTTCCTCAAATTAGGGGACCAAAACTGCATACAATACTCCAGGTGTGGTCTCACCAGGGGTCTGTACAACTGCAGAAGGACCTCTTTGCTCCTATATTCGATCCCTCTTGCTATAAAGGCCAACATGCCATTCGTTTTCTTCACTGCCTGCTGTACCTGCATGCTTACTTTCATAGACTGATGTACAAGGACCCCCAGATCCCGTTGTACTTCCCCTTTTCCCAACTTGATGCCATTTAGATAGTAATCTGCCTTCCTGTTTTTGCTACCAAAGTGGATAACCTCACATTTATCCGCATAAACCTTCATCTGCCATGCATCTGCCCACTCCCCCAACCTGTCCAAGCCACCCTGCATTCTCATAGCATCCTCCTCACAGTTCACACTGCCACCCAACTTTGTGTCATCTGCAAATTTGCTAATGTTACTTTGAATCCCTTCATCCAAATCATTGATGTATATTGTAAATAGCTGCGGTCCCAGCACCGAGCCTTGCGGTACCCCACTAATCACTGCCTGCCATTCTGAAAGGGACCCGTTAATCCCTACTCTTTGTTTCCTGTCTGCCAACCATTTCTCTATCCATGTCAGCACTCTACCCCCAATACCATGTGCCCTAATTTTGCCCACTAATCTCCTATGTGGGACCTTATCAAATGCTTTCTGAAAGTCCAGGTACACTACATCCACTGGCTCTCCCTTGTCCATTTTCCTAGTCAAAAAATTCCAGAAGATTAGTCAAGCATGATTTCCCCTTCGTAAATCCATGCTGACAGACCGATCCTGTTACTGCTATCCAAATGTTCGGCTATCTCATCTTTTATAATTGACTCCAGCATCTTCCCCATCACCGATGTCAGGCTAACTGGTCTATAATTCCCTGTTTTCTCTCTCCTGCCTTTCATAAAATGAGGGATAACATTAGCTACTGATCCTGAGTCTATAGAACATTGGAAAATGATCACCAATGCATCCACGATTTCTAGAGCCACTTCCTTAAGTACCCTGGGATGCAGACCATCAGGCCCTGGCGATTTATCAGCCTTCAGCCCCATCAGTCTATCCTGCCTAATGTGGATTTCCTTCAGTTCCTCTGTCCCCCTTCAGTCTCCCTTCATCCTTCTAAACTCCAGCGAGTACAGGCCCAGTGCTGACGACTGCTTATCATTTGTTCACCCAATCATTCCTGGGATCATTCCTGGGATCCTCTGGCCACTACTATATCGGGAAGATTGTTTGTGTCCTCCTGACACCCATACTAATCAAGAATCTACCTATCTCTGCCTTAAAAATATCCATAGGTTTGGCCTCCACAGCTTTCAGTGGTAATTAGTTCCACAGATTCACCACCTTATGAGTAAAGAATGTCCTCCTCATCTCCTTTCTTAAGGTACGTCCTTTTATTCTGAGGCTATGGCCTCTGGTCCTAGACTCACCCACTAGTGGAAACGTCCTCTCCACATCCACTCTATCCAGGCCTTTCACTATTCGGTAAGCTTGAATGAGGTGTCCCTTCATCCTTCTAAACTCCAGCGAGTGCAGGCCCAGTGCTGTCGACTGCTTATCATTTGTTCACCCAATCATTCCTGGGATCATTCTCATAAACTGCCTCAGGACCCTCTCCAATGCCAGCACATCCTTCCTCAGATAAGGGAGTCAAAACTGCTCACAAGACTCCAAATGCAGTCTGACCATTGCCTTATAAAGCCTCAGTATTGAAGTCCTGTCCCACTGGACAATTTTTTCGGCGACTGCCGGCGTTATATCAGTGTCGCCAAAAGATTTTGAACATTTCAAAATCCAGCGGCGACAAAAAAATGTTGCGACGCTTGAAAAAACAACGTGCGTCGTACGTCATCACGCCGCCTCACGTCACAAATTTTTCGGTGACCTGGTACATCAGTCAATGATGCTGGCAGTCGCCGAAAAAATCGCCAAGTGGGACAGGCCCTTTACATTCCTGTTTTTATATTCTAGTCCACTTGAAATAAATCCTAGCATTGCATTTGTCTTACAAATGCAACATGCACCATCACTACTAAATAGCCAAATTTATATCCAAAATATAAAATTGATTGTAGGAATAATTATAATGCTGTTCAAAATCAGTACTTTGATCAGTACTGAGACTAACTGCTTCTGATTTATCTGTACGGTTTTGCTTTGAACTGGGTATCGTGAAATCTCTTAACATGCAAATTCAATATAAATAAATCTAATCAAAGTTAGTTTGTTTCTGATTCAGTCATTGTGATTGTGTCCATATTTGCTTTACTCATAAGGATTGTCCTCATTATAGTGTCATAGAGCCACAGAGTCATACAGCGTGGATCGGGCACTTTGGCCTAACTTGCCCACACCAGCCAACATGATCCAGCTACACTGGTCCCACCTGCCTGCACTTGGCCCAATTACTTCTAAACCTGTCCTATGTATGCACCTACCTGTTTCTTAAACCTTGCGATAGTTCCTGACCCCAACTACCTCCTTTGGCAGCTCATTCCATGTACCCACCACATTTTGATGGTGGGTATATGGAATTGAAAAAGTTACCCCTCAGATTCTCATTGAATCTTTCCCCCTTCACCTTAAACCGATGTCCACTGGTCCTCGATTCCCCTACTCTGGACAAGAGACTCTGTGCATCTACCTGATCAGATATTCAGCATGGAAACAGGCCATAGGGCTCAGCGAGTCCGCACCGAACACTATGCTACACACAATAGGGACAATTTACAATTTACAGAAGCCAATTAACCTACAAACTTGTATGTCTTTGGAGTTGGGAGGAGTTGGGAGGAAACCAGAGCATCCGGAGAAAGCCCACGCAGTCACAAAGCTTTTGTTGCATTCTAACCAGTCAGCAGAAAGATACAAACGTGATTACAATCGAACCATTTACACTGTATAGATATATGACAAGGGAATAACGTTGAGTGTAAGGTAAAACCAGCAAAGTCCGATCAAGGCTAGTCCAAGGGTCACCAATGAGATAGATAGTAGCTCAGGACTACTCTCTCGTCATGACCATATTAGTAAAGGCAAACTTGCCATGTTAGTTTCAGATTTTGTTTTGTTCACATCTTTACTGTAGATCAATCTGTGCTTCCCCATGCGCGGCTTTCTCCCCTTCACCTTCTACCCGGTCATGCAATAACTATACCTCCACTTCTCCAACCATCCCACAACACATCAGGAATACCTTTTCCCTGATTCTCAGTCTGAGGCAGCGTCTTGACCCGAAAAGTCACCTATTCCTTCTCTCCAGAGATGCTGCTTGTCCCGCTGAGGTATAGTATTGTTAGGAATGCAATAGCATTTTCCTGAATTATCAATAGGTTACATTAAACTTCAGGCGAAAGATTACACCCATTTGGGTGATTAATTGGTTTGCCACCTGTATTTGTGTTTTTATTCCAGGTTTCCGGACTTAACAGTTTACTATTTACTGGAAAACATTCACTCGGCCGTTCCATTCGGCAACAAGGCAAGGTGAACAGTACTATTTTTAATCAATTTATCAATATGTGATTTTGTTACATCAATATCAATTAACACTAGATGTCAAGAACCTATGTGGTGATCCAGTTTTTCCATGGGTCACTAATTCAGGTGTTTCAAAATAAGTTAAGAGAGACACAAAAACGCTCTGGAACTCCCTGCCACAGAGGGTAGTCGAGGCCAGTTCATTGGCTATATTTAAGAGGGAGTTAGATGTGGCCCTTGTGGCTAAGGGGATCAGAGGGTATGGAGAGAAGGCAGGTACGGGATACTGAGTTGGATGATCAGCCATGATCATATTGAATGGCGGTGCAGGCTCGAAGGGCCGAATGGCCTACTCCTGCACCTAATTTCTATGTTTCTATGTTTCTATGTTTCAAAAAGCTGGAGTAACTCAGCAGGACAAGCAGCATCCCTGGAGAGAAGGAATGGGTGACGTTTCGTGTTGAGACCCTTCTTCAAAATAAGGTTGACAGCCCCGTTCTAAAAGTGCACAGAATTCAGCCATTTTTCGCCATGGCAGTCGGTTAATGTTGGAGTAAAAACACTTGAAAGTGAGCATAATTTACAATGAGCTAATATGTTAATTCTTTTTCGTCTGGGAGATGAGGAAGGGTGTTTATGTTTAAGTTTCTGCTTTGCAGAGGGTGAAGGCGGTCCTAATATTACTGAATGGGAACAAAACGTCTTATTGTGTTGGGAAAGTCAGGCTGGAATCATATTGAAAAGAAGCCCTTGTCATGAAAAGTACTCCATCTGCAATCAGATGAATAGGCTGCATGCGTGTGTGTCTCAGCCTCAGGACTAATAGACTGCCAATCTGATTTTAACTTGTAATTTGTGTTTTCTTCTGTTGCCAGCACTGGCAGATGTGAGAGGATGTCCGTTAATGTTCAACTTCATTATTCCTTTCGAAAGGAGGTCTGAGCTGATCATAATTACAGAAGGAGTTTGATCCTGAACTCTTTGTGTGCATATTGCAGCTTGGCTTGCTATCCTCGTACAGCAGTGGCTCTCTTTCTTTCCCTTTGCAAAAAAACAAACTCGTTCAAAATGCGATTGCTAATCCTCATCCACTGCATCTGCGGCAAACTAACATCGCCACAAAGTGTGATTATATATTAACGTCAAATACATTTCTGCGGTGACATTTCGCCCTCCATCCACTGGGCAACAAAGTTTGAAATCAGCAGTGTAAAATGAATCAGGTGGTGTAACGGTCGAGTTGCTGCCTTACAGCGCCAGAGACCTGGGTTCAATCCTGACTACGGGTGCTTGTCTGTACGGAATTTGTACATTCTCCCTGTGACCTGCGTGGGTTTTCTCCGAGATCTTCGAGTTCCTCCCACACTCCAAAGACGTACAGGTTTGGCCTGGTATAAAAATAGTAAAATTGTCCCTAGTGTGTAGGATGGTGTTAATATGCAGGGATTGCTGGTCAGTACGGACTCGGTGGATCGAAGGGCCTATTTTCGCACTGTATCTCTAAACTAAAAACTAAACTAAATTTAGGTCTGAGGTATCTGGATAATTGTCTCCCAACTTAGTTCGAATGAAAACCAGATTTCTGCCACTACTTGTCACATATTTTTGGACAATTCTACATTAGTTTAGTTTAGAGATACAGCGTGGCAACAGGCCCTTCGGCCCACTGAGTCCGCATCGACCAATGATCCCCACACATTAACAACATTCTACACACATTACAATTTTGCCAGGGAAATTAACCTACAAACTTGTACGTCTTTGGAGTGTGGGAGGAAACCGGAGCTCCCGGGGAAAACTCACGGAGAGAACGTATGAAGCAACAGACAGGCAACCGTAGTCAGGATCAAAACCAGGTCTCTAGTGCTGTAGGGCAGAAACCCTACCGCTGTTCCTTCCTACACAGGCCCCCCAAACCCCCCAACTCTCAGACAATGAGAAAAGGTCATTTTGGTTCAGCACAAAGTTACTAAGATTCATGCAAATCGGCAAGCAGTGTCAAACTATGTATAAAGATAATCTCTTAAATTGTATAATTATCCAGACTTTTAATGTCTGCCCACCTTTTGGCTTGTCTACAGTACACTAATCCTATATGCCCACATTAAGTCCATATTCTTCTGTGCCTTGCCTTTTCAAGTGTCTGTCTGAATGCCTCTTGAACTTCATTTTATATCGAATTCTAACACCTCCTCTGGCAAGTATTCCAGATATCAACCACTCTGTGTAAAATGTGGGGGGAACCTCATTGAAACTTACCGAATAGTGAAAAGCGTGGATAGAGTGGATGTGGAGAGGATGTTTCCACTAGTGGGAGCGTCTAGGATGAGAGGCCAGCCTCTGAAATAAAGGACGTTCCTTTTGGAAGGAGATGAGGAGGTTTTTCTTTTGTCAGAAGGTGGGGAATCTGTGGAATTCTTTGTCACAGAAGGCTGTGGAGGTCGTCAGTGGATATTTTTAAGGCAGAGATAGATAGATAGATAGATAGATAGATAGATAGATAGATAGATAGATAGATAGATAGATTGATTAGTACGGGTGTTAGGAGGTATGGGGAGAAAGCAGGAGATTGGGGTTAGGAGGGAGAGATAGATCAGCCATGATTGAATGGTGGAGTAGCCTTGATGGCCCGAATGGCCTAATTCTGCTCCTATCACATGACCTAAAACCTAACCTCTCAGATTCCCCTTAAAACTCTCATCTTAAGCCAATGTGCACTTTTTTTTACTACTCAAGGAAAGAAGATTTTGATCATCTACTTCATCTGTACCTGTTATAATTTTATGAACCTCTGGACTTTAGTAAGTCTGACAAGATTGGGCAGCACAGTGGCGCAGTGGTAGAGTTGCAGCCTTACAGTTGCTATTTTACAGAGACCCGGGTTCTATACTGACTACAGGTGCTGTATGTACAGAGTTTGTACGTTCTCCCTGTGACTGCGTGGTTTTTCTCAGGGTGCACTGGTTTCCTCCCACACTCCAAAGACATACAGGTTAGCAGTTTAATTGGTTGCTGTGAACTGTAAATTGCTCCTAGTTTATAGGATAGTGCTAGTGTACAGGGGTGACCGTTGGTTGGTGTGGACATGTTGGGGCTGTTAGGTGAAGCTGCAGAAGTAGGTACAACTACAACATCTAAAGGATACAGTTTAGAATGATATGGGGCAAACACTATGAAATGGGACTAGCTAATACCTTGGTCAGTGTGGATGAGGTGGGATGAAGGGTCTATTTCTGTGCTTTATCAATCTCAGACCCTGTGACTTTATTAGGTCATCATTCAGTCTCCATTGTCCCATAAAAAACCCAACCCAGCCTATCCAATCTCGCCGCAGAACTGAATCCTCCAATCCATGCAATATTCCGATGAAGGGTCACGACCCAATAAATCACCTATTCCTTTTCTCCAGAGCTGCCGCCTGACCCGCTGAGTGGCTCCAGCTTTTTGTGTCCATCTTAATAATAATAATAATAATAATATATTTTATTGTCATTGCACATAAGAGCAACGAGATTTGGTATGCAGCTTCCATCCGATGTCATAACATAAATAACTAATATAATTTAGATTTAGATACCCCGAGAACATGCTTTAAAGGACTTCCTTTTGGAAGGAGATGAGGAGGTTATTCTTTAGTCAGAAGGTGGGGAATCTGTGGAATTCTTTGTCACAGAAGGCTGTGGAGGCCGTCAGTGGATATTTTTAAGGCAGAGATAGATAGATAGATAGATAGATAGATAGATAGATAGATAGATAGATAGATAGATAGATAGATAGATAGATAGATAGATAGATAGATAGATAGATAGATAGATAGATAGATAGATAGATAGATAGATAGATAGATAGATAGATAGTATGGGTGTTAGGAGGTATGGGGAGAAAGCAGGAAATTGGGGCTAGATCAGCCATGATTGAATGGCGGAGTAGACTTGATGGGCCGAATGGCCTAATTCTGCTCCTATCACATGACCTAAAACCTAACCTCTCAGATTCCCCTTAAAACTCTCATCTTAAGCCAATGTGCACTTTTTTTTACTACTTCAGTTTAAACCATCTTCAGTTTAAACCAGCATCTGTGGTTCCTTCCTACACACTATCCCAATGAATCTCCTCCGTACTCTCTCAAATGCAAACACATCTCTCTAATAGACCCCATTAGAGTGCAGCACGGTGGTGCAGCGGTAGAGTTGCTGCCTTACATCGCCAGAGACCCAGGTCCCATCCTGACTACGGGCGCTTGTCTGTACGGAGTTTGTAAGTTCTCCCCGTGACTTGCGTGGGTTTTTCTCCGGCTGTTTTCTCTCACACTTTTCTCCCACACTCCACAAAGGCGTACAAATTTGTAGGTTGATTGGCTGGGTATCAATGTAAAATTGTCCCAAATGTGTGTAAGATAGTGTTCATGTGCAGGGATCGTGGACTCAGTGGGACGAAGGGCCTGTTTCCGCACTGTATCTTTAAACTGAACTCAACGAAAAGCTAAAAATACTGAAGGGTCTGACGAAGGGACCCATCCACGTACTCCAGAGATGCTGTCTGACATCATGAGCTACTCCAGAACTTGTGTCCTTTGGTGTAAACCAGCATCTGCAGTTCCTTGTTTCTGCACACAATATTTCAAGTGTAATCTAACCAGTGTTTATAGGTTTGCAAAGAAGCTCCAACGTGTAAAAGAGAGCAAGTCACATACCTTATGATCTGTCTGAAGAAGTGTCCATGTCCAAAACGTGCTCTTGCCTATCCTCTCCATAGATGCTGCCTGACCCACTGAGTTCCTCCAGCACTTTGTATTTTGCTGAAGATTCCAGCATCTGACTCCATTGTCAGAGTGAGGCCAAACGTAAATTGGAGGAACAGGATCTCATATTTCGCTTGGGCAGCTTACAGCCCTCCAACTTCGTAACCCCGGCCTTCCCTCTCTCACCATCCCTCCCCAACCCAAGTCGCACCAGCTTCTCGCTTTCACCCAACAAACAGCTAACAAAGGCCTGTTTCCTTTATCATCATTACTTTTTTTGCCTCTCTTTCATTCATTGTTCTCTCCATTTGGAAAGGATTTACTTGGATGTTTCAAATTTCCATTGCCATCTAGAATTCATTCAAGTGTAATCTAAAATTGTTGATCCTATTTCTTGGCTTCATCTGCAATATTCCATCAACCACATCGTACAGTTCTACTTACAGTGAATTCAAAAAGTATTCAGACCCCTTCACTTTTTCCACATTTTGTTACGTTACAACCTTATTCTAAAATGAATTACATTCATTTTTTTTATCCTCAATCTATACACAATACCCCATAATATAAAAGTGAAACAGGTGTTTAGAAATGTTTGCAAAGTAGTTAAAAATAAATAACACATTTACATAAGTATTCAGATCCTTTACTCAGTACTTTGTTGAGGCACCTTTGGCAGTGATTACAGCCTCAGGTCTTCTTGGGTATGATGCTACAAGCTTAGCATACCTGTATTTGGGTAATTTCTCCCATTCTTCTCTGCAGACCCTCTCAAGCTCTGTCAGGTTGGATGGGGAACGTCGATGCACAGCTATTTTCAGCTCCCTCCAGAGATATTAGATAGGGTTCAAGTCCGGGCTCTGGCTGGGTCTTAAGGACATTCACAGACTTGTCACAAAGCCAATCCTGCATTGTCTTGGCTGTGCTTAGGGCCGTTGTCCTGTCGGGAGGTGAATCTCTGCCCCAGTCTGAGAGTCCTTTTGATGCCTTTTGGCAAACTCCAAGCGGGCTGCTATGTGCCGTTTACTGAAGAGTACTCCAGCATAAAGGCCTGATCGGTGGAGTGCTGCAGATATAGTTGTCCTTCTCCCATCTCTACAGAGGAGCTCTATCAGAGTGACTATCGGGTTCTTGGTCACCTCCCTGACCAAGGCCCTTCTCCCCCGATTACTCATTTTTGCCAGGCGGCCAGCTCCATGAAGAGTCCTGGTGGTATCAAAGTTCTTCCGTTTAAGAATGACGGAGGTCACTGTGCTCTTCGGGACCTGCAATGCTGCAGAAGTTGTTTTATACTCTTCCCCAGATCAGTGTCTCGACACAATCCTGTCTCGGAGGTCTACGGACAATTCCTTCATCTTCGTGGTCTGGTATTTGCTCTGACATGCACTGTCAACTGTTGGATCTTATATAGACAGGTGTGTGCCTTTCCAAATCATGTACAATCAATTTAATTTACCACTGGTGGGCTCCAATCAAGTTGTAGAAACATCTCAAGGATAATCAATGGAAACAGGATGCACCGAAGCTCAATTTTGAGTGTCTCAGCAAAGGGTCTGAATATTTATGTAAATGTGATATTTCAGTTATTTGTTTTTAATTACGTTGCAAAAAATTCTAAACACCTGTTTTCCCTTTTTTTATTATGAGGTATCGTGTGTAGATTGATGATAAAAAAAATAATTTAATCTATTTTGGAATAAGACTGTAACGTAACAAAATGTGAAAAAAGTGAAGGGGTCGGAATACACTGTATAGTATACTCCACCCGAAACATATGAGCATTACCACACCCAAAATAAGCTGCGTTACATACATTTATCACCTAGGAGTGTGCACATTCAAAATACACTATTCTGACTTAAAGCTGCTCAGTATCCACACTTAAGATAGACGTACAATGCTATTCACCTGCACACCCTGGCCACACACTCATTTCACCCCTGCCATCGGGAAGAGTGTAGCTTGAAAACTGTAACGTCCAGGTTCAGGAACAGCTTCTTCCCCACAGCCATCAGGCTATTAAACACTCAACATCATCAGCGGTCATTCGAAACGAGTATGATTGTCCTCTCCTCTCCATAGGGTTGTCTACTTGTGGTTCTGCAGATGTCTGTAGAGGCCGATCCACGATCCACACACCTTGGTGCAACCTGGGCAGTGGAGACTGCCGGTGGTTTGTAGTCATCGACTCCCCTTCTCTCTCTCCTTACGGTGCTGTTGCTTTGTCTCTGCGACACGGCATAGTTCCATTACGTGAAGTGCAGCTCCTTCCTGCATGGATTTCCTCCAGGAGCGCCTGTCCAGTACAATGTGCTCCCAGTTGCTTGATGTGATGTGAATTTCTTCAGCCTGTCCTTGATGTTGTCCTTGAAGCGTTTCTTTAGCCCGCCGGGCTAAAGAATTTATGACCAACATGTTCAGTTTAGTTTAATGTCACGTGTACCAAGGTACAGTGAAAAGCTTTTGTTGCGTGCTAACCAGTCAGCGGAAAGACAATCCATGATCATTTCACAAAATGTTACGAGGTTCTTTGATCACAAGCCAACTGCTGGTAATTGAGCAGCTTGACCGAGAGCGGAAGGAAATGACAGGGGTGGCACATTGGTACAACTGGTAGGGCTGCTGCCTCACGGTGCCAGAGACCCAGGTTTGATCCTGAACTAGCGTGCTGTCCGTCCGGAATTTGCATGTTTTCCCTGTGACTGTGTGGGTTTCCTCTGGGTGCTCTGGTTTCCTTCCATATCCCAACGGTTAATTAGCCTCTGTGAAAATATTGCCCCTAATGTGCAGAGAGAAAATGGGTAACATGGAAAAATTGTGAACTGGCGATTGATGATCGGTGTGGACTAGATGGGCCGAAGGGCCTGTTTCCATGTTGTTTCTCTAAATACGTCCTTGTAGCAGTTCAAGTTTTACACAAAAAAAACGGTGTTTTCCTTCTAAACACAAGGTGAGGTAATCACACAAAGTATTTAATGCAGCAGAATTATAATTATATAAGAACGTGCGGCACAGCGGCGCAGTGGTAGAGCCAGTACCTTACTGCATCAGAGACCCGGGTTCGATCCCGACTACGGGTGCTGTCTGTACGGAGTTTGTACGTTCTCCCCGTGACCTGCGTGGATTTTCTCCGATATCTTTGGTCTCCTCCCACATTCCAAAGATGTACAGGTTTGTAGGTTAATTGGCTTGGTGTAAATGTAAAAAATTGTCCCTAGTGGGTGTTAATGTGCGGGGATCGCTGGTCGGTGTGGACTCGGTGGGCCAAAGGGGCTGTTTCCATACTGTATCTCTAAAACAAACTCAACTAATCTCTGACCCACAGGATGAGTACACTGGCGCAGCGGTAGAGTCGCTGCCTTACAGCGCCGGAGACCCGTGTTTGATCCTGACTACGTGTCAGATTAATTGGCTTCGGTAAAACAATATTGTAAATTGTCGCTGGTGTATAGGATAGGGCTAGCGTATGGGGAACATTGGTCAGCTCGGACTCGGTGGGCTGAAGGGCGTACTTTCTCATTGTATCTCTAAAGTAAACTGAACTAAAAAAAAAATATTCGTGCAAAAGCATAATTAGGAGGAAAAAAAACAAGTCAATAGTCATGCAAGTGGTGGGCCATTGTGTTGAAGGTGTTGTTATGGTCATGGTGAAATTGGGTAAAACACAAGATGCTGGAGTAACTCTGATGGCATCTCTGGAGGATAGACACAAAAAGCTAGGATAGACACAAAAAACTTATTTAGTCTGAAGAAGGGTCTCGACCCGGAACGTCACCCATTCCTTCTCTCCAGAGATGCTGCCTGTCCTGCTGAGTTACTCCAGCTTTTTGTGTCTCTCTTCAGTTTAAACCAGCACCTGCAGTTCATTCCTACGCATTTCTGGAGGACATGTATAGATCCGATTTCCCGACTCTGGGCAAGACGCTCCATGCATCTAACCGATCTGTTCCCCAAAACTGATGGAAACAGTAAGTGTGAAATGACAGCAGGATATAAACAAGGGTACAAGTGTGTTTCTGGTTGCTTAGCCATACAAGCAACTGACAGTTGGGATAAGGGAAAGTGTCTGTGGGGTGCCTTGAATTGATATTCAATCCCTATTCATTACCACATTGTGTGCCATATGTCCCAGTAAATCGAGGGCAAGCCTTAATTGATCTGCAAAATACTCTCAAGTGTTTGTAAACCTCTAGCTTCCATATTCTTGCAAAGAAACACAAGTGTTTCAGTTGTAAAACCAATCCACTCATTCGTAGTCCTAACAACAAAATAAATGTTCAACTTTTAATTTTATCCTCAATGTTACAAAAAAAAGGCTCAAAATGTAACTAAACAGAATTATACTTCTGTCTACCTCCTCGGTGACACGCGGACTACCATTGATCGGACTTTGCTGGCTTTACCTTGCACTAAACTTTATTCCCTTATCACTGTAAATAGCTCGATTGTAATCATCTACTGTCTTTCAGCTGACTGGATAGCACACAACAAAAGTTTTGCACCATACCTCCGGTGGTGAATCTGTGGAATTCTTCGCCACAGAAGGCTGTGGAGGCAAAGTCAGTGGATATATTTAAGGCATAGATCGATAGATTCTTGATTCGTACGGGTGTCAAAGGTTATGGGGAGAAGGCAGGAGAATGGGGTCAGGAGGGAGGGTTAGACCAGGCATGATTGAATGGCGGAGTAGACTTGATGGGCCGAATGGCCTAATTCCACTCCTATCACTTATGATCTGATGACCTCGGTACATGCGACAATATACCAAACAAAACATTCTGCAAAAAATATATATCTTCAGGGGAAATTTTAAAAAAAAGAACAGCTCTTCATTGGTTTTATTAGAAAGGCCAATTAAATATAATCATACCATATTGTATGTTCAGCTGTGCCTGACTTTGAAACAGATGTGAGTGTATAACAAATACTTTATGAAGTATGGCAGCATGAATGATTTTTCCAAATTTATCTTGGTTTGTTAAAAATGTAACACCTTTACTGAAAAGTTTGATTTCAAGTGTCCTGTAGTAGATAGTATGATTTGTTTACACATGGCAGGTGTACAACAGCTTATCTTATCAGTAATATAATACACAGCAGCTGCGGATATCTCTTTCAATTAATAATTTACTAGTATTACAAGGTACTTATTCAAATATTTTGTTCAATGTTCACTGAATAATGAAGTAGTTTCTTTGTCAAATAGCCTTATCTACACCAAGATAGACACAAGGTGCTGGAGCACTTTGGTAACTTTGGTATCAAGCAGCATCTGTAGTTCCCTTGTTTCTGAACCTTATCAACACTGTGGGCTCAGCACGATGGTCTGAACTGGATAATAACACAAGGTGGAGAATGTGAGAGGGAAAATGGAATTCAATGCTAAATAGCCAAAGGTAGACACAAAAGGCAAAGGAGAGCAACTCAGCGGGTCAGACAGCGTCGCTGGAGAAAAGGAATAGGTAACGTTTCGGGATGAGATCCTTATTCAGACTCTGAAGTTCTCAGCGATTTACATACATGAATTCACACACATGTGGCGAGTTTTTGTTTTTGCTCAACAAAAAATATTTGGGAAGGGTGGCTGAGCAGCGGGAGCTCTGACGAATCTTCACACTTTGCCGGCATGCACACTTCGTTGCCAGCTGTCTTGTAGCTTGGTCCAGTGCTGTGTTGAGTTGAATCAGCTTAGACAACCTTCAGCTCCACAAAGGAAAAATACCTGATGGCAATGACGATGAGAAATAGTATTCGTGGCTTGGTTCGGCAACTTGAGCGCCCAGTCAATCATCGGCTCTGACCTCCCTACCATCGAGGGGATCTATCGCAGTCACTGCCGCAAAAAGGCTGGCAGCATCATCAAGGACCCACACCTTCCTGGCCACACACTCATCTCCCCGCTACCTTCAGGTAGAAGGTACAGGAGCCTGAAGACTGCAACGTTCAGGTTCAGGAATAGCTACTTCCCCACAGCCATCAGGCTATTAAACTCAACTCAAACAAAACTCTGAACATTAATAGCCCATTATCTGTTTATTTATACTTTATCTGTTTATTTATTCATGTGTGTATCTATATTACTAAAAGTCTGATCTTGACCACTACCTGTTGTTCTGTATATTGATTTTAGAAAAAAACGCTGCCACTTACGGCTGTTATTTTTGGCCATCTTACTCAGAGTCCCCCTCCGCTGCACAGGACAAGAGGATTTTTCCCTTCGATAAAAAATAAAAGAGTTTTTTAAATGTTGAGATTCTCTCTCCTGAAGACCACGCCCCTTCCCGAGGGACTATAAAATCCGGATGTGTTTAGTGCCTTAGTCAGTCTCTAGAAGATGGGGGAGCAAAAGGGTAACGTCTCTCAGTCTGAGCAGTGAATAACACTGCTGAGTGGTTTTACTGACCTGTCAGTGCCCTTAATGTGGTTTGAATATATAGTTTGGAAATGCTAAAGCTGTGTTGCCTTTTGTTTGGAAATGTTAAAGCTGTGTTGCCTTTGGTTTGGAAATAGAAACATAGTAACATAGAAAAATAGGTGCAGGAGTAGGCCATTCGGCCCTTCGAGCCTGCACCGCCATTCAATATGATCATGGCTGATCATCCAAATCAATATCCCATACCTGCCTTCTCTCCATACCCGCTGATCCCTTTAGCCACAAGGGTCACATCTAACTCCCACTTAAATCTAGCCAATGAACTGGCCTCAACTGCCTTCTGTGGCAGAGAATTCTACAGATTCACCACTCTCTGTGTAAAAAATGATTTTCTCATCTCGGTCCTAAAAGACTTCCCTCTTATCCTTAAACTGTGACCCCTTGTTCTGGACTTCCCCAACATCGGGAATAATCTTCCTGCATCTAGCCTGTCCAACCCATTAAGAATTTTGTAAGTTTCTATAAGATCCCCCCTCAATCTTCTAAATTCTAGCGTGTACAAGCCGAGTCTATCCAGTCTTTCTTCATATGAAAGTCCTGACATCCTAGGAATCAGTCTGGTGAACCTTCTCTGTACTCCCTCTATGGCAAGAATGTCTTTCCTCATATTAGGAGACTAAAACTGTACACAATATTCCAGGTGTGGTCTCACCAAGACCCTGTATAACTGCAGTAGAACCTCCCTGCTCTTATACTCAAATCCTTTTGCTATGAATGCTAAAGCTGTGTTGCCTTTGGTTTGGGAATGCTAAAGCTGTGTTGCCTTTGGTTTGGAAATATTAAAGCTGTGTTGCCTAATTAAAGTTACATTGCCTAATTAAAGTTGCCTTCCCTAATTAAAGTTGCCTTGCATAATTATAGTTGCTTTGCCTAATTAATGTTGCCTTGCCTAATTAAAGTTGCCCTGTCTAATTAAAGTTGCCTTGCCTAATTAAAGTTGCCTTGCCTAATTAAAGTTGCCTTGCCTAATTAAAGTTGCCTTGCCTTCTATATAATTAAAAGTCTAATCTTGACCACTTCCTGTTTGCGTTTTATATTGATTTTAGAAAAAACACTACCACGTGCGACTGTGATTTTTGGCCATCTTACTCAGAGTCCCCCTCCGCTCATCAGGTGCTGAGGATTTTCCCATCGATGAAAAATAAAAGAGTTAATAGTGTTTAAAAAATGTTGAGATTCTCTCTCCTGTCAATCATGCCATGAAGGCCATGCCCCTTCTGGTGGGAGGGGGAGGGACCATAAAACTCAGATGTGTGGGCGTGGCTCAGTCTCTACAAGATGGAGGAGGGAGAGGTCACGACTCGCTGTCTTTAGTGGCCTTGTACCCTGCTTGAAATGGTAAGAAACCGCACTTGAATTTGGTGGCCTTGCACCCTGCTTGAAGTGGTAAGAAACCGCACTTGAATTTGGTGGCCTTGCACCCTGCTTGAAATGGATATTCAAGGAATAGCCGTGAGTGAGTGAGCTGCCAGCACAACAGGCTTGAGTGCCTGAGCTGTCAGCCCAAGAATCCATTCGGCCCACAATGTCCATACTAGCCCTCTGGAAATCAGTCCCTTCAGCCCACAACACTAACACTCCAGAAATCCCCCTTCCACCCACCCCCCACCCCCCCCCCCCCCCCCCCCCCCCCCCCCCCCCCCCCCCCCCCCCCCCCCCCCCCCCCACTGGCAACCAATATTGGAATTGGTGGAGAGGTGGAATATTGCGTGGGGGACCAGCCCTCCTGTGTGATACTGGGACCGAACGGGTCTCACTTAGTCTAGTATATTTACATAATGGTATATTGACACACTGATGTGTTCTGTATTCATGCCTACTATATTCTGTTGTGCTGAAGCAAAGCAAGAATTTCATTGTCCTATCTGGGACACATGACAATAAACTCTCTTGAATCTTGAATTCAGCTGGGGCCGTAGAGTTGCCAGAGACCCGGATTCCATCCTGCCGAAATGAGTAGGAAGGAACTGCAGATGCTGGTTTGAAACAAAGATAGACACAAAAGGCTGGAGTAACTCAGCGGGACAGGCAGCATCTCTGTAGAGAAGGAATGAGTAACGTTTCGGGTCGAAACCCTTCCTCAGACTGGTTAAGGATAAGGGAAACAAGAGATATAGACGATGATGTGGAGAGATAAAGAACAATGACTGAAAGATGTGCAAATAAGTAATGATGATAAAGGATGTTAGCTGTTTGATAAAAGAAACAGGCCATTGTTAGCTGCTACAGTTTCTATGTGTATGGAGTTAGTACCATCTCCCTGTGACCACGTGGGTTTTCTCTGGGTGCTGTTTTTTTCTTCCAAATACATGCAAGTTTGCAAGTTAATTGTGTTCTGTAAATTGCCCCTGGTGGACAGGATGCGAAAATGAGAAAACACAGAAAAAGTGTACAGGTGATCGTTGGTCGGGGCGGACCTGGTGGGCCGAAGGACTTTTCCACTTTGTATCTCTAAACTAAATTAAACAAAACATTTTTAAGAAATTAGATTTGAATGATCACATGTGACAATAAATTTATTCAAATGCTGGCAGGTGGGACTAGTGATAATGGGACATGTTGGCCGGTGTGGGCAACTTGGGTCGAAGGGCCCGTTTCCACACTGTATCACTCTATGACTATTTAAGTTGGAGCTATTTGTACACACTGTGTTCTGGGGACAGTGATGGCAGATGCCTTGTAACCTGGACAATTAAGTACCAGGGACTCTCGTGTCCCACCCCGGTTATTCCATCTACTCCCGGCCCATCCGCTAGATGGTACAGAATTTCATAGGAGCAGAATTAGGCCATTCGGCCCATAAAGTCTACTCCACCATTCAATCATGGCTGATCTATCTCTCCCTCTCAACCCTATTCTCCTGCACTCTCCCCATAACCTTTGTCACCCTTACTAATCAAGAACCTGCTAATCTTTGCTTTAAAAATATCCTCTGACAGACTCCACAGCCTTCTGTGGCAATGAATCTACCAATTAGAGAGAGGTCTTAAAGATAGTGAAGTTAATGGATATGGGGGGAAGGCAGGAATGGGGTACTGATTGTGAATGATCAGCCATGATCACAGTGAATGGCGGTGCTGGCTCGAAGGGCCGAATGGCCTACTCCTGCACCTATTGTCTATTGTCTAAATTCACGAACTGTTCGCTAGAAATTCCTCCTCATCTCTTTTCTCACATAGAAACATAGAAACATAGAAATTAGGTGCAGGAGTAGGCCATTCGGCCCTTCGAGCCTGCACCGCCATTCAATATGATCATGGCTGATCATTCAACTCAGTATCCCGTACCTGCCTTCTCTCCATACCCTCTGATCCCCTTAGCCACAAGGGCCACATCTAACTCCCTCTTAAATATAGCCAATGAACTGGCCTTGACTACCCTCTGTGGCAGGGAGTTGCAGAGATTCACCACTCTCTGTGTGAAAAAAGTTCTCCTCATCTCGGTTTTAAAGGATTTCCCCCTTATCCTTAAGCTGTGACCCCTTGTCCTGGACTTCCCCAACATCGGGAGCAATCTTCCTGCGTCTAGCCTGTCCAACCCCTTAAGAATTTTGTAAGTTTCTATAAGATCCCCTCTCAATCTCCTAAATTCTAGAGAGTATAAACCAAGTCTATCCAGTCTTTCTTCATAAGAAAGTCACACGGATGTCCAGGATGTCACATCCTGGACATCCTCTCCACATTCTCTCTATACAGGCCATTCACTATTCGGTAAGTTTCAATGAGATACCCCCCACCCCACCCCCCCCCCCCCACTCCCCCCCCCCCCCCACTCCCCCCCCCCCATCTTTCTAAACTCCAACTTTCTAAACTCCAACGAGTAGAGGCCCATAAGCTTGAACCTGTCCAATTCATTCCTACCCCATTGAGGACAGTGGACCTTGTCTATGGAACTGGTGCACTACAATGCGTTACAATGCTGAGAACTATATGCCGCACCGCGGGTCTTCCCCTTTGTTCTATCTATTGTACTTGAGTTTGACCTGTTATATCCGATCTGTCGGGATAGCATGCAAAACAAAGCTTTTCCCTCTACCTCAGTACATGTGACAATAGTAAACCTAAACCTAAAAATCTGTTTTTATACCAACACCAGAATGGGTTTGATGAAGGGTCTCAATCTGAAACATCACCTATTCCTTTTCTCCAGAGATGCTGCCTGACCCGTTGAGTTACACCAGCATTTAGTGTCTATAAGCTGGTGTCATAGTTCCCTGTGAACACCTGTCCAGGTATGCTATAGTACAACATCATCTCCATTACACATGTCTAGAGGTTGGAGGCCATTGATCATCGAACATTAATGACCTTACTACACTCCTGTCAAGGTGAGGGGGCACTGTGCAATAGATGTCATTGTCTCTTGATAGCAATGTACCAATACTTGCAGGAGGACTAATTGTATCTACATTACGGTGGCACAGTGGCACAGCGGTCGAGTGGCTGCCTTGCAGCGCCAGAGATCCGGGTTCGATCTTGACTACAGGTGCTATCTGTACGGAGTTTGTACATTCTCACCATGACCACAAAGGTTTTTCCCGGGTGCTCTGGTTTCAGTCGACACTCCAAAGACGTACAGGTTTGTAGGTTAATTAGCTTTGGTAAAAATGGTAAATAGTCCCTAGTGCATAGGATAGTGCCAATTGCTGGTTGGCGTTGACTCGGTGGGCCGAAGGGCCTGTTTCCCTGCTGTATCTATAAACGAAACTAATCAAATATCACCATACCTTAATTGGTACACGAGACAATAAACACAGAGAGTAGAGTGTTGTGAGTCTGTGGAATTCTCTGCCTCAGAGGGCGGTGGAGTCAAGCATCTCTGGATGCTTTCAAGAGTTTTTCAAGTTACATGGAGCTCTTAAAGATAGTGGAGTCAAGGGATATGAGGTGAAGGCAGGAACGGGGTACTGATTGTGGATGATCAGCCATGATCACATTGAATGGCGGTGCTGGCTTGAAGGGCCAAATGGCCTACTCCTGCAGCTATTGTCTATTGTCTATAAAAGACCTTTGAAACCTTTGAAACTAATGGAACTGGTGGGTTGAGCCCTGCACGATACAGTATGTATCGCATTGCACCTGGGAATTGGCTGAAGAATTGTGCAGCCTTGTCCAACAAGAAAGAAGCAGGCATTAGTTTAGTTTAGCTTAGAGATACAGTGCGGAAATATGCCCTTCGGCCCACTGAGCCCGCACCGAACAACGTTACCCGCACATTAACACTATCCTACACACAATAGGGTCAATTTTACATTTATACCAAGCCAATTAACCTGCAAACCTTACGTCTTTGGAGTGTGGGAGGAAACCGAGGATCTCGGAGAAAACCCACGTAGGTCACAGGGAGAACGTACAAAATCCCTACAGACAGCACCCGTAGTCGGGATCGAACCCGGGTCTCTGGCGCTGTAAGGCAGCAACTCTACTGCTGCGCCACCGTGCCACCGTTAGCTGGCTCTGAATGCTGGCTGTGGGCAGTGCGATGTAGAACAGATGGATGATAGGTAGCAGTCGACAAGTCTGACCACCTGGCTGTTTGTTTACCCAAGTCGCTACCTTTGGCAACCCTGTTGTAAAAGAGCCTCCTTGTGCCTGACTTTTGTTCTGATAAAGCTTTCAGAAATACTGAACATAAGGGAACTGTTTGCATACATATGGCACGGTTTAGTTTGGTTCAACAGCAGAAAAGCAGGTGCTGGGAAGTTTAGAAGTTTTTATCACAAGCAAAATGCATCCCCCATTAACTGCTGAGATTGTATTTGATCAGCTGGCATTTAATTTTAAATTATTTCGTTTTAACATCGAACATTTAATAATGGCGAGATAGGGGAGAGGGAAGGAGATGTAGCACAGTATGGGCGAGAGGGAAGGAGGGAGTGTGAAAGTGTTCGATCAAGGGGTGAAACCATAGGAAGAAACTGTCGATGCTGGTTTACACCAAAGATAGACTGAGTCAGGGGAGAGGGAAACTGGAGGAACAAATCGGAGCCGGCACCGATGACTGAGGAAAGGTGGAGCTCACAATGGTCCATTGTTGGCTGTGGAAGAGGTGATAAAAAAAGGAACATATGGATGTGAACAGTGGAACTGGCAGGACGACTAGGGTGGGGAAGAGACGGAGAGAGAGAGAGAATGCAGGGGTTATATGCAATTAGAGAAATAAACATTATGAACTAATGATTAGAGAAATCACTTGTTTGTAGCAGAGGGATTTCACCTTTCAGGTCATAAGGAATAGCAGTAGAATTAGGCCATTCGGCCCATCAAGTCTACGCCATTCAATCATGGCTGATCTATCTCTCCCTCCTAACCCCATTCTCCTGCCTTCTCCCCATAACCTCTGACCCCCTTACTAATCAAGAATCTACCTATTTCTGCCTTAAAAATATCCACTGACTTCGCCGTCACAGCCTTCTGTGGCAAAGAATTCCACAGATTCACCCCCCTCCGACTAAATACATTTCTCCTCCTTCCTAAAAGAACATCCTTTAATTTTGAGGCTGTGACCTCTGGTCTGAGGTTCTCCCACTAGTGGAAACATCCTCCCCACATCCACTCCATCCAAGCCTTTCACTATTCTGTGTGTTTCAATGAGGTCCTCCCCCCCCCCCACCACTCATTCTTCTAAACTCCAGCGAGTACATGCCCAGTGCCGACAAACGCTCATCATAGGTTAACCCACTCATTCCTGGAGGTAGCCAGTTACTGCCTCAAGAAGAGGGGAACTGGTCATTCCTCAAACAACCCATTGACACAAGAGCTGCATTCAGGAGATGGCAACCAGTCACTCTCCCAAAGATAAGCAGTAGTGGACCCCAGCCCTGGTAGTGAACCGGTCAATCATAGGATGTTGCTTCTCATGGCATGGCTGGCAGGCTCACTACTAGCAGACACAGCCATGAGTTCTCACGAGAGAGTCGAATTTATCTCTTAGGGCTGAAGGAGTCAAGGGATATGGGGGAAAAGCCGGAACTGGGTACTGATTTTAGATGATCAGCAATGATCATATTGAATGGCGGTGCTGGCTCGAAGGGCCTGATTGCCTACTCCTGCACCTATTGTCCATGTTTCTCTGTTTCCAACCAGATAATAAAAAGATTTGAATGACTTAAAAACACAAAAGTGCTGGAATAACTCAGCTGGTCAGGCAACGTGTGGGGAGAATGTAGATAGGCTCCTGAAGATAGCGGAGTCAGGACATATGGGGAGAAGGCAGGAGCGGGATACTGATTGTGGATGATCAGCCATGATCACATTGAATGGCAGTGCTGGCTTGAAGGGCCGAATGGCCTACTCCTGCACCTATTGTCTATTGTCTCTGAAACACATCGCTGAAAACTGGAGAAGATAGAGCCTGATAATAAGTATTTGCGATGAATCTTTAAGAGCAGCACTTGAAGTTTAAAAAGCCATGGTTTGACACGAGAGAACAGTAATAGGATCAGGAAGGTGGAAATTATTACTCAATCCAATGTTTAGTGGTGATTATCTTTCATTTACTAATGTCCATCCATGACCTAACTCCACTGTTCCACTTCAACCCCTTTCCTTCCCAACCTCACCGCATTCACAGTCTCAGCTTTTCAGCTCAATTTTAATTTCTGTCATTGCATATCGCGGATAGATTAATTCAACTGAAACCCTTTCCTTATGCGTAGGAGGGAACTGCAGATGCTGGTTTACACTGAAGACAGTCTCAAAATGCTGGAGTAACTCAGAGGGTCAGGCAGCATCTCCGGAGAAAAGGAATAGGTGACGTTTCGGATCGGAACCCTTCTACAGGCAGAAAGTCGAGGTGGGCGAGAGGTGGAAGAGGGAAATCAACTGGAGGTGAGAAAAGGCCAGAATATAATAATGTTCTGTGCTTGCCTTTTCTTGCCGCAAGTTTATTTCATCCCCCCCCCCCTCTCTACTTTCAGTCTGAGGAATGGTTCTGACCCAAAAGGATTCACCTATTATTTTTCTCCAGAGATGCTTAGACGATTGAGGGGGGATCTTATAGAAACTTACAAAATTCTTAAGGGGTTGGACAGGCTAGATGCAGGAAGATTGTTCCCGATGTTGGGGAAGTCCAGAACAAGGGGTCACAGTTTAAGGATAAGGGGGAAATCTTTGAGGGCCGAGATGAGAAAAACATTTTTCACACAGAGAGTGGTGAATCTCTGGAATTCTCTGCCACAGAAGATAGTTGAGGCCAGTTCATTGGCTATATTTAAGAATGTTAGATGTGGCCCTTGTGGCTAAAGGGATCAGGGGGTATGGAGAGAAGGCAGGTATGGGATACTGAGTTGGATGATCAGCCATGATCATATTGAATGGCGGTGCAGGCTCGAAGGGCCGAATGGCCTACTCCTGCACCTTATTTTTATGTTTCTATGCTGCCTGACCTGCTGAGTTACTCAAGCATTTTGTGTTTATCGTCATAACATTGCCTTGTTTAGAGGAATATTCAAATTTGGTAGAATTATGTTAGTGTTCATCTCAGAGCAAGATAATTAATTTGCTCTGGTATTCCATCTGCATTCTATCGGGCCTGACCGACTTTCCCGAGTTATTCACAAATTCTCCCGCGTTTTCGCCTTGATTCAAACTCGCAGAATGTTCGTAACGAGTCTGTAGGAGGCCGTAGGAGTCCGTGGATATATCGTAGCGGCTCGTTATGCCAGCTGTAGGTACTTGGGGCATCAGGTAAGTCGGGATGATTTTTCCATCCTGATGAAAAATGTTCACGAGTAAAATAAATAGCAATGAGTACCTATGGCTGGCATAACGAGCCGCTACGATATATCTACAAACTCCTACGGCCTCCTACAGACTCGTTACGAACATTCTGCGAGTTTGAATCAAGGCGAAAACTCGGGAGAATTTGTGAATAACTCGGGAAAGTCGGTCAGGCCCGATAGAATGCAGATGGAATACCAGAGCAAATTAATTATCTTGCTCTGAGATGAACACTAACATTATTCTACCAAATTTGAATAACTCGGGAGAACATGTGAATAACTCGGGAAAGTGGGACAGGCCCTTAAAAAAATAGTAAGCAGGTTTATCAAAATACTCCTCCACAGTTTGAAGAGATAAGAATCTCTCCTACAAGCTGGCAAACATTTACTGTTTTAATTTCCAATTAATATCTGTAATTGGATGATTGGTCACGGACCATCAAGTCTAGTGGTGAAACGGAAAAGATTGAATGGGAATCTGAGGGGTGATTTTTTCACACAAAGGGTGGTGGGTGTACGGAACAAGCTGCCAGAGGAGGCAGTTGAGGCGGGGGCTATCCCAACATTTAAGAAACAGTTATACATGTACATGGATAGGACAGATTTGGAGGGATATGGACCAACCGCATGCAGGTGGGACTAGAGTAGCTGGGACATGGTTGCCGGTGTGGGTAGGTAGGGCTGAAGGGCCTGTTTCCACTCTATGACTCCATATGGTTTAAGTTGGGTTTTAACTTTTCTGCTGTTCGCACACAAAAAAAGTATCAGCCCAGACATGTTTAAAAAAGGATAGATTACACCACCTCCGTTTATTGGTTTATACATGTCCAAAAGGGGTGATACCACACACTCATACTGTTTGCATTTAATTATATAGATTTTTTAAATGTAACCTTCTCTTCCTACTTATTAATCTGAGTGGCAGAGAAACAGGATACAGCTGGAAAGAGCATTAATGACAGATGTTGCACAGAGTTGATCCTGTGAACATGCACCTTCCCCGCCCCTACGCTCAGCCCTGGAGCACATCTGACAACGGCAGGGAAGCAACTGGGCGCAGCAGTAGAGTTGCTGCCTTACAGCGCCAGAGACCCGGGTTCAATCCTGACTACGGGCGGTTGCCTGTACAGAGTTTGCACCTTCTCCCCTGTGTGGGCTTTCTCCGAGATCTCCTTTCCTCCCACGCTCCAAAGACGTACTGGTTTGTTGGCTAATTGGCTTGATTTAATTGTGAATTGTTCCCAGTGTGTAGGATAGTGTTAGTGTGCGGTGATCTCTGGTCAGAGCGGACGGTGTGGGCCGAAGGGCCTGTTTGCACACTGTATCTCTAAACTAAACTGCCTCTGTGGCACATAGCAAACCTAACAACCGACTGCTCCGTTCTGCTTGAGGACCAAGATGTCTACACTTGGCATTTCCTCTTGGACTTTGACTGGGACTGCAGCAGATCCATTCATCAGGGTCCCAGCAAATTCATGTTCATAAGTTCTAGGAGCAGAATTAAGCCATTCGGCCCATCAAGTCTACTCCGTCATTCAATCATGGCTGATCTATCTTTCCCTCTCAACCCTATTCTTCTGCCTTCTTTCCATAACCCCTGACAACCATACTAATCAAGAATCTTTCAATCTCCCCCTTAAAAATATCCATTGATGGCTTCCACAGCCGTCTGTGGCAATGAAGTCCACAGATTCACTACCCTCTGACTAAACAAATTCCTTCTCATCTCCTTTCTAGAGGAACGGCCTTTTATTCTGAGGCTATGGCCTCTGGTCCTATACTCTCCTACTAGTGGAAACATCCTTTCCACATCTACTCCACCCAGGCCTTTCACTAGACAGAAGGGCCTCTTTCCATGCTGTAAATCTAAACTAAACTAGGGCGGCACGGTGGCGCAGTGGTAGAGTTGCTGCCTTACAGCGTTTTTAGCACCAGAGACCTGGCTTTGATCCCGGCTACGGGTGCTTGTCTGTACGGAATTTGTACGTTCCCCGTTGAGCGCGTGGGTTTTCTCCAGGATCTTCGGTTTCCTCCCACACTCCAAAGACGTATAGGTTTGTAGATTATTTGGCTTTGTATAAATGTAAATTTACCTCAGTGTGCGTAGGATGGTGTTAATATGTGGCGATCGCTGGTCGGCGCGGACTCGGTGGGACGAAGGGCCTGTTTCCGCGCTGTATCTCTAAACTACACAAAACTATACTAAACTAAACTAAACTAAATAAAGTCATATTATATGAGTACAATCAATCCATACATAAGTGCAACGAGGACAAATATACTAGAGTGTTGAATTCAGTTTTAGAGCATTGTAGAGTTTCAGTTCCAGAGGAAAAAAGTGCAATGTCCACGATATGGTAGGTTGGAAGATTGGGACAACACCCTAGTTCATGGGTTAACTGTTCAGAAGTCTGATAACGGGGGGGGGGGGGGGTGGGTTGGGGGGGGGGGGATCTGTTCCTGAGTCTGGTGTAACATGTTTTCAAGCTTTTGTATCTACTGCCCAACAAGAGAGGGGAGAAGAGGGAATGACCGAGATGAAGAAACGTCCTAGATTTGAAAATAATCTATTTAAACAATATTAAAATAGCCAATTCCAGTGCTGCAAAGTCTTCCACAAACAACCAACTTTTGCTCCTTTCAGCCATTTTGAATCATAAATTTAGAAAGGATGAGAGAAGAAGGCCATGCCACCTGATATGAGCCCAGCAGCAGAGAACAAAATACCACTCATTTTTGGACCGAGGCCCTTCTTCAGACTGATGTGGGGGTGGGGGAGGGGGACGCGGGAAGAAGAAAGGAACAGGTGGAGACAGTGGGTTGTGGGAGAGCTGGGATGCGGAGGCGAAAGAGGGAGAAAGCAAGGACTACCTGAAATTGGAGAAGTCAATTCTCCTGGTGGCTCAGCACTTCAACTCCCCCTCCCATTCCGAATCCGACCTTTCTGTCCAGGGCCTCCTCCATGGCCAGAGTGAGTCCCACCATAAATTGGAGGAGCAGCATCTCATATTTCGCTTGGGTAATTTACACCTCAGCGGTATGAACATTGACTTCTCCAATTTCAGGTAGTCCTTGCTTTCTCCCTCCTTCCCCTCCCCTTCCCAGCTCTCCCACAGCCCACTGTCTCCGCCTCTTCCTTTCTTCTTCCTGCCCCACCACCCCATCCCCACATCAGTCTGAAGAAGGGTCCCGGCCCGAAACGTCACCTATCCTTCGCTCCATAGATGCTGTCTCACCCGCCGTCATTCTCCAGCATTTTTGTCTGCACGTCTCTTTGGAGTGTGGGAGGAATCCAGGGCACCCGGAGAAAACTCACCTGGTCACAGAGAGAATGTACAAATTTCATACAGTCAGCACCCGTAGTCAGGATCGAACCTGGGTCTCTGGCACTGTAAGGCAGCAACTCTAGGGTGTCAGGGGTTATGGAGAGAAAGCACGAGGATGGGGTTGAGAGGGAAAGATAGATCAGCCATGATTGAATGACGGAGTAGACTTGATGGGCCGAATGGCCTAAATCTTCTCCTAGAACATACGACCTTATGGCTGTGCAACTGTGCTGCCCCTTTTTTGAGGTGCCATTTTGTTCCATGATTTTCTTACTGGTTCGGGGACTGCATGTGAATACCCAATTTTTTAAACAGGTTGCAGGGATTTGGAGCAAATGCTGGCAGGTGGGACTAGTGTGGCTGGGACATGTTGGCCGGTGTGGGCAAGTTGGGCCAAAGGGCCTGTTTCCACACTCACTGTATAGACTCTACGACTCTATGATTATGAGCATAGTAGGGAGAGAAAAAAACTGTCGGGCGAACAATTCACGGCAGCACTGGTTAAAGTAAGCTGATAAATGATCTAATCTCTGCTGTTTTAATAAGGCACTTTCTCTGTTGCTACCGATTCTCTCTGGCTGGATAATAAGAGAGACCAATATAAACACTACAAAATCGAAACTGGGTGACGCGCCAGAGGATTACTGAGGTTCTAATGAGGTCAGATTCTTCAGAGGCCAATATAATTATTACCCTGATCCAGTGGCTTAATAAGAGCTGTTTTTTTGGTGGAAAAGTATAGCTTGAAACCAAGAGCAATTTTTCAAAAGTTTTTAGTTTCAGTGTTAAACAGTACAAATTATTGGACAGCTGCCCCATAGAAACATAGAAACATAGAAAATAGGTGCAGGAGTAGGCCATTCGGCCCTTCGAGCCTGCACCGCCATTCAATATGATCATGGCTGATCATCTAACTCAGTATCCTGTACCTGCCTTCTCTCCATACCCCCTGATCCCTTTAGCCACAAGGGCCACATCTAACTCCCTCTTAAATATAGCCAATGAACTGGCCTCAACTACCTTCTGCGGGAGAGAATTCCAGAGATTCACCACTCTCTGTGTGAAAAAAGTTTTCCTCATCTCGGTCCTAAAAGATTTCCCCCTTATCCTTAAACTGTGACCCCTTGTTCTGGATATCTTTAAACTGTGACCCCTTGTTCTGGGCCCCATGTAGTTTTTTTTTTTTTAAGTTTCCCAATCTTCCTCTTGCGTATGGCGTGCACAGCCGAAAGTTGAAGGACAACTTGTTCTATTTGATCCTATTTGATTGTGCACGCTGGGTTGATTACATTAGTCAAAACAGGGCAGACCACGTAAAGGTTGCAATCTCCCACCCTATTTTCCCATTAATACCCTAAAATGTACAGGGATTGCCCAGGATCTCAATACCAATACCACCCAGTGACACCAACTGATGATAGACGCAAAATGCTGGAGTAACTCAGATAGCATCACTAGAGAAAAGAAATAGGTGGCGTATCCGGTCACCATCCTTCATCATACTGAGGGGCCACGAGTGAC
This sequence comes from Amblyraja radiata, assembly GCF_010909765.2. Classification (NCBI taxonomy): domain Eukaryota; kingdom Metazoa; phylum Chordata; class Chondrichthyes; order Rajiformes; family Rajidae; genus Amblyraja; species Amblyraja radiata. The sequence goes on from NC_045957.1 coordinate 113,017,566, forward strand.
ACAAACTGTTCACTTTGATCTCTGATGCCTTAGATCATCTGATGACCTGTTTTCTCTCAGCGGCACAGTTGCTGCTTTACAGCGCCAGAGACCCGGGTTCGATCTTGACTGCTGGTGTGTGTCTGTACAGAGTTTGTACGTTCTCCCCGTGACCTGCGTGGGTTTTCTTCGGGATCTCCGGTTTCCTCCTCCATTCCAAAGACATACATGTTTGTAGGTTAATTGGCTTTGTATAATTGTAAATTGTCCCTAGTGTGGGATAGCGTTAGTGTGCGTGGATCGCTTGTCGGCGCGGACTCAGTGGGCCGAAGGGCCTGTTTCCGTGCTGTATCTCTAAACTAAATTAAACTAAACTCTCATGAAGTGCAAATAATAACTATAAAATAGTTCTGAATCAGCTGTAAATCAGCTCTTACCTCAGCATTACCCACTCGTTATTGCTCTAATTTAAGCCTGTCATTGCCATTTTAAATGGGAATAGAACATTCGGAATAGTTAGATGAACATAAATATTTTTGCTCAAGAAGGAACTGCAGATGCTGGAAAATCAACGGTAGACTAAAGTGCTGGAGAAACTCAGTGGGTGCGGCAGCATCTATGGAGCGAAGGAAATAGGCAACGTTTCGGGCCCGAAACATTGCCTATTTCCTTCGCTCCATAGATGCTGCCACACCCGCTGAGTTTCTCCAGCACTTTAGTCTACCATAAATATTTTTACACAGCTTATTTCAAAATTGTATAATCAGTTCATAGCTCCTTTTCCTTGTTTTTACAGGTTCACCGTGACACTTTTTATTAGTGACCTCTAATTGCTTCTGGACTGCGGAGACATATATAGTCACTGGCTTTGTTGGGACCGAAGACACATGTAGGCTGCATGAGGTAAGGATGGCTCTTGTCCTTCCCTGATGGGCATGAAGAAACCAGGTTTATTTCAGGACATTGCAATCACATCATAGCTACCAACCTCCAGGCTAACTTCAACTCCCAACACATTGAGTTAAGTGAGTTTATGTTCCCTGTTACCATCATGGAATATCCATTTGATTCCAAGGATCAATGGTGCAGAATTCAAGTTCCCAAGCAGTAATTTAAATATCACGTTTCATGTAACACAATAATCTTTATAAGCCTGATCACAAACTGTATGTGTACAGAGAGTGGTGAATCTATGGAATTCTCTGCCACAGAAGGTAGTTGAGGCCAGTTCATTGGCTATATTTAAGAGGGAATTAGTTGTGGCCCTTGTGGCTAAAGGGATCAGGGGGTATGGAGAGAAGGCAGGTACAGGATACTGAGTTGGATGATCAGCCATGATCATATTGAATGGCGGTGCAGGCTCGAAGGGCCGAATGTCCTACTCTTGCACCTATTTTCTATGTTTCTATGTTTCTACTGCTTCGCTTCCTGAAGTCGATCGCTATCTCCTTCGTCTTGCTTGACATTGAGATGAAGGTTGTCTTCTGTGTCCCGAGGTTCTCAATCTCCTTCCTGTACTACATCTCATCAATATTTGATAACTGGCCCACAATGCTGGTGTCACCTGCGTATTTGTAGGTTTGTAGATGGAATTGGATTTGTACTTGGTTGCAAAACGTCACCCATTCCTTCTCTCCAGAGATGCTGCCTGACTCGCTGAGTTACTCCAGTATTTTGTGTCTATCTTCCACTGATTCCAATGTTCCTCACCAACCCCTTCCACTCCTTTTTTTAAAATCTTCAGATCCTCGCTGTACTCCCTTAATTCTCACCACGTGCACCCATGATCTGAAGACTAAGGGAATTCTTCTGCTAGTTTCGTCTTTTAGTTTACTTTAGTATAGAGCTGCAGCATGGAAACAGGCCCTACGGCCCACCGTGTCCACGGCGACCAATGATCGCCCGTGCTCTAGTTCTATCCTACAAAGCAGGGACAATGTGGGAGGAATCCGGAGCACCCGGAGAACACCCACGCTGTCTCGGGGAGAACGTACAGACTCTGTACAGACAGCACCTGTGGTCAGGAATGAACCCGGGTCTCCGGCGCTGTGAGCCAGCAAATCTACCGTGTTCTTTGCACCGTACCTCATTTCACCCAGAGAGTTGTGAATCTGTGGAATTCTTTGCCACAGTGGGGGCCAATTCACTGGATGTTTTCAAGAGAGGGTTAGATTTAGCTCTTAGGGCTAAAGGAAACCAGGGATATGGGGAAAAGGAACGGGGTACTAATTTTAGATGATCAGCCATGATCATATTGAATGGCAGTGCTGGCTCGAAGGGCTGATTGGCCTACTCCTGCACCCATTTTTTTATGTTTCTATGTGCTGCCCCAAAATCCATGAAGTGTCAGATGCCTGGGGACAACAAGACATTGATTTAAACAAAATATTACCCGTACATGAAATCCACGATGTTACTGTCCAGGATTCTCCCTCAAGAGTGGCAGGCCCCTCCTCCTCAGTGATCATATTGTTTCATGTGTAAATGGAAAAGATGACAAATCTACCTGAAGTGACAACTGTGACTGTGACAATCAATATTTGTTGTAATCAGCCTTCTCAGCTAAAAGAAGTGCATTAGGACAGACTCGGGAAAGTATCTCAATAGACAATAGACAATAGGTGCACGAGTAGGCCATTCGGCCCTTCGAGCCAGCACCGTCTTTCAATGTGTTCATGGCTGATCATCCACAATCCTGCCTTCTCGTTATATCCCCTGACTCTGTTATCTTTAAGAGCTCTATCTAACTCTCTCTTGAAAGTATCCAGAGAATTGGCGTCCATTGCCTTCTGAGGCAGAGAATTCCACAGATTCACAGCTCTCTGGGTGAAAAAGTTTTTCCTCATCTCCATTCTAAATGGCCTACCCCTTATTCTCAAACTGTGGCCCCTGGCCACTCTGTGGTCACTCTACATTAGATCAGACCAATTCCATCACAACAGATTCAATGAAGGATCAGAACCAATTGAAAAATAATCATCCAGATCTGCCATTTCTAGTAGCTATCTCAAACTGCATCTAAATGATCACTCCATACCATTAACTGATATGGACACAACGAATTGGAGGAACTCAGCGGGTCAGGCAGCACCTCTGGAATTCTGCAGTCTCTGCAGTTCCTTGCATCTACACTAACGTATACATTGTGGTTTAGGAAGAGAATGTGGAGGAATACAATATACAAGTTGGGAAGAGGGTTATGGTGGTGGTGAGGATGGGGATAATTAGCGGAAACAAACTGTTTGCTGCGATTTCAGTAAATCGCTCCATGGTTTAACTTGTCTCATTAATAATTAGGATTTGGGGATACAGCGCGGAAACAGGCCATTCGGCCCACCAGTTTTGTGCCGACCAGCAATCCCCACACACTAACACAATCCTACACACTCACTGGGGACAATTTACTATTTTTACCGAAGCCAATTAACCTACAAACCTGTACGTCTGTGGAGATGCAGTAGGAAAGAGGAGCGCCTGGAGAAACCCATGCAGGTCATGGGGAAAACGTGCAAACTCCATACAGACAGCACCCGTAGTCGGCATCAAGCCCAGGTCTCTGGTGCTGCGGGGAAGCAACTCTACCGCTGCACCACCGTGCCACACTTACCTGAACACTATGCAATACCAGCACAGTGGATATTCATGTATAGAAAGGAACTGCAGATGCAGGTTTATACACAAAGTGCTGGAGTAACTCAGCAGGTCAGGTAGCATGACACAAAGTGCTGGGGTCTGAAGAAGGGTCCCGACCCAAAACGTCACCCATCCTTCTTCTCCAGAGATGCTGCCTGACCCAATGAGTTCCTCCAGCTCTTTATGTCTATCTTCAGTGCATATTCATTGACGCTTAAACACTCGAACAAGGGACAGAAATACCCAAAGCACTTCCCTGAAAAATGTATTTTTTAAATTTGCTGTTATTCCATGGCTATTTTTAGATTTGTATTTAACTGCGGCCTATTGCCCTTATCCTGCTTCGTCCTTTTCAATGAAACCAATGCATATTTGTTGCAAAGCTATTTAATCTGATTTCTATGTTGACGTTATGAAATGGAAAATGACTGTGTAAGTCTATAATGAGGAGCATGATAAGCAGAGCATCATCTTAGAAAGCACATACTTCCAACCATTGTTTATCTAATGCATAGTTTAAATATTCTGCTACAAACCTTTTGAGAATCGGCCACCATTTGGGACGTGCTATTTTTAAACGTGAACCAATTCTAAGCAGCCGGTTGGAGAGGAAAGTTGCACAGCGCTGCCTGTTAAGGGGTTACAGCAGCCAAGGAAACTGTCGACAGGAACTGCACTGTAGCTGAGGGGTGGATTAAATATATTTCTACGCAGATCCGATTAATGCTGCTATTCATGCAGGCATTTCACAGGGCAGGTAGGGGAAAGTTTGCTGCCGTTTCTGTGTCACAGGAGAGAGGGACACCGCTCCTCTGCACACCTGCCAAAAAGTTACACCAACAGATGATCTTCCAGGCAGGTAGAAGAGGGGGAGGTGAAGCCGGGACGTTTTCTTGCGGGCGCTCGGCGGGGCCTTCCCCCCCGTCGCTGGGAGGAGGAGGGTTCCCCCCCCCCCACCCTCGTCGTGCGACGCTACACGCGGACGTCGGGTGAAGCCTGCGGAGCACCACTGGGATGATAACACCACACAACGTCAGCTGACTGCAGTGTCACTGTGCTGCTGGTTCTCCTCACGATCGCAATTCTGCCAGAGAGCTCCGTGGCTCCGACTGCTGCAGCTTCCCAGTCGCAGTGCGGCAAAGCAGCCAATGCAGCAGGAACAAAGCAGTGACGGGATCCCGTCTCACCCCACGCCGCCGCTCCGATGGAAGGAAAATATTACCGGGGAGCGCAAAAAACGGGGGAGGGGGAGGGGGGAAGAAAATAAAGAGAGAGAAGAAACTGGCTGCTGGATTTACAGGTTAATTTTCCTGGCATGCAGTTAAGCAGAGAGACCATGCATGAAGTCTGCATCCACAATATAGGGCAAGGGAGGCTGTGAGGAAGGATGACTTGCCTGCCGGGCTCTTTGTAAATATTTCCTGTGCCATGCCGACATACCTGCAAGGGTTGAGACAGAGGATACAGTACTTTTCATCAACCGTTTGATCAAGGCCTCTTTTTTTTTTATTTAAAGAAATTGTTTTGCAAAGCTCGCCGCCTGATGTTCCCTGTCTGAACAGTGATCAGGGACCGCAATAATAGCAGCGGACTGACAACGGCTCCTGGCTCTCTCGCTCAGCGCAGAACTCAAATTAAAGGGCAGCTTTTGGTGACCCACTTCCCCCCTTCATATCTTTGTTGGATGCAGGAGCAGCAGCTGCCTGGTACCAAACATCATTGGCCATCGTGTGGAGGATCTCAGGGATTGCACTGCACGACTGCTGGAGAGTGCCGGAGAGAGCGGGACTTGCACACAGTCACGCTAACCCCACCGCAGCTTTTAAGCCGCTGCCACAAACATTTCCCAAACTGCCTAACCCATTCAGTACATCTCTGCAGCCGCATCGGGATTAAACCGCCTCTCGATGCCTGTCTCCATCCCTGCCTTCAGCTACCGAATGAATAGATCAACCTGTTTTCTTCTACCGTTCCAGGGATTTCACTTGAAGGGATGCAACGCAGCCGGGGGACAGAAACAACGCCGGGATAACAAGGGGGGAGCGGTGGTGCTATCACCTGGATGGGCAATCTTTGTTATCCTGGCTGCGTCTTTGCATATCTCTGCTTCAAGTTCAGGAGCTGCACTCAAGGCCAGGTTTCAGCGTCTAACGAGCCAAAAGCAAAATATATATATATATATAAATATATATATATAAATTACAGGCAGCGAAGGCTGCATCGGGAGTGAGTAGCAGGTTTAGGATGCTGCCAATTTGATGCATATGGCACGTGAGCCAGAGCCCCTCCAGGGACAGTTGTACAAAGGAGGGGAGGGGGGGGAAGAGGATGCGTTTGAAGGAATAAAAAAAAAACTAAAGCCTTAATGGAGAGTCTGCATTGCAACATGCCACCGAAACCCCCTTGCGCACATAGCAATTCCACCAGGCACTTGCAGCTGAATAATTAATGGATTAAATCATCCCGGATTCACCTTTCGCATAGGTTGGTACGATCGGAATTTTGTATATATGTAGAGAAATTCATAATGGGAAGAGAAAATCTCCATTGGGATCTGACAGGCTGTCAAAAGGTGGGTGCTTAATATGAATAAACATTCCCATCCCTCAGTAACAATACTGCAGGGACTGCGATTCCATCAGGAGGCTGCATTGAGTTAAATGTTATTAATGGTGATAGAGGTAAACGGATTGTCCTGACAGCATTTTCCTTCATTGTGTGTCTTTTTGTGTTTTATGGAGCTGGTTCAGGGCGCTGCAGGATTTGGAAAAAGGTTTTCCATTTCTCAAATCTGTGGCCGTATAAGGATCAGTTCGGTTTTCCAGTAACACTCGGACCGGACCCTCTTCTGATATCATTCACAGTGGTTTAAATCGGCCGCTTGGAGCCACACAGTCCAAACGCAGTGGGTTTTAACCCGATAAATGATCCCCAGCCAAAAAATAAAGGTCCTTAAAAGGCTGCACAGCACAGTGTCCTCTTAAAACACTGAGTGCAGGCTGGTGCTGCTCATTCCATTGTTTGCAGGGGGAATCCCACCAGAGGATGAAGACCATGGCAAAAAAAAAGGCTATCAATCTGCGCAATCAACCTTGCAATCCACGGTGCCGGCAATATTAATTTTGAGAGCATTAATCAAAATCAACCAGCGTAGAATCTTCTTCCAAAATATACTTACATCTGCCTAGAAAGCTACGGGATTGTACTCTGTCAGCAAAAACGCCTTATAAAAATCGTGGGGAGGCAAATTAAAAAAAATCCGAACAGGGTTTCTTTTATCCACAAAACTGTAAGTAAATATCCCTAACGTAAAAGCATTGTTTTAAATCTTTTTGTTTCCCCGATTGCCATTTAATACAAGGTAAATGACCGATTAAGTGCAAAACATGCAGTCTTCAGAGATTAAAAATCTTTAACAATGCTTTTTTTAAAAGAAAATAAATCACTGTAATCTAAAGTGCCGCACTGTATCTGATGCAAATCTGAACATGAGATACATGTTTTAAGACAATCGTAACATTGAATAAAATGCTTTGTTTCTCAAATGGTGTACAATTTGTTGGTCCTCGATTGAACGGAACAAATCCAGTATTCTAAATCACTTTCATCCCTGAGATTTGCTTTTTGCATTTGAATCCTATTAGTCTTTTAACAGGACTAAGGCAAGGACTTTCATACAGAATCACCACCTCAATGCTTACATATGTATTGTTTAGTTATAATTTTCCTTCAGTATAAACCAAGGTGTTGAAATCTCAGCACAGATTGTAATAAAAGGCCATTTTTAATAAAACCAGGTAGAATTACCAACCCGACCTGAAACGTCTATCTATCCATTTTCTCCAGAGATGCTGCCTGGCCCACTGAGTTACTCCAGCACTTTGTGTCCTTTTTGGTAAACCAGAATCTGCAATTCCTTGTGCCTCTAAAATAAATATCCATTTGATGTATATTGCAGAATAAAATGGAGAACCAAGTTATAGACACTGAAGTCTATTTTTAGACATTTGTCGGGAAATTTTCAGAATCTTTTTTTTTCATTCCCAGATGCATTTTTAAGACCAAGCTAAACTATAAACTGAACTACTTCATAGGAACTGAGTACAATGCTATGTTATCCACATGTTTTCCAAATGTTATCCACATTTGGTATTTTCAAAATCCTACACATCAACAAGTTTTGTTTTTTTAATTCAGAGACACGGTTTAGAGAGTATAAATACTAGCGAGTCAAACGTGCAAACACTTTCCTTTAGAAATATAATCTGATTCATGGTATATGCATTTCACTGGCGAAAGTCAGTGAAAGAGTTAACCACATTTGTGTAGGAAAGAACTGCAGATGCTGGTTTAAATCAAAGGTAGACACAAAATGTTGGAGTAACTCAGCGGGACGGGCAGCATCTCTCGACCTGAAATGACACCCATTCCTTCTCTCCGGAGATGCTGCCCGTCCCGCTGAGTTACTCCAGCATTTTGTGTCTACCTTCGAGTTAACCACATTGATGGATCGCATATTCTCTTCCCGTGAAAACATTATGGGAGCAATCAGGTGTTTCCACGTTCACCAGAGTGCAGCTATTTGCATTTAAATTGCAGATTTATTTAATTTAAATTCAATGGTTTCTTTAATGTATGCACAGGTTTTTTTGCATACAGCTCAGCAAGACTATCACCCCAGTCAGTACAGATTGTGCAGAACAGTCCATTGAGTTCTTGGTGATACGGTCATAAGTGATAGGAGTAGAATTAGGCCATTTGGCCCATCACGAGACGCCATCTCGGTGCCGTTTTATAGTTCCAGCTGCAGATGGCCACAAAGGTTCACTGTAGCCATCACCTCCATTTCCGTCATCCCACAAAATGATGTCCCACTCCTCTCCTGGTCCTCTTCGTCTGCTTTGATCTGTCGTTTTCACACCTAACCAATAAAGAGCGTTTGTCGGCACTCGGCCTGTACTCGCTGGAGTTCAGATGAATGAGGGGAGACCTCATTGAAGCGTACAGAATAATGAAAGGCTTGGATGGAGTGGATGTGGAGAGGATGTTTCCACTAGTGGGAGAGTCTAGGACTAGAGGTCATAGCCTCAGATTTGAAGGACGTTCTTTTAGGAAGAATATGAGGAGAGGGTGGTGAATCTGTAGGATTCTTTGCCACAGAAGGCTGTGGAGGCCAAGTCAGTGGATGTTTTTAAGGCAGAGATAGATAGATTTTTTATTAATACAGGTGTCAGATGTTATGGGGAGAAGGCAGACAGGGAAATGGGGTTAGGAGGGCGAGATAGGTCAGCCATGATTGAATGGCGGAGTAGACTTGATGGGCCAAATGGCCTAATTCTACTCCTATCACTTATGACCTTATGACCTTACACTTCCATATCTCTCCTCCCGGACTCTCGGTTTGAGGGAGGGTCTCGACCAGAAACATCACCCATTCCATCTCTCCGGAGATGCTGCCTGTCCCTCTGAGTTACTCCAGCATTTTGTGTCTGTCTTTGGCATAAACCAGCATCTGCAGTTGCTTCCTACACACATCGCCCAGTGGTGGGGTCTCCTGCAGCCGAGCTTGAGGGCTCGGAATGTGAGACTCCCCCTTCCCCCCCCGGTTCATCTTACCGGGCCCACTGTCATCGCCCTCGCCCCCACCACCTCCGATTCCTGATCCACGGGGTGAGCAGGAGCTCCTAGCTGCTTTGACACGATTTAATTCTGTATCAATAATCCAGATCTCCGGCAGCCAGTGCAGTAGATTAACCACAAAGCTACGAGACGTCTGTGGGCAAACGTGCTATTTACAATATACATTAATGATTTGGATGAAGGGATTCAAAGTAACATAAGGAAATTTGCAGATGACACCAAGCTGGGTGGCAGTGTGAACTGTGAGGAGGATGCTATGAGAATGCAGGGTGACTTGGACAGGTTGGGGGAGTGGGCAGATGCATGGCAGATGCAGTTTAATGCGGATAAATGTGAGGTTATCCACTTTGGTAGCAAAAACAGGAAGGCAGATTACTATCTAAATGGTGTCAAGTTGGTAAAAGGGGAAGTACAACGGGATCTGGGGGCCCTTGTTCATCAGTCTATGAAAGTAAGCATGCAGGTAACAGCAGGCAGTGAAGAAAGCGAATGGCATGTTGGCCTTTATAACAAGAGGAATTGAATATAGGAGCAAAGAGGTCCTTCTGCAGTTGTACAGAGCCCTAGTGAGACCACACCTGGAGTATTGTGTGCAGTTTTGGTCCCCTAATTTGAGGAAGGACATTCTTGCTATTGAGGGAGTGCAGCGTAGGTTTACAAGGTTAATTCCCGGGATGGTGGGACTGTCAAATGCTGAGAGAATGGAGCAGCTGGGCTTGTACACTCTGAAGTTTAGAAGGATGAGAGGGCATCTCATTGAAACATATAAGATTGTTAAGGGCTTGGACACGCTAGAGGCAGGAAACATGTTCCCGATGTTGGGGGAGTCCAGAACCACGGCCACAGTTTAAGAATAAGGAGTCAGCCATTTAGAACGGAGATGAGAAAACACTTTTTCTCACAGAGAGTGGTGAGTCTGTGGAATTCTCTGCCTCAGAGGGCGGTGGAGGCAGGTTCTCTGGATGCTTTCAAGAGAGAGCTAGATAGGGCTCTTAAAAATAGCGGAGTCAGGGGATATGGGGAGAAGGCGGGAACGGGGTACTGATTGGGGATGATGATCACATTGAATGGCGGTGCTGGCCCGAAGGGCCGAATGGCCTACTCCTGCACCCATTATCTATTGTCTATTGTGCTTTTAAGAATTGAAAGGTTCTTTGGTGCACCTTCTTTAGTCTTTGACTTGCTGCCTGGTGCTCCAGCTCACAATACTGTTTTTTACGGTTCGATCTAGCTTTACCTTTCTCAATGTAAGTGGAAGTAGTTGAGGCAGGTACAATAACGACATTTAAATGGCACATGGATTGGAAAGGTTTAGAGGGACATTGTCAAAAGCGGGCAAATAAGTTCATAAGTGATAGGAGAAGAATTAGGCCATTCAGCCCATCAGGTCGACTCCGCCATTCAATCATGGCTGATGTATCTCTCCCTCCTAACCCCAATTCTCCTGCCTTCTCCCCATAACCCCTGACTAATGGGCTAGCTTAGATGGGGCATCCTGCTTGGTTGGCATGAACAGGATGGGCCGAAGGGCCTGTTTCTATGCTGTTTTACTCCTTGGCTCTATGCACTTATTCATTACATGAGGGAGCAACAGAAAGTTGTAATATCAGAACTGGTCGCTGCCTCATAGCTTCTGTGCAGCACTTGGTAGAACTACCTGTGTATCTCAGATAGTTACAAAATGCTGGAGTAACTCAGCGGGTCAGGCAGCATCTCTGGAGAAAAGGAACAGGTAATGTTTCGGGTCGAGCCCCAACTTCAGACTGGTCAGCCTGATGAAGGGTCTCGACCTGAAACGTCACTTATTCCTTCTCTCCAGAGATGCTGCCTGACCCTGCTGAGTTGCTCCAGCATTTTGTGTCTATCTTTTGGGTAAATCAGTATCTGCAGTTTCTTCCTTAACATTTTATCTACATATCTCCATTCATTTATTTTTATCCTATACTGTACTGTACTGTACTATACTTGGATAGGATCGAGTGGATTGTGAAGAGGATATTTCCACTAGCGGGAGATTCTAGGACCAGAGGTCACAGCCATAGAATTAAAGGACGTTCTTTTAGGAAGGAGATGAGGAGAAATTGTTTTAGTCAGAGGGTGGTGAATCGGTGGAATTCTTTGCCACAGAAGGCTGTGGCCAAGTCAGTGGATATCTTTAAGGCAGAGATCGATCGATTCTTGATTAGTACTGGTGTCAGAAGTTATGGGGAGAAGGCAGGAGAATGGGGTTAGGAGGGAGAGATAGATCAGCCAGGATTGAATGGCGGAGTAGACTTGATGAGCCGAATGGCCTAATTCCACTCCTATCACTTATGATCTTATGACACAAGGAACATCAGATGCTTGATTAACTCAGTCAGGCAGCATCTTAGGAGGACAGGGAGAGGTGACGTTACGTGTGAGGATCCTTCTTCAGAAATGGTCTTCTGGACTAAAGAAGGGTCCCGACCAGAAACGTACCCTATCTGTCTCCTCCAGAGATGCTACCAGAACCGTTGAGTTACTCCATCAGTTTGTGCTTTATTTTAGATTAGTTTGTGTGAGTTTGAAATAACGTCCCAGATGGGTGCTACATTTTCCAGTAACTCGAATGAAAACTAGTTAGAGAGAAAAAGGTCATGGAGGCAGTGGCAGTCACAATCAGTAAGAGAGGGGGATTTAAAATACCAGAGTGTGCAGAGAAGATTTACAAGGATGTTGCCAGGACTCGAGGGCCTGAGCCATAGGGAGAGGTTGAGCAGGATAGGGCTCTATTCCTTGGAGAGCAGGAGGATGAGGAGCGATCCTATGGAGGAGTACAAAATCATTAGAATAGATCGGGTCAACGCAAAGTCCCTTGCCCGGGGTAGGGGAATCGAGAACCAGTGAGGGGAAGGTGAGGGATATGGTGAGGGGGGGAAAGAGTTAATAGGAGCCTGAGGGGTATCTCTTTCACACAAAGAGTGGTGGGTATATGGAACGAGCTGCCGGAGGAGGTAGTTGGTGCAGGTGCTATTGCAAGAAACATTTAGACAGGTATATGGATAGGATAGGTTTAGAGGGATATGGGCCAAACGCCAGCAGGTGGGACTGGTGTAGATGGGATATGTTGGTCGGTGTGTTGGCAAGTTGGGCCGAAGGGCCTGCTTTCACACTGTGTGATTCTATGACTCTATGACAAACGGAAATTAGCCACATGCAGAACTTGAGATCAGGGTCTCACTGACAATTTCCAATTATGGAAGCTAGTCATGGCCCAGCAACTTCAAAGTACAGCAGGGCATAGAGGTGCAATTAAAGATTTTGAAGATAAACACAAAATGCTGGGGTATATCAGCAGGACAGGCAGCATCTCTGAAGAAAAGGAATAGGTGACGTTTCGGGTCTTCAGATTGAGAGTCGGGGGAAAGTGAAGCGAGAGATATAGACGGTACATGAGACAAATGAGTGAAAGATATGCTAAAAGATTAAAGATTTGTCCGACCCTAGTTTACTGGATATTAGTTAACAGAAAAACCTGTACAGACCATCACTAAATCAAGGATGAATCTAGCCCTGGCCCTGGCCCCTTGCTCCCCTCTCCCACCAGGCAAAAGGTACAGAAGTGTGAAAATGCACACCACCTGATTCAGGGACAGTTTCCTCCCAGCTGTTACCAGGCAACTGAATCATCCTACCACAACCAGAGAACAGTGGTGAAAGACAATAGACAATTGGTGCAGGAGTAGACCATTCGGCCCTTCAAGCAAGCACCGCCATTCAATGTGATCATGGCTGATCATCCACAATCAGTACCCTGTTCCTGCCTTCACCCCACATCCCCTGACTCCGCTATCTTCAAGAGCCCTATCTCGCTATCTCTTTAAATTATCCAGAGAACCGGCCTCCACCGCCCTCTGAGACGGAGAATTCTATAGACTCAGACAGATCTACCTCATTGGTGACCCTCGGCCTATCCTTGATCGTACATTGCTGGCGATCATTCATGTATCTGTGCACTATAAATGGCTCGATTGTAATCATGTATTGTCTTTCTGCTGACTGGATAGCATGCGACAAAAACTTTTCACTGTACCTCGGTACAGGTGGTAATAAACTGCACTAACTAAACTAAACTAAACTAAATAAACACAAAAAGCTGGAGTAACTCAGCAGGACAGGCAGCGTCTGTGGAGAGAAGGAATGGGTGATGCTTCAGGTCGAGACCCTTCCTCAGACTTGATTAGTTTGACCCGAAACGTCACCCATTCCTTCTCTCCAAAGATGCTGCATGTCCCACTGAGTTACTCCAGCTTTTTGTGTCTATCTTCGGTTTGAACCCAGCATCTGCAGTTCCTTCCTTAACTAAATAAACATTGTTTCCTTAATTTGAAGGTTTAACTTTAAAACATCCCAAAGCTTTCAACGTACTATGGTTTTCAGTTATAATTTCATAAAGTTTGGGAAATTTAAACCAATCCTTTTCTCCTTCACCTTGCTGCAAACCCATTATAATTTAACACTGCCTAATTTCACCAGTTTAACGTTTTGCGACCCCCTCCCTTTTCCTCCCCCCTTTGCCACTGAGGGAGTTATCCAGATTGATGATGTCGAAATGCAAGTTAAAACAGATGTTTGGATTTTTACACAGCAATAAATATGAGGGAAAGGAATACAAACACGGACAAGATCATTGTTGCAATGTTGATCTAAAGAGCCAATTCCGTTCCATGCGTGTCTGACATAAACTGGAAAGGGTGCAAAGAAGATTTACGAGGATGTTATTGGATTTGGAGGATATGAGTTATAAGGGGAGGTTGAATGGGCTTGGACTTTATTCCCTGGAGTTTAGGAGGCTGACGGGTGATCGTATAGAGGTGTATAAAATCATGAGGGCCACAGATGAGGTGAATAGACAGCCTTTTCCCCAGGGTGGGGGAATACAAAGCGAGAGCGCAAAGGCTTCAGATGAGAGAAAGCAAATTTAAAGGGGACCAGAGGGGGCATCTTTTTCACACAGATTGTGGTGCGTATATGGTTTAGTTCAGTTTAGTGTATTGTCACGTGTACCGAGGTACAGTGAAAAGCTTTTGTTGTGTGCTATCCAGTCAGCAGAAAGACAATATATGATTACAATCAAGCCTTCCACAGTGTATAGATATGTAATAAAGGAATAACATTTAGTGCAAGGTAAGTCCGATCAAGGATAGTCCGAGGGTCACCAAATGCCAGAAGCAGTGGTGGAGGCGGGTACAATTACGGCTCTTAAAAGACATTTCTAAATGGTACATATTTCGGAAAGGGTTAAAGCCGTGTCCCACTGTACGAGTTCATTCAAGAGCTCTCCTGATTTAAAAAAAAAATCAAACTCGTGGTAAGCACGTAGAATGTACCTAGCGGATATGTCGGAGCTCGGGGACGTCTCTTAGCGGCTCGTAACGCTAACGGCAGGTACTCAGGAAACGCGGTAAGCTCGGGAAGACTCGTGAACATTTTTCAACAGGACCCAGTGGGCTAATGAGCCTGTTTACACGCTGTATCTCTAAAGTCTAACGACTCCCTCAAGATCACACTGAGGCAGTCATCATGTATCTTTACACTGTGGACGGCTCGGTTGTAATCATGTGTAGTCTTTCCGCTGACTGGTTAGCACGCAACAAAAAAGCTTTTCACTCTACCTCGGTACATGTGACAATAAACTAAACTAAACTCTGTGATTCTATAAATCTGTAGGGAAATAAATGCTTGTATTTATGGTTTAAGAAGGAACTGCAGATGTTGGAAAATCGAAGGTAGACAAAAATGCGGGAGAAATTCAGCGCGTGAGGCAGCATCTATGGAGCGAAGGAAATAGGCAACATTTCGGGTCGAAACCCTTCGATTTCGACCCGAAAAGAAGGGTTTCGACCAGAAACATTGCCTATTTCCTTTGCTCCATAGATGCTGCCTCACCCGCTGAGTTTCTCCAGCATTTTTGACTACCTTGTATTTATGGCATTGTTTGGGATTCCCAAAGCATTTTATAACCTGAGATGTTCCTTTGAATTGTTATAACAAAGATAAATCTAATTGGTAATTTTTGCAAAGTGACCTCTATATATGGCACTGTGATATTAATTGGATCATCTTTAAAAAAAACGAATGTTTAATTGTTAATAAATGATATTTAGAATAACATATTCACTCAATCACCAGGATAATACCTGTGCTCTATGAAATGGCAGTGTTAGATCCTTAATGTTCATTTGAGAAGGAAGACAGGACTTTGATTTAATATATCTTCTGAAAGACCACTCCTCTAACACTGCAGTATTACATTAAAGTCATAATGTCATATAGTCATAGAAAATGGAAACAGACCCTTCAGCCCAATTTGCCCATTTTTTCCCTTCAGCCCAAGGTGCCTCATCTGCACTTGTCCACCATGCCCACGTTTGGCACAGACCTCACCACACCTATCCTATCCATGTACACCTGTCCAAATGCCTTTTAAAATGTTGGAAAGCTGGGAAGTGTGCAGAGACAAACTCGAATGGTGTAGAGAAGATCTACGAGGTTGTTGCCAGGACTCGAGGGCCTGAGCTATAGGGAGAGGGTGAGCAGGCTGGGATTCTATGCCTTGAAGTGCAGGAGGATGAGGGGCGATCTTATAGAGGTGTACAAAATCATGAGAGGAATAGATTGGGTAAACACACAGTCCCTTGCCCAGAGTAGGAGAATGGAGAACCAGAGGACATAGGTTGATGGTGAGGGGAGAAAGATTCAATAGAAACTGAGGGGTAATTTTTTTACGCAAAGGGTAGTGGTCGTATGGAAAGAGCTGCCGGAGGAGGTAGTTGTGGCAGGGACTATCGCAAATTTAAGAAACTTACAATGCCAGAAAATCAGGTTCAATCCTGGCCATGGGTGGTTTTGGTATGGAATTTGTATGTTCTCCCTGTGACCACGTGGGTTTTCTTCGGGTGCTCCGGTTTCCTCCAACACTCCAGAGAAGTGCAGGTTTGTAGGTTAGTTGGCTTATTTAAATTGTCCCTAGTGTGTAGGATAGAACTAGTGTATGGGTGATCATTCGTCAGCATGGACTCGGTGGGCTGAAGGGCATGTTTCCATGCTGTATCTCTAAAACTAAATCTCCTTGAATCAACTCTACCTATGAATGTGACGGACAGTTTTAGCATAGCTCAACACATCGGTAGTAAGGAAGGCCGCATTTGGAGTATTGTGAGCAATTTTGGGCACCATATCTGAGGAGGAATGTGCTGGCTCTGGAGAGGGTCTAGAGGAGGTATACAAGAATGATCCCAGGAATGTGGGTTAACGTATGATGAGCATTTGACGGCATTGGGCCTGGCCTCGCTGGAGTTTAGAAGAATGAGGGGGGACCTCATTGAAACTTGAATAGTGAAGGGTTTGGATAGAGTGGATGTGGTGAGGGTATTTCCACTAGTGGGAGAGTCTAGGACCAGAGGTCATAGCCTCAGAATTAAAAGGCGTTATTTTAGGAAAGAGATGAAGAGGAATTTCTTTAGTCAGAGGGTGGCGAATCTGTGGAATTCTTTGTCACAGAAGGCTGTGGAGGCCGTCAATGGATATTTTTTAAGGCAGAAATAGATAGATTCTTGATTAGTAAGGGTGTTAGGGGAGAAGGCAGTGGAATGGGGTTAGGAGGGAGAGATAGATCAGCTGTGATTGAATGGCGGAGCAGTTCTGCCCCCATCACTTATGACCTTATGACATTTTCAGCAAGTCAATGGAGGTAATGTGTTTGAAATTGTAAATTCAAGCATTAAAGCAAAATGACCACAATGTCTTGATTTACATTCCAACACAGTGCTGGAGTACTGCTGTGCTGCTCCAGATTGTGTCTAACAAATGAAATACTAAGCTGAGACCATGTCTATTCCCTCATGTAAATGTAAAAGATTTCATTGCCTTAGTTGAAGAAAATAATAGCTTGCCGGGTATTCACTCCCAATAATATTTCCCAATAAAATTCACAAAAGTAATGTCAGCCCGTTATTTCGTGCCTGTCGGTAGAACCTTCAAATTGTTTTTCATATTTCCTACATTATGATTATGAATGACATTTCAATGGTCCTTTGGCTATAAGCCACGTTGGGCCATACTGACAATTTAAAATATATCATAGAAGCCCTTGGTTTCATCCTTAAAACTATATAACCTATTTTCTGATCAACCTTTCAATTACCACAATTGCCCCACCATCAACCCACCCATCTCATAGCTCTTATAGAGTCATAGAGTGATACCGTTTGGAAAACAGGCCCTTCAGCCCAACTCGCCCACACCGGCCAACATGACCCAGCTGCACTATTCCCACCTGCCATATCCCTCCAAACCTGTCCCATCCATGTACCTTTCTAACTTTCTTAAATGTTGGGATCTTCCCTGCCTCAACTACCTCCTCTGGCAGCTTGCTCCATACACCCACCACCCTTTGTGTGAAAAGGTTACCCCTCAGATACCTATTAAATCTTTTCCTCTTCAACTTAAACCTATGTCCTCTGTTCCTCGATTCACCTCCTCTGGGCATCTACCCGATCTATTCCTCTCATGGAAAATATTTGTGGAAAATATTTTTCTGTGAATAGCGTTTTATAAACTCACAGTGTTTTTGTCCATGCATGCATTAAGTAATAAGCTGGTCTTATTTATTCACCAAGAAAAATATGAACTGCGTGGAAATCTAAGGGACATTAATATAAACAGTTCATGTTATCGTTTTGTAGAACTGACCTGAATGTCCTTCTGTGCCAATAGAGTCCTATTACAGAAAAATGATAATTTGGGTTTACTAAACCTACTGTACTGTGTCATAAGGACATTTGTACTGTAACCAATATGGCTTTCACAAGGGAAGTTCATTTCAGAGGGTCCCAACCTGAAACATCGTCTACCCATGTTCTCCAGAGATGCTGCTTGATCCGCTGAGTTACTTCAGCACATTGTGGCTTTTATTGTAAATCAACGTCTGCAGTTCCTTGTATCTCCTCTCTGGTTTATATCATTATTTATCTCACTGAATGCGCAGGAAAAATGAAACACTTTTAGTCTTCATTGTGCAAAAGATTTTCACACCATACTCAGAGAATTAGCATCCAATGAACCTTGTCTAAGGCAAGCCTCTGGACTCCAGCATAATCAAAGACGGGTCTCACCGCGGCCACTCCCTCTTCTTCCCTCTCCCATCAGGCAAGAGGGACAGAAGTTTGAAAACGCACACCTCCAGATTCAGGGACAGTTTGTTCCCAGCTGTTATCAGGCGACTGAACGGGCCCCTCATCAGCTAGAGTGCGGTCCTGCAGACCCATCTATCGGTACACGTGACAATAAACTAAACTAAACTAGTAAGATTAAACGAGAACTTACCAGTTCGAAGTTTGATCGTTATTTTATGAGGAGTACGTTGAGGGAATACGTGAAGAACCCCGCCAGGACGCATGCGTGTCATTCTTCAAAGCAGCGGTGTGAAATCACAGATAACTGTAATGACTGAACATAGTAAGATTAGAGAAGTAAAATACCAGAGTATATGATCAAGGGTGGGAGCGGAGGGCACGTATTACCTCAACGTACTCCTCATAAAATAACGATCAAACTTCGAACTGGTAAGTTCTCGTTTAATCTTACTATTTTACTTCGGAGTCACGTGAGTGACTACGTGAAGATTTCAAAGCTCTGTGATTTCATGCCGTGGAAACGAGTCCATGCATCACATCTGCCTTAATGACTGTGGGAGGAATTGAGTCAACATAATTTAGACATGAATCCGACATTGAAATCCATGATAAATTTATTAACACCAAATTATAGCCCCTATTTATGGAGTGAAATTATATTACAGAACTTAAAATTGTTCGTTATTTTGCAAACGTTCCAGGTTTAATTACTGGTTTATGATAAAATAGTTGGAATGTTTTTCCCTTGACCATCCTGCTGTCTTGAGGATTTGGTCCATTGGTACATCCAACTGCATAGCTGCCGATGTAGCTGCAGCCCTGGTGGAATGAAATTTTAAAATATTAGTATCCACCCCAGCCTGTATTAGAACCTGTTTCAGCCATCTTGAGATGGTCTGGACCGTCACTTTTTTGTGTGGTTGCTTGTGGCTGATTAAAAGTGCCTTCTCATTGCCTCTGATGATTTTCGTGTTCTCCATATATAACAACAAATGTCTTACTATACAGAGACGATCATCTGTCGGGTAAGACCTAAATTCTATATTGAGGCCTGCTGATCCCTGTCTGTTCTGCTTGACTAATTCATAAATATGAAACGTTATGTTTCCAGATGAAGAAGTCATGTTGTCCAGTCTTAATTTATGTAACGACTGTACCCTTTGTGCCATGACCAAAGCCATCAGCATGACTGTTTTCAGTGTCAGTCTTTGTAGGGACAGAGCTGTTGCTGGAGACCAATTCCTTAGCATAGTCAGGACAATACTCACATCCCATATTTGAGAGTACCTGATTCTTGGGGGATTGATATTAAAAATTCCCCTCATAAGTTTTGTTACCAGGGGGTGAGTCCCAACAGAATGACGCACTGTTCATTGCCATAGATATGTTGACAGGGCACTTCTGGCGCAGTTGATGGCACTATAACTGAGCCCCTCATCATAATGGAGGCCTGCCAGGAATTCCAGAACAGACGGGATGTTCATTGATCTGTAGGTGATGCTGTTTCTGTGACAATACATCTCCCATTTCCTGATGTAGACCAGATACTGTTTTTTGGTGGACTGCCTGTGGGCCGCTGAAATAATGTTCACTGTTCGGTCCGTCAGTCCCAGCTGTAGTAGAGGTATTTTTAGACTCTACAAATTAATAAGTTCATATAGTTATGACATGGGTGGCTATCCCTTGTTACGGGATGAACCAATAAATCTGGTCTATTCAGGATGGTGATGCATGGTTCTAATACCATGTCCAGTATCACAGGGAACCATGGTTGAGTAGGCCAATCGGGTACTACCAAAATACCAGACGCAGAGTCTTGCTGTATTTTCCTTAATACCCGACTGATGAGGCAAAAAAGGAGGGAATGCATAAATAAACAATTTCCCCCAATGCAGCCAAAATGCATCTGTCGCCGCTGCCCCAGGGTCTGGTTCCCACGAAACATAGTTTGATAACTGGTGATTAAGTCTGGATGCGAATAGATCGATATCTGGTGTTCCATACCGTGCTGTAATATCAACAAATACTTTTTTATTCAACATCCATTCGGTGTTTTCATTAAATTTGCGTGACCTGGTGTCTGCCACTAAATTTAGTTTACCTGGTAGGTAAGTAGCTGATATCCAAATATTTCTCTGGATACACCATTGCCAAATTGTATTAGCCAGATTGTCACATGATGTCGATTTGTTTCCACCCATGTGGTTGATATATGCTACCACGGTGGTATTGTCAATCTGTAGTCTAACATGCTGGTGATATAACCCAGAACAATATGACTTTAGGCCATGGAATGCACCCAACATTTCCAGGTAGTTTATGCCCAGTGTTTGTAATAATGATGCCTCCTGTGCATTCCATCCACCTCCACAGCTGGAGATGGAATTGGTAGCACCCCAACCAAGTGCACTGGCATCAGTTTGTAGCACCATAGAAGGGTTGCTGATAATGATTGGATTGGAACAAAGCTGAATGTTATCTTTCCACCATTTTAGTTCCATTATAGCTTCGATTGGTAGCTTCATTGGTCTGTCAAAATGACCAGCATTAATTTTGAGTGCTCGTACTTTTGCCCTCTGTAAATGTTGGTAATGTAAAGGTCCGAATTGTGTGGCTGGAAAAGCAGCCACCATTTTGCCAATTACTTTTGCTACCAATCTGATGGATGGTTTACTGATGTCAATGAGGTTATTGCAAGCCTCTATTAAGTCTATAGCCTTTCCCTTTGGCAAAGTCACCGACATGTGAACTGAGTCAATGGTGAACCGCAAATAGTCCATTGTAGTGGAAGGCGTTAATTTAGATTTAACTGGATGGATAATAAACCCCAGTTTTTCAAGTAATTGTTTTGTGGCTGTTACAGTTTGTTTGGCCAATTCCAAAGTTTTGCCCACAATAAGTATGTCATCTAGATATGCCATGACCATGTGTTTTCGTTTCCGCAGAAACGCTAGGGCTGGTTTCAAAATTTTTGTGAACTGCCTGGGGGCTGATGTTATCGCATTTGGCTGCGCTCTATACTGCCAGAGCTGTCCCATCCAGTTGAATTTTAAGTAACATCTGTGGTCACCTCGTATAGGCACTGAATAGTAAGCATCTTTTAAATCGATGCTAGCCATGAAGTAACCTTTGGAAATCAATTGTTTTGCAGTAACAAAGGTTTCCATTTTGAAATGAATATATTGTACAAATGTATTCAAATTGGTCAAATCTATGATGATGCGACAACCACCATCTTTTTTGTTTTTGGTAAAGATATTGGACACAAATTCCAGCGATTCGTGTTGGGATTTTTCAATTACCTCTTTTGCGTAAAGCCGCTCCAGTTCAGCATGCGCTTCTGATTTTTCTTTACCTGAAAGTACGAACATTCGGTTCGGTACATACTGAACTGGAGGGCTATATTTGTGTATAAATTCTATGGTATATCCCTGGATACTGCTTAAAATATAAGTGTCGGTAGTTAACATACTCCATGCATCCAGAAAGAAGTGTAATCTCCCCCCAACCTCCATACTCCCTGCAATTTGTAAGGAACCAGACCCACCAACCTCCATGGTTACCAGTGGCAGGTTTACTTCTTTTTGTAAATCCTTCGTGGAGGTTGAGGCGCTGGTGTCTGGGTTTGTGGTTGGGTTGGTGTTGGAGGTTTGCGTATCTTCCAAAAAGGCCGGTCTGGGCCATGGCCTAAAAAAGACCGATGTTCGGTGTACCGGGCCTTTGAGCTTTCACCAGTTTGTCTTGTTCTACTGGTGGGTGCATTAGGGTGCTGTTTATGGCCGTAGTAGGTTCTTGATGATGTCGCTTTTATGAGCCCCAGGGTTTTTGCCTCCTCATCGAGCTCCTTGACTTGCTTGGATAGGTTACCTCCAAATAGTAAAATTGGTGGTTTTGTGTTTCCAGGTTTGCACAGACTTGCGAATTTCGGGTTTAGAGCAGGTCGGATGGCACTCTTCCTGATGCTGTTTATTTCATATTGTGTGTTGCAAAGCAGTGCCAGTGCATCCTGTTGATCCTGCGACATCTCCTTTTCATCTACTGTGCGGGCGAAAGCTGTTATTCCTGCTGTTAGGAGCTTTAGGACTTTTTGGAGTTTGACATCCAGGCCTCTAACTCCTGCTCCGACATGTTTCCATATGCAATTATTTACAATGGGAACATTCAGGGATATACAGTTACCCGGTGCCAAGTGTCTTGCCATGGTGTCCATCACAGCCTGTTCCTGTAGCTGCTTAAAGGACATATAATCTATACTGGCAGCTAGTTTTTGTTCCAGGTTTCGGCCAGTCTGGTCTGGCTGTATGAAGTTGGACACCATGTCCAGTAGATTTTCACGTTCCTGCACCCCTTGCACACTTGATTTCTGTTCTGCAAACCCCTCTTCAGGATCAGCCCAGAATTGACCCCCAGTACTCCCCTCTGATGAGGGAGAAGCACTGTGCAGCCCTACAAGAGGTGCTGCTGTGGGTGTAACATATTGCCCACAGTGACTGGACTCCATCTCCCGGAGCCTGTCACGTTGGAGCATCTGCTCCACAAGCCGCTCCATCCGGCTCCATCGGACTCGTCTGAGTCAACGACTTTGTTGGTTTTTTGTTTTGCCTTACCGCCCGGCCGCGGTGTAGATCTGGCCGGTGCGGGGGCGAAGTCGGGCACAGCTGTTCCCATTACGGGTGATTCATGTGCCGCTGGCCGCTGCTGGCTGCCCGCAACTCCGCGGTCCTCCCCCGCCAGCTTTGTCGCAGCCCTCGTTGTTTTCTTGGACTTGTCCATTGACTCCCCACCTGTAACACAGTATGGGAACAACAAAAAAGACCGCAGAGTATCGCTTACCTGTAGGTTCCGGCTTTTAAACTTGCCGCTGCGGGGGAACGTCGTTCCACCCCGCCTGACTGTTTCGCAATGCGTGTAGCGATATGACACGCATGCGTCCTGGCGGGGTTCTTCACGTAGTCACTCACGTGACTCCGAAGTAAAATAAACTAATCTATCCAAGTACCTACCCAAATGGCCTATAAATGTTGTTATAGTAACAGTAGTATCAGATTATTACAATTGCACAAGTCACTTAAACAGTCTGATTCATTCTAATTCACATTCCACGTAACCCTGCTGCTTCCTTCCTTCAGTTAACATTGACAGCAGAGCCACTTCTCTCTTGTGATTCTCTATATTCTCCTTTAATACAACTGTCTTTTCAATTTGATGATGAGCAGATCGATGGTCGGCGCAGATGCAAGGGGCTTGACGGGTAAGGCAGATGAGCTTGGGGCATGGATAGGTACGAGCGACTGGGATGTGATAACTATGACTGAAACCTGGTTAAAGGAGGGGCAGGACTGGCAGCTCAATGTTCCGGGATACAGGAGCTTCAGGAGAGACAGGGGTGAGGGAAAAAGAGGAAGAAAGGTTGCATCGTTGGTTAAAGAGAATGTCACGGCTTGTTCAGAGGTGACATTACGGACGGTTTGTCTAGTGAGGCTATATGGATGGAGCTGAGGAACAAGAAAGGGATGATCACCTTGTTGGGGGTGTACTACAGACCCCCGAATAGTCAACGGGAATTAGAAGAACAAATGTGCTGGGAGATTGCAGACAGCTGCAGGTCAAATAAGGTTGTTGTAGTAGGGGATTTTAACTTTCCCAATATAGACTGGGAAAATCATAGCATGAAGGGTTTAGATGGGGTGCAATTCCTCAAAAGTGTTCAGGAGAGTTTTCTTAAACAATATGGGGAGGTTCCCACACGTGAGAAGGCAACGCTGGATCTAGTATTGGGAAATTGGGAAGGGCAAGTTAATGAAGTGTGTGTGGAGGAGCCTTTTGGGACCAGTGACCACAGTTCGATTTGGTTTAAGATAGTAATGGATAGGGACGGAGAGGGTCCATGTGTCAAAATGCTCAACTGAGGCAAGGGCAACTTTGAGGGTATGAGAGAAGGTCTTACTCAAGTTAACTGGAGCAGGTTATTTGCTGGAAAAGGAACATCGGCCAAGTGGGATCTCATTGATTTATTTGAAGACGAGCAAAAAGGTTGATGAAGGCAGACCTGTAGATGTTGTGTTCATGGACTAGTAAGGCATTCGACAAGGTGCCGCATGGCTGGAAGGTTGGATCTCAGGGGATCTAAGGAGAGATAGCTGAATGGATAGCAAATTGGCTCCATGGAAGGAAGCAGAGGGTGATGGTAGAAGGTTGCTTCTCAGAATGGAGGCCTGTGACTAGTGGTGTGCCTCAGGGTTCGGTGCTGGGCCCGTTACTGTTTGTCATGTGCATCAATGATTTGGATGAGAACATACAGGGCAAGATCAGCAAGTTTGCTGATGACACAAAGTTAATGGTTTTGCAGATAGTGAAGATGGTTGTGAAAGTTTGCAGCAGGATCTGGATTGATTGGCCAGGTGGGTGGAGGAATGGTTGATGGAATTTAATACAGAGAAGTGTGAGGTGTTACATTTTAGGACTTACACAGTGAATGGTAGGCCTCTGGGTAGCGTTGTAGAGCCGAGGGATTTAGGAGTATAAGTACATGGCTCCTTGAAGGTCGAGTTGCAGGTAGTTAAGGTGGTCATAAAGGCTTTTGGCACTTTGGCCTTCAACAGTCTGAGTATTGAATATGGAAGTTGGGAGGTCATGCTGCAGTTGTACAAGACGTTGGTGAGACCGCATTTAGAATATTGTGTTCAGTTCTGGGCACCATGTTATAGGAAATATATTGTCAGGCTTGAAAGGGTTCAGAAAAGATTTACGAGGATGTTGCCAGGACTAGAGGGTGTGAGCTATAGGGAGAGGTTAAGTAGGCTGGGATTTTATCCCATGGAGCGTAGGAGGATGAGGGGAGATCTTATAGAGGTGTACAAAATCATGAGATGAATAGATCGGGTAGATGCACAGAGTTTTTTACCCAGAGTAGGGGAATCGAGGACCAGAGGACATAGGTTCAAGGTGAAGGGGAAAAGATTTAATATGAATCAGTGGGGTACCTTTTTCACACAGAGGGTGGTGGGTGTATGGAACAAGCTGCCAGAGGAGGTAGTTGAGGCTGGGACCATCCCATAATTTAAGAAACAGTTAGACAGGTACATGGATAGGACAGGTTTGAAGGGATATGGACCAAGTGCAGGCAAGTGGGACTAGGGTAGCTGGAACATTGATGGACTGTGTGGGTGAGTTGGGCTGAAGGGCCTGTTTCCACACTGTATCACTCTATGACTGTAACTCTATGATTCTGAGGGGTAACATTTTCACACAAAGGGTGGTGAGTGTATGGAACGAGCTGCCAGAGGAGGCTGCTTCCACTCGGTATGACTCCATGACTCTAGCTGTTTTTACGAGACTCACATAAGCTCAATGGGATACAATCAATTTCTAGATAAATATCCCCGATAAATCACAATATTTGAGTGGGTATTAGCCTAGAGCACAATGCCAAGGGCATAAGTTGTTGACAAATAGTACTGGTGATAATAATAAAGCAGCTGAATGCTTGAAGAAATTACTCTTTAGATTCAGATTCAGATTCAATTTTAATTGTCATTGTCAGTGTACAGTACAGAGACAACGAGGTTTGTACACCTCTATAAGATCTCCCCTCATCCTCCTACGCTCCATGGGATAAAATCCCAGCCTACTTAACCTCTCCCTATAGCTCACACCCTCTAGTCTTGGCAACATCCTCGTAAATCTTTTCTGAACCCTTTCAAGCCTGACAATATATT
This sequence comes from Amblyraja radiata, assembly GCF_010909765.2. Classification (NCBI taxonomy): domain Eukaryota; kingdom Metazoa; phylum Chordata; class Chondrichthyes; order Rajiformes; family Rajidae; genus Amblyraja; species Amblyraja radiata. Next base: position 113,043,694 of record NC_045957.1, read on the forward strand.
TCCTATAACATGGTGCCCAGAACTGAACACAATATTCTAAATGCGGTCTCACCAACGTCTTGTACAACTGCAGCATGACCTCCCAACTTCCATATTCAATACTCAGACTGTTGAAGGCCAAAGTGCCAAAAGCCTTTATGACCATCTTAACTACCTGCAACTCGACCTTCAAGGAGCCATGTACTTATACTCCTAAATCCCTCGGCTCTACAACGCTACCCAGAGGCCTACCATTCATTGTGTAAGTCCTAAAATGTAACACCTCACACTTCTTTGTATTAAATTCCATCAACCATTCCTCCACAACTGTAGCTGAGTAACCAATTGGAAAGATGCATGATAATGGTACCAACTTCACTACAATTGCTGAAATACATTTGTAGGCAATTCTTGCAGAGTGTTATTTTATGCTTTTCCTACACCAGAAATTGGAGAAAATATTCAGTGTGTTTATACTGATGATTTCAGGGAAATTCTGTTATTATTGAACTACGGTGTTGCTTTGGTTTCATATAGCTTACTTACTACAAGAATATTATACTTTTAGTGCATGCCGTTTTTCACTGCCATGTTGTTTAATTTGTTCCACCATTTTGGACGTGTTTTCATCATTGCTTAATTTATTCAGCACATACATATTGGTTTGGGAACAGCTCCATCCGAGAGCACAACAGATTGCAGAGAATTGTGGACGCAGCCCAGACCATCACACAAACCAACCTCCCTTCCATTGACTCCATTTATACCTCAAGCTGCCTCGGTAAGGCCAGCAGCATAATCTAGGATGAGTTGGACCCCGGCCACTCCCTCTTCTCCCCTCTGCCATCAGGCAAAAGGTATAGAAGTGTGAAAGTGCACACCGCCAGATTCAGGGACAGTTTCTTCCCAGCTGTTATCAGGCAACTGAACCATCCTACCACAACTAGAGAACAGTCCTGAACTACTAACTACCTAATTGGTGACCCTTGGACTATCTATGAAGAAAGACTGGATAGACTTGAAGAAAGACTGGATAGACTCGGCTTGTACTTGCTAGAATTTAGAAGATAGAGGGAGGATCTTATAGAAACGTACAAAATTCTTAAGGGGTTGGACAGGCTAGATGCGGGAAGATTGTTCCCGATGTTGGGGAAGTCCAGAACAATGGGTCACAGTTTAAGGATAAGGGGGAAATCTTTTAAGACCGAGATGAGGAAAACATTTTTCACACAGAGAGTGGTGAATCTCTGGAATTCTCTGCCACAGAAGGTAGTTGAGGCCAGTTCATTGGCTATATTTAAAAGGAAGTTAGATGTGGCCCTTGTGGCTAAAGGGATCAGGGGGTATGGAGAGAAGGCAGGTACAGGATACTGAGTTGGATGATCAGCCATGATCATATTGAATGGCAGTGCAGGCTTGAAGGGCCTACACCTATTTTCTATGTTTCTATGTTTAATCGGACTTTACTGGCTTTATCTTGCACTAAATGTTATTCCCTTTATCATGTATCTGTACACTGTGAATGGCTCGATTGTAATCACGTGTTGCCTTTCCGCTGACTGGTTAGCATGCAACAATAGCTTTTCACCGTGACAAAAACTAAACTAAACAAATCTAAACATAGCTTTTTTCCAGAATTAATTTAAAAAATGCTGGATCTCTACACCTGCGGAAAGAATAAATTAATATCTACAAATTACTTTTGGCAAAGACATTGATAAATATTCAATATAAAATTCCCTGGAGCAATAAATGGGTTATGGGATGTCATGTGATAGGAGCAGAATTAGGCCATTCGGCCCATCAAGTCTACTCTGACATTCAATCATGGCTGATCCTGCTCTCCTCGATATCAAACAGCTGTTACCTTCAAAGAACAGTCGACAAATAATTCAGAAATATTGAACTTTAATCACAAGATAATTTGAATAGCACTTAAATGCTGTTACACTGCAGTAGTTTAATTGGAATGAATGAATGAATGAATACTTTATTGTCACGTGTGACAAGTCACAGTGGAATTCTTTGCTTGCATAATAGTTACTGCATATGGGCGCAGACAAAATTACAAAGTATACACAGTGTACTCATCAGGTCCCCCTTTGTTCTACACCCCTTCATCCACTAAGTTCCCCCAAGGCACCATCAGTTCTACAAAATACACTATCCGTTGACTAACTGACCATAACACTATACCAGGCCTCAAACTAGTAGTAACTATTTCCGGTGGAACAACAAGCTTTCCACCTAAATCTTCCTGCATCTCCCAAACATTGGCTCCCCGTAACTGTAGTCATCTGAAATTCAATTCACTTCAGTAATGCTCTCAGTGAAAGCAATTGATACAAAGGGACACAAAGTGCTGGACCAACTCAAAGGCTGAGGCAGCAACTCCGGAGAACATGGATAGGTGACGTTTCTGGCCGGGACCCTTCTTCAGACTGTATTACGGATGTCAGGGGTTATGAGGTGAAGGCAGGAGATGGAAAGACAGATCAGCCATGATTGAATGACAGGGTAGACTTGATGGGTTGATTGGCCTAATTCTGCTCCTATAACTTCTGAACTTATGAAGAAAGGTCCAGACCTGAAACGTCACCAATCCATGGATGCTGTCGGTATGGAGTTTGTATGTTCTCCCCGTGGCCTGTGTGAGTTTTCTCCGAGAACTTCGGATTTCTCCCACACCCCAAAGATGTACATGTTTTGTAGGTTAATTGGCTTGATAAATGTAAAAATTGTCCCTTGCGTAGGATGGAAGAGCCTGTTTCTGAGCTGTATGAAATATATATATATATATAAAGGAAGGGAACGTTACTAATGGGAGAGACCTGATAAGCCAGATGGTCCACTGCTGTGATGTTATAAGACAAGAATTAGTGCCATGCCTCTGCTGTTTACTCGAAGCAATGTGTTTTTACTCATTTCAAGTACATAATATATCCAATTCCTTTCTGAAAATTATAACTGCCCTTCTTCCACTAACCTTTTAGTTAGAAAATTCCAGATAAATGATTAATGGCCCACTGTTTTCTCGACCAATTTTCTAAATGTTTCCCATCTCCCTGCCAGTGGAAACAGCCTTTTTCTATCTGCCCCGTCAAATCCCTGGAATATTTTGCAAAGCACCTCTTTAATCTCCTGTGTACTGAAAGAGAACAAACTCACCCTAAAAAAGGGAGCAAAATATCCACTAAAGAGCAAGTCACCATTATCTTCAGCGGCCTCCCCATACAAGTGAATCCCCCCCCCCCCCCCCCCCCTCCCCCTCTCCCTCGCCCGTCCCGAATGCTTCAGCTCCTGTTGGCATGAGGGCACAATTCATATCAACCTCTCATCAGCTGCAACGCTAAGGAGAAATACTGCTGAGAAATACTCGTATCCTTTTGACCACATCCTTTTATTAAAAATATGCTTTTTATACATCTACATTCCATACATGATTGCAATCTGACTGCAAGTCTGCTTTCAATACCATTATCCCATCCCAGCCCATCTCCAAACTCGTGGAACCTGGAGTCAGCGCTGGAGTCTGCAATAGGATCCTCGACTTCCTGACCAACAGATCACAATCATTGAGGATAGGGAACACATTGTCCTCTGCAATAATGGTACCCCATACGGACACATTTTCAGCCCCCTTCTTTACTCCTTATACATCCACGCCTGTACAGCCGAATATAAATCCAACTCACTTTACAAATTCGTAGATGACTGAATAGCTCTCAACAAGAAAGCTTTTCACTATACTTGGGTACACGTGATAATAAACTAAACTGTCTTTGACATTTCCCTTCCGGAGAAAGTAAGTTGGCCAAGTATTCACATACAAGGAATTTGCCTTGGTGCTCCGCCCAAAGAAAAAGGTTATGACGGTCTACCCCTATCCAGCCGTCTCATAATTTTATACGCTTATGGGCCTGTCCCAATTAACCAACTTTTTCGGCGACTGCCTGCACCTGTCATAGGTCGTTGCAGGTCACCGAAAATGTTGAAAATCCAGCGGCGACCAGAACAAGGTACGACTCTTTGTGCGACTACTCACGACCATCCAGCGTCGCCTGTATGGTTGTGAGTCGTCTCCTCAGTCGCCCAAAGAGTCGTAGCGTCTCTCTGTTCACCGCTGGATATTCAACACGAAAAAGTCAGGTAAGTGGGACAGGCCCATTAGAGTTCAGGTTCATAAGATCATGTGATACGAGCAGGATTAGGTCATTCGGCCCATCAAGTTTACTCCGCCATTCACTCATGGCTGATCTATCTCTCCCTCCTAACCCCATTTTCCTGCCTTCAACCCATAAACCCACACAACTGCACCAATCAGGAATCTATCTCTGCCTTAAAAATATCCACTAACCTGGCCTCGATAGCCCTCTGTGGTAATGAATTCCACAGATTCACCGCCCTCTGACTAAAGAAATGTCTCCTCATCTTCTTCCTAAAGGAACGGCCTTTAATTCTGAGGCTATGACTATGGCTATAAAACATCCTCTCCACATCTGAGAAGAGTGTCGACCCGAAACGTCACCCATTCTATCTCTCTAAGCCAAGTCAAGTCAAGTCACATTTATTTATATAGCACATTTAAAAAAAACAACTCTCGTTGGCCAAAGTGCTTTACATTTGTTATAAGAATAGTATAAACAAACAAACTACATACATATATACATATAGCCCTCGCTCAGTGGACGTCAGGAAAGGCTTGGGAGTATAGATAAGTTTTTAGTCTTGATTTAAAGGAGTCGATGGAGGGGGCAGTTCTGATGGGAAGGGGATGCTATTCCACAGTCTAGGAGCTGCAACCGCAAAGGCGCGGTCACCCCTAAGCTTATGCCTAGACCACATCCAGAGATGCTGCCTGTCCCACTGAGTTCCTCCAGCATTTTGTGTCTATCTTTCGGTTTAAACCAGCATCTGCAGTTCCTTCCTGCACTCTCCACACCCACTCTATCCAGGCCTTTCACTATTCGGTCAGTTTCAATGAGGTCCCCCCCACACCTTTATAAGCTCCAGCGAGTACAGGGCCAGCTCGTCATATGTTAACCCACTCATTCCTGGGATCAATGTCATATCATGATCTCTAGTTGTGGTCAGGTAGAACACTCACTCATCTGGAAAGGTTACGCAACATGGAGGCAGACAGCTGTGACAGATGTTCTTTTTGCTCGTTTCCGATTTGTAAACTATTATTTGTTTGCTTCCATGATCTTTTCATTGCCTTGATAACCAATGCGGCAGTTCCCTTCTGCTAAAACATTAATCAACAACTTGACATATTTTCAAACACCACGCCCAACACCTCTGCTTTCAATTATCTCACTGCACTTGGATCCAGCCTGCCCTGGTTAGTCATTTCGTTGATCATCAGGTACACCCATTTTTACTCAAATATTTATACCAACACATAATTTTCTTCTCAAGCTCTGATGGATTTTGCATTTCTTCCATTGCAACTGAATTTACCTTCTGGAGAAAATCTGGCGTAAAACTAATTAATTGTAGATGCTAATATTTCCACTTCACCTCCTGTACCGAAGGAATACTGTAGAGCCACATTTGTTGTCATTGAATTGTACTCTTAAGCAGAAGCCTCATCTAGTTTTTTCATAGACACAGCACGGAAACAAGCCCTTCGGCCCACCGAGTCTGCGCAGGCCAGCGATCCCCGCACACTTACACTATCCTACACACACTGGGGACAATTTACAATTATACCAAGCCAATTAACCAACAAACCTGTATGTCTTTGAAGTGCAGGAGTGGGATAGGCAGCATCTCTGGATAGAAGGAATGGGTGATGTTTCGGGTCGAGAACCTTCTTCAGACTGTCAGGGGAGAGGGAGATACAGAGATAAGGGAGTGTAAGGTGTGAAAATGATTCAAAAGGGAAATGTAGAATAGATCATTGTTAACTAGGAGAAGGTAACAACATAGCAAACGGAGATAAAATGTAATCGAGGATATAGTTGATAGAAGCCTGGAGTCAAAGGATTAGATTATTCAAGGGTGGGTGTTTGCATTCAGAATTATGGGATGAGCTTCAAGGCAGAGAGAGACTAGGGCAAAGAGACATGAGGTTTCTAAATCAGAGCTATGGAAAACATTGACAAATGTGCTTCCCCCCACTCTGTGATCAGGCTTCTAATGGTCCCTCCATAAGCTAGGTACTGTCCGATTCACCTCTATCCCATTGCCGATATTGGATATTGTCTACAGAATGGCAAATTGGCACAGTGGTGTGGCATATTGGCGCAGCTGGTAGAGCTGCTGCCTCACAGCACCAGAGAACTTGATACAATCCTGACCTCAGGTGCCTGTTTGTGTTGAGTTTGCACATTCTCCCTGTTTCCTACGGGTCCATCCATTTCCTCCCACATCCCAGACCCGTGCTGGTTTATAGGTTAATTAGTCTCCGTGAATGCCCCGAGTATGTCGGGAGTGGATGAGAAAGTGGGAGAACGTAGCACTAATGCGAACGGTTGAATTAGTTTAGTTTAGAGATACAGCGCGGAAAGAGGCCCTTTGGCCCACTGGGTCCGTGCCGACCAACGATCCCCGCACACTACCACTATCCTACACACACGAGGGACATTTTTTTAATTTATACCATGTGCAAACATGTACGTCTTTGGAGCGTGGGAGGAAACCGAAGATCTCAAAGAAAACCCAAACAGGCCACGGGAAGAACGTCCAAACTTCATACAGACAGCACCCGTAGTCAGGATCGAACGGGCTGTAAGACAGCAACACTACCGCTGCGCCAACGTGCTGGCCAAAATTTGGCTTCATTATATTCATGCACACATTATCTGATCAGATAGAATGCAAAAAAATACTTTCACTGTACCTGGGTACACCTGGCAATAATAAAGGTAAATCAAGCTGGAGATCATGCAAGCTAAGGCACAAGTCGAAATGCCATAATGTTAGTTGATTCCAGAGTTTATGGATTGTAAACAGAAAGAAAGAGCAAAGATTTAATTGGAGACACAAAGAACTGCAGATACCAGAATCTTGCGTAGAACGGTGGATTCGTTTGATTAGTGCGGGTGTCAGGGTTATGGGGAAGGCAGGAGAATGGGGTTGAGAGAGAGAGATAGATCAGCCATGATTGAATGGCGGAGTAGACTGGAAGGGCCGAATGGCCTAATTCTGCACCTAGAACTTATGAACACAAAGTGCTGGAGCATCTCAGTGGGTCAGGCATAGGGTTGCCAATTGTCCCGTATTAGGCGGGACATCCCGTATATTGGGCTAAATTGGTTTGTCCCATATGGGACCGCCCTTGTCCCGTGTTTGACTGTTACCACTCGGGTCGAGGGCACTGTCGGGTCGGAGCGCCGCGTCCGGCCCCGCCTCACCCGTCCCGACGTAGAGCAGCCCAGGGAGGGCAGCAGCAGTGCCTCGCCCGTGGCCCCTTCGGTCGGCAGCCCAGCCAGCTGTCCGACCTTCGCTTACCGCCAACACCACCACCCCTCCTTCTCATGGCCGATCATTAGTTGGATCGGGTGCCAGACGTGGCGTGCAACGTCGTGCGGCCCGGGCAAAACCCCCTCAGCTGGCTAGTCGGCTGGGCTTTGTGTGCAGTCCAGCACACAGGCCAACTCATCATTCACCCAGCCACGGCCGAGTCGGTCAACGAATTGCCGTCGGGAATTTGTCATTTATTTTGACCGTTTGTCCCTTATTTGGGAGTGAGAAAGTTGGCAACCCTAGTCAGGCAGCATCCCTAGAGGGCAGGGATGGCAACATTTTGGGTCGGTACCCTTCTTCAGACTTTATTGTTCTCGGGATTTCATTGGTTTTAAATTTGTCAGTAGGAATAAAAAATAAAAAAACGCAACGTCTTGGTTTCGCAGAATAATTACATATATTCTAGAGAGCTGCTACACAAAGAAACAACAGTACTGCCTTTCCTTAACTCAAGCCTGCTAATTATTGGTAATTACCTTGAGCCCCATTCTAAACCAAAGGAACGATTTAGAGGGATGTGAGCCAAATGCAGGGAAATGGGATTATTTTATGGACGAGTTGGGCCGAAGGGCCTGATTCCATGCTGTATGACTATCTATGACTATCTACCAATCCATTTATTTTAGATAGTTAATTAATTTGAAATTTGTCATTGAATCATCTCTAATAGCTCTGTGTCAAGTAAAATGTCACTGCAATTATACAATTTAATCAGTGGTTTACCAACTTCACCAGATATGCTGATAAAGAAAATTCATTCAAGCAATTTAAGTTTTGTTGCACAACCAACTCCAGGCCTCAATTTGTTTGCAGAAGGATGAGAAACATTCACAATTTAGTCCATGTGCTTTCTTGGTGCTTTCTGTAACTACATGGTAGTTTATGTGACTTTTATTCTATTTGCAGATCAAATAAGGACGCGTGTGTGCAAGCACCACAATGCCCAGGCCTTCTGCATAGTCAAGAAGAGTTTAAAAATACCTCCAAATCTCCAGCTATGGTGAGGGTTATAGAGTCAAAAAGTCATAGAGTCACACAGTGTGGAGACAGGCCCTCTGTGTCCAACACGACCAACATCTACACTAGCCCCATCTGCCTGTGTTTGGCCCACATCCTGCTAAACCTGTCCTATCCATCTGCCTGTTCAAATTTTTCTTAAGCGTTGCTTCAACCTACCTCCTCTGGCAGCTCGTTCCATACACCCACCACCGTTTCGGTGAAAAGGTCACCCCACAAGTTCCCATTAAATCTTTCTCCCCCTCACCGTAAACCCATATCCTCTGGTCCTTAATTTCCATTATCTCACAGTTTTGCGCACTTCTATAAGATCACCACACATCCTCCTGCACTCCAAGTATTAGAGCACTTACCTGCTCAACCTCTCCCTATAGCTCAGGCCCTTGAGTCCTGGCAACATCCTTGTAAATCTTCTCTGCACCCTTTCCAGCTTGACAAAGTATTTCCCATAACATGGGTGACCAAAACTGAACACATGTGGCCTCACAATCATCTTTGACCTTCGAAATTCAGCTGTAGTATCCCAGCATCCTTGCCTTTGACGGCAACTGCCGCCCGCTCTGAAAGGAGCGCGAAGCTTGGCTCAAGGCTGCGACACACAGTCTTTGTCCTATCCTTGGTTTGGTTTCGTGTTATTGGTATCTGTCTCCATGAAGAATTCCACGAGAGAAGACTAACTGGATTAACAGGAGAGACCACGAGAAGGTTGCCGACATCTCTCCCAGATGTCGACGCAGAGACAACAACTTGGCTGCTCAACACCCAGCTTGAGATCTAACTATTCCTTTGGTTTATGTTTCATTCGCAAGAAGAAGAAGACAATCATCCTATATAAAACTGGCGTGTTGGAAGGATGCTGGTTTAAACCGAAGATGGTTTAAAAAGATGGAGTAACTCAGCGGGACGGGTAGCATCTCTGGCGAGAAGGAATTGGTGACGTTTTCGGTCGAGACCTTTCCTCCGTCTTTATGCTGGTGGTCTTGCCAAGGCAAAGTGAAATGTAGTTACAGGTAGACTCCAGCAATTTGCATTCTCAGCAGAGGTGCCAAACGCATTTGGTACCAATCATACTTTGTAATCAATCATGTTGTACATAATAATTCAAATGTGTAATGGCTGCCTTCCAAGCTGTAGTGGCTGACTTTTATATCGTTCAAGAGATTACTCCCTCTAGCCGCTAAATGGACTACATGGTTAAGGGGAATGTCGCAATACGCATGCGAACTCTCCGTCAGGGACTTTCAGAGCTTCTTCACAGATAAATCTTCATAACACAGATTTTGATTAATATATTCTTTATTGTTGATGAAAAACAATAAGTTACATCCAAACTTCTTCCGACCCATAAACGAGAACTTACCAGTTTGAAGTTTGATCTGTATTTTACGAGGAGTTACGATGAGGGATTACGTGAAGAGCCGCTCAGCACGCATGCGCGGCATACTTCAAAGCAGCGGTGTGGAATCACAGATAGACACAGTTAATGAAGTAAACATAGTAAAGACAAGGAGACATCAGTTTAACAGTTTGATCCATATTATTGAGGGTGGGAGCGGAGGGCACGTAATCCCTCATTGTAACTCCTCGTAAAATACAGATCAAACTTCAAACTGGTAAGTTCTCGTTTAATCTTACTATTTTACTTCGGAGTCACGTGAGTGATTCCGTGAAGACTTCAAAGCTCTGTGATTTCAAACCGTGTAACAGTTATTACTTCACGCACTGCCGAAGTCCTTGAGGGAGGAAGTGTGTTATCGTAATCAACCAATGAATCTGTTTGTAGAAAAACACAATGGTATTTTTTAACAATAACAACAAAGAAATTAAATTGCTCCCCTGGGCTTAAATTAAATATTTGCAATCTGTAAAATTTTTCCTGCAAATAAAACATGTTTTGCCAACTGCATATTATAAAATTTCTGAACGGTCTTTCCCCCGACCATCCTGCTGTAGCCAGGATGTGGCCTATAGGCACGTTCATTCTTTTAGCCGTCGACGTGGATGCTGCCCTGGTGGAATAAAATTTGTACATGTTAGTGTTTATCCCAGCAGTTTTTAGCACCTGCTTGAGCCATCTCGCAATGGTTTGGCTCGTCACCCGACCATAAGGTTTTTTATGACTGACCCACAAGGCTTTTCATCTCCCTCGAATATTTTGGTTGTGTCTAAGTAGGATAGTAGGTGGGTCATGGCACATAACCGTGGTTCTGGCGGGTAAGCCCGGAATTCCACGACTGGATTAGGTGTTCCTGGTCTGCTCTGTTTGATCAGTCCCTGGATAACGACAGAGATCTGGTCTGGAGCTGTGAGCATGCTGTCCAGTCGCAATAGGTGTAGTGACTGGACCCTCTGTGCAGATACAAGTGCCATCAACATGAGTATTTTGAGCATAGATTGTTCCAGGTTGAGGGATCTGGCTGGTGGCCATCCCCTGAGGTATGTCAGGACCACACTGACATCCCATGTATGGGTGTACCTTGGTCTAGGGGGTTAGAGTTGTAAATACCCTTCATTAGTTTGACCACCAGCGGGTGGGACCCCATGGCCTGTTGTCCTGGAGCTGGTTTTAAATAGACAGGCAGGACAATTCTAGATGTGTTGATGGCTCTGTAGCTGAGTCCTTCATCGTGGTGAAGGTTCGCCAGGAATTCCAGTACGTTGGTAACTGTAGCGGTTGAGTAGGTGGTCCCTGTATCCAAGCAGTACTTCTCCCATTTTTTGATGCTGGACAAGTGCTGTTTTTTAGTGGATGTTCGGAGGGATGCTGACATGGTGTCGACGGTTTGTTATGATAATCCCAGTCCCAGAAGTGATTTGTGCAGAATCTGCAACCCAGGAGTTTGATTTTTTCATGGCATGGGTGGCTTGTGCCCGACACTGGGTGTTAATAACTCTGGTCACTGGGGAATACCATCGGAGCTTCAACAACCATGTCATGGAGTATTGGGAACCATGGCTGTGTAGGCCAGTCGGGTACTATCAAAATACCTGAAGCAGAGTCCATTTGTATTGTGCGTAGTCCCCGACTGATGAGGCAGAAGGGAGGAAATGCATAGAAGAAGAATTTCCCCAATCCAGCGCGAACGCATCTACCAGGGAGATGCGTTCGCGTCTCCCTGGTACGCATCTACCAGGAGCAGGGAGGTTCTACTGCAGTTGTACAGGGTCTTGGTGAGACCACACCTGGAGTATTGCATACAGTTTTGGTCTCCAAATCTGAGGAAGGACATTATAGCCATAGAGGGAGTGCAGAGAAGGTTCACCAGACTGATTCCTTGGATGTCAGGACTTTCATATGAAGAAAGACTGGATAGACTTGGCTTATACTCGCTAGAATTTAGGAGATTGAGAGGGGATCTTATAGAAACGTACAAAATTCTTATGGGGTTGGACAGGCTAGATGCAGGAAGATTGTTCCCGATGTTGGGGAAGTCCAGGACAAGGGGTCACAGCTTAAGGATAAGGGGGAAATCCTTTAGGACCGAGATGAGAAGAAACTTTTTCACACAGAGAGTGGTGAATCTCTGGAACTCTCTGCCACAGAGGGTAGTTGATGCCAGTTCATTGGCTATATTTAAGAGGGAGTTAGATGTGGCCCTTGTGGCTAAAGGGATCAGGGGGTATGGAGAGAAGGCAGGTACGGGATACTGAGTTGGATGATCAGCCATGATCATATTGAATGGCGGTGCAGGCTCGAAGGGCCGAATGGCCTACTCCTGCACCTATTTTCTATGTATCTATGTACCGCTGCTGCCTCAGGGTCTGGTTCCCAAGCGACATACATAGGTACCTGGTGATTTAGCTTTGATGCAAATAAATCGATATCTGGCGTGCCATATTGCTTGATAACTTTTGCGAAAAATGTGACCTGGTGTCTGCCACTGTATTTAGCTTACCTGGCAGGTAAGTGACTGATAGCCAAATATGTCTTTGGACACACCATTGCCGCGCTGGAGCTCCGGTGAGCTGAGACCGCCGGGAACAACATCGCGGAGCTGCGGGCGGCGGCGCCGAACTGTACACCGGGAGCCTGGGATCTCGCGACGAGATCGCCAGTTGTGGAGCTGCAACCGGCGCGGCCTTGTTGGCTTCGGAAGCCGCGGCCTCCAGTACGGAAGCGGCCGTTCCAGGGTTCCCAGGCCGCTGCGAGGATTCTCCCGACGCCGGAGCAACATCACCCGGCGAGAACGGCCAGGAACATCGGGCCTCCGTAGAGGCAACTGTGGAGGCCTCAATGGGCCCGACTATGTGTGAACTGGGGTTGGGGACTGGACCTTGTGCCTTCCATCATGGTGGGAACCATTGTGGGGGGATGTTCTTTATGTTTAAACCTCTTATTAATGTTATGTCTGTATTCTTTCTTTATGTGCTGCACTGGCAAGAAGCATTTCACTACACCTAGGTGTATGTGACTAATAAATAACCTTTGAATAACCTTTGAACCTTTGAAATTGTGTTGACCAACTTGTCGCATGATACCGATTTTATGCCGCCCATATGGTTAGTGCAGGCCACCACCGTAGTAGTATCTATTTGTAACCGTACATGCAAGTGATGCATATTTATGCATATGCTGTTAAACCATAAAAGTCACTCAACATCTCTAGATAATTAATGCCCAGTGTAAGTGGTAACGATGACTCTGGGTTAGTCCATCTACTACTTGTGCTGGATATAGAGTTAGTTGCTCCCCAGCCTTGAGCACTGGCGTCTGTTTGGATAACTGACGTAGGGTTAGTGATGATAATAGTCTGAAACTATGCCAAACGTTTTTTGCCCACCACTGTAGTTCTGATATTGCTTCAGTGGGTAACTTCATGACACGATCATAATGACCTGTATGTCGTTTTTGGTGCAAAGGTCCGAATTATGTAGCCGGAAATGCTGCTACCATTTTCCCAATTACTCTGTTACTTGTCGAGTAGTTGGTAGCTTGTTGACCATTAAATTGTTGCATGATTGTGCCAATTCAACTATTTTGTCTCTTGGCAATGTTACAGTCACGTAGAAGCCCAAGTAGTCCATGATTGTGGATGGCTTCAACTTAGATTTATCTGGATGTAAGACAATCCCAGGGTTTCGAATAACTGTTTGGTAGCTGATACAGCTAACATAGTCAATTTCATGGTCTTGCCTACCATTTAGGATATCATCAAGATATGCCATGACAATATGTTTTTGTCTTCTGAATATTGCCAGAGCTGGTTTTAGTGTCTTGGTGAACAATCTTGGGCTGATGTGAACCCATTGGGTAACGCATTAAACTGCTATAGCTGCCCCATCCAGGTAAATTTCAGGTATCTGCGATGATCCTTGTGAATGGTACTAAATAGTAAACATCTTTAAGATCAATGCTTGCCATGAAGTATCCTTTGGAATTTAGCTGTTTGGCAGTAACAACCGTTTCCATTTTGAAATGTATATACTTAACAAACATATTTAGTGAAGTTAAGTCAATGATGATGCGACATCCACCATCTTTTTTGGGTTTAGTGAATATATTTGATACGAATTGCAAGGGTTCAGGTTTTCCCATGATACCCTTTGTAATTATTCTCACCAGTTCAGCTTGTCCCTCTTGTTTCTTTAACGGAGAGGGGAAAAATACCCTCTGGGGTGAATGTTGACCTGGTGGCAATTTTTCTAGTATGAATTGTATTTGTATCCACTAATGCCATTGAGTATATACTGATCACTCGTGATAGCCTCCCATGTGTTAGTATTACTCTATATACTGGTAGGAACCAGACCCACCTACCTCCATGGTTATGGGTATTCTTCTGTTTCCTGCCGGTCCAACGAGTGTTGCACGTCGTCTGACGTGGCGGTGACGTTGGGGGGTGGCACATTTTCCATGGGGTCCGCTCTGGGCCCTGGTCTAAAAAAAAAAGACTTTCGGTGATAGAATGCGGACCCCGAGCTTTCATCAGTCCAATATGGTAGACGTCGACTGATGGACGCGATGGGGTGCTGCTGCGTAGGAATTACTGTTTTTGGTTACTCGTCCCGGCTCTGCCCTCATGAGACAGAAAGTTTTGTAAAACCTCTTGCATGTCCTTCATATGCTTTGTGAGGTTTTTGCCAAAGAGCAGTGGGTCTGGCTCAGTGGCTGGGGTATGCACAACCCCGGAATGTAGGATTTTATGGCAGGTCTTATGACTTGTTTACGAAGGTTGTGGTCATCTCCGTATTTGTCCATGGAACGAGGAAATAACGATGTGATGGCTGACGTCAGGCTTTTAACGGCCTCCTGCACGTGGGGTTGCCACGTAGCTGTCCACCACACCTAGCAGCTCTTCCTGTTCCTGCACCCCTTGCATACTCCTGAGATCTTCAGCCATTGTCCCCTGTTCTTGACCAGCCCAGTCCTGGTCACCAAAGCTACCCTCTGGTAAGGAGGAAGCAATGGACAGTGCACAAGGCACTGTGGAGGGAGTGCCTGAACTCCCCCTGCGAGAGCGCCCCTCACGAAGCGCGTCTCGCTGGAGCTCCTGCTCCAAGAGCCTCTCCATGCGGCTGTCTCCCCTCCCCGTGCGGGTGGAGAGACGTCCCCGTCCGATAAGTCGGAGCCACCAGCCGGACGCCTCTTCCGTGGCTTTACTTCCAGCCCGCTGCTCAGGCGCTAGCGGGGCTGGGCTCGGCACGGTGTCGGGGTATAGCGGACCGCCCGGTAAGCGGTCCAACCGCCTTGTTGCTGCCCCCCCCCAGATGGAACGCTCCTCCGTGGAGTCGAGCGGGGGACAGATCTGTTCTGTTGCTGCCCCCCCCAGATGGAACGCTCCTCCGTGGAGTCAAGCAGGGGACAGGTTTGTCTAGGAGCCTTTCTTCTCTGCCTGAAAGCAGAAGGCTCCCTGTGAAAGAAAAACCCGACCTCAGAGCTTACCTGACGGTCCGTTCTTTCACCTCCGTAGCGAGAGCGCCTGACTCCCACTGCGCCGCTGTTGCTCTGCTGAACGTAATGCCGCGCATGCGTGCTGAGCGGGCTCTTCACGGAATCACTCACGTGACTCCGAAGTAAAATCTTCATTGAACTCCAGCTTATCGCTTTAAAGGTTAGAAAACTCCTCGTGTCTCCGTTACACTTAGCATGGTCCAAGGGTAAACCTTCCCCATGCTGATCCAAACTTTAACTATAAACTAAGCTTCTGCGCCAGAAACTTAGCTCCAAACACGCCCTAAAATACGTCATAAATCCCACCCACAATATAACGGGCATTCTAAAATTTAAACACACATGCTATGATTAAGGTCACACAAAACAAGCCAAATGGCCACTACACCAGCCAATGTGTCTAACTCTAGCTCACAACCACGGCAGGCTTACATCGTCCTAGGGAATGTGCAGAGGAGATTTAATAGAATTATTACCAAGGATGATAGAGTTCAGTGAAAATTCAACAATCACCAAATATACCAGAGAAATGAGTATTCGTGTCCTTCCAACCAAAAATGTTAAGGGGAGGTTTTATAGATTTTTTTTTAACTCTAAAGGGTTTTGGTAAAGTAACTGCGGAGAAATGTCTTCAGTGGCAGAAAATTGAATTTTCAGACTGTGTGGATTTAAGGTAATTGATTAAAAAAAAGAGGTGGTGCGAAGAGGGGGTGTGATGAAAAAGTAAATTACTTTGTAAATGGATACGATCAGGAACATCCCAATAGTTTTCGAAATATAATTGGATATATTCTTGAAACGGAAACATTTTGCAGTTGAGGAGTGAGAGTGGGGGCGTGATTCTAATACCTAACTAAGTATGTGCAGAAAGGAACTGCAGATGCTGGTTTAAACCGAAGATAGACACTGTGTCTGGAGTTTAGAAGGATGAGAGGGTATCTTATTGAAACATATAAGATTGTTAAGGGTTTGGACATGCTAGACGCAGGAAACATGTTCCCGATGTTGGGGGAGTCCAGAACCAGGGGCCACAGTTTAAGAATAAGGGGTAACCATTTAGAACGGAGACGAGGAAACACTTTTAACACTTTGCTCAGAGGCAGGTTCTCTACTTTCAAGAGAGAGCTACATAGGGCTCTTAAAGATAGCGGAGTCAGGGGATATGGGGAGAAGGCAAGAACGGGGTACTGATTGGGGATGATCAGCCATGAACGCATTGTATGGTGGTGCTGGCTCGAAGGGCCATATGGCCTACTCCTGCACCTATTGTCTATTGTCTATAAAATGCTGGAGTAACTCAGTGGGTCAGGTTGCATCACTTCAGAATACCAAAATAAGTATACTTTTATCAAAGAATACTGCATACTGTTATACTGTTATACTGAACCATCCTACCACAACTGGAGAGCAGTCCTAAACTACTATCTTCCTCATTGGTGACCCTCAGATTATCTTTGCTTGGACTTTACTAGCTTTACCTTGCACTAAACGTTATTCCCCGATCGTGTATCTGTAAACTGTAAATGGCTTGATTGTAAACATGTAGCGTCTTTCCGCTAACTGGTTAGCACGCAATAAAAGCTTTACACTGTACCTCAGTACACGTGACAATAAACTAAACTATATCTGAGAAGTGCTAGAGAGGACAAAATGAGATGAATATCCTTCATCTATTCTGTAGCATTTATTCCCAACAGCCAGGGACACAAGGGCACATACCAGGCTCCCCACCAATAATAGATACAAAATGCTGGAGCAACTCAGCGGAACAGGCAGCATCTCTGGATAAAAGGAATGGGCTGCCTGTCCCGCAGAGTTACTCCAGCATTTTGTGTCTATCATCAGTGTAAACCAGCATCTGCAGTTCCTTCCTACACATTTCCTCTCCACCAATGTGGAATATCTGTAAATAGAAACGTAGAAACATAGAAAATAGGTGCAGGAGTAGGCCATTCGGCCCTTCGTACCAGCACCGTCATTCAATATGATCTTGGCTGATCATTTAAAATTAGTACCCCGTTCCTGCTTTTTCCCCATATCCCTTGTTTCCTTTATCCCTACGAGATAAATTCAACTCTCTCTTGAAAACATCCAGTGAATCGGCCTCGACTGCCTTCTGTGGCAAATTCCACAGGTTTACAATTCTCTGGGTGAAAAGAGATACAGTGAAAATTTGCTGTCTCAAGGCGCTAGAATCCCGGGTTCGATCCTGGCCACAGGTGCTGTCTGTGCGGAGTCTGTACGTTCTCCCCGTGACAGCGTGGGTGTTCTCCGGGTGCTCCGGTTTCCTCCCACATTGTCCCTGCTTTGTAGAATAGAACTAGAGCACGGGTGATTGTTGGTCGTCATGGACACGGTGGGCCGTCAGGGCCTGTTTCTATGCTGTATCTATACTAAAGTAAACTAAAAGACTAAACTAGCAGAAGAATTCCCTTAGTCTTCAGATCATGGGTGTACGTGGTGAGAATTAAGGAAGTACAGCGAGGATCTGAAGATTTTAAAAAAAGGAGTGGAAGGGGTTGGTGAGGAACATAGGAATCAATGGAAGATAGACACAAAATACTGGAGTAACTCAGCGGGACAGGCAGCATCTCTGGAGAGAAGGAATGGGTGATGTTTTGGGTTGAGACCCTTCTTCAGACTGATCAGCCTGCCTGTCCCGCTGAGTTACTCCAACATTTTGTGTCTATCTTCGATTTAAACCAGCATCTACAGTTCTTTCCTACACACAGTGTTTTCTCTGAGCCTAACGTGCTTATCGACAGATCACTGCACCGCACTCCAACACAATCTTTAGCAATGTTACAAAATTTTGAGATTTTAAAAATCAAGTCTGTAACTTATCCCATCAGATAAAGCATAAAAATAAGTTTAATTTGACACCTAATTCACTTTCATATCTCAAGTATTTAAAAAGTTATGGCCATTTTCATACTGGGAAATGAGCATCTTGTTCCCTATTGACTTTCTATGGACATAACAAAAAAGCTGTGATCGTGAACAGTCAAAAGCCCATAACTTTCTTAAAAATTAAGAGAACTGAATGAAATTTTCAGTTATCATAGATTGAAGCATTCTGAAACAAATATAAAATAATCTTACTTGGATGACCTGAAATTAAAGCATATAATTAGTTAGTTACCTAATTGTAGCTAATTTCAGACTTCAATGACTAGATCTAAACACCTATCCATTTCTTAATAAATGATTAACATTTTTAAATAGCCTAAATGTCCAAATAATATTCACAAATAATTCACAATAAAACATGATTTTTAAATCTCATTTACATTAATTTATAGGCCAAATGGAAGGAATTTAGTGTTCAATTGCTGTAAATAAATGCCCATTTAAATCAGCTTTCCAGTGGGTCCCTGTGTGAACGCGCTGGTTTAGAACGTTCACATTGCGGTAGATTTGTGCCTCAAATGCCGAGAAAAATACTGCGCGATATAATGGGCCCAAATTGAGCTACTCGCAATATTAAACTTAGTATAAAGGGATCTTTAGAAGCCCTTTTGAATGTAAAAATATACAACCTAACTTCTGCTATTTTCTTTATGAGACCCTGCGGTTGCTGACGGTCGCGGGTTTAAAGATTGATTTTTAAACTACTATAACTATTATTCAAGGCCTTTAAACCTAATAATAGCTTTTGCGACGGGGTCTATCAGCGATTTTTCGTTAATAATTAACTAGGCTGAACATTTTCGATTGGAACAGCTTAGAGAAAATCGCGTTTTAAACCCGCCCCCTCTAAACGGCGCCAAAATCGCGCACAACCTCAGCGGCAGATCTTCAACGACGCTTCAGGTAGGCTTTGCAACATACCTACAATCTTTACCTTGTAACCCACCACACGACCTTCATCATTAACCTTCTGAACTCAAACCCTCATGAGGTTCGACCTCTCTGAGATCTCCAAACACGTTGGTGAGGCCGCATTTAGAGTAATGTGTTCAGTTCTGGGCACCATGTTATAGGAAAGATGTTGTCAAGTTGGAAAACACGTAGAGAAGGTTTACAAGGTTGTTGCCAGGACTCGAGGGCCAGAGCAATAGGGAGAGGTTGAGCAGGCTAGGATTCTATTCCCTTCAGCACAGGAGGATGAGGGCTGATCTTATAGAGGTGTGCAAAATCATGAGAAGAATAGATCGGGTAGATGAGTCTCTTGCCCAGAATAAAGGAATCGAGAACCAGAGGGCATAGGTTTAAGGTGAAGGGGGAAAGATTTTATAGGAATCTGAGGGGTAACTTTTTCAAATTAAGGTTGTGGGTGTATGGAACGAGCTGCCTGAGGAGGTAGTTGAGGCAGGGACTATTGCAACATTTAAGAAACAATTATACAGGTGCATGGATAGGACAGGTTTAGAGGCCAAATGCAGGCAAGTGGAACCGGTGTAGATGGGATATGTTGGTCGGTATAGGCAAGTCTGTAACCTCCCCCCCCCCCCCCCCCCCCCCCCCCACTACCATGCCTGGCACACCTCCCCCTTCACACTCCATGCCCCCTGCAATCTCTGATCCACATCCCCCATGGTCTTCATATCTTTCCACCCAGTTATCCAAATCCTTCACTGTCCTACACTGTGTTCTACTCCACATACTGTGTCTTCTACTCCACATATCCAGGATCTAATCCCGAGCTACTCTCCTGTTCAACAGCAACACGGGGTTAGACACTGGAGGTATGTATCCCTAACCAGCCTGAAGAAGGGTTTCGACCCGAAACGTCGCCCATTCCTTCTCTCCAGAGATGCTGCCCATCCTGCTGTGTTACTCCAGCTTTTTGTGTCTATCTTCAGCTCAAACCAGGCTTGTCAGTCGAGCTGTATTTTAGGTATTAAACCCACTGAAGCTGTTAAACAACACCTGCACTGATTTACTGGAGAGTATTCGGCAAATCTAATTTTTCCATCCAAAATCATCCTTCCGAGCCTGTCGGTATTGGGGCCCGCTTACATCAATCTGATTTCCATATGGCATGTCCAGTTCCCGACATAATCACATTTAATACTTTTCATGCACGACATTGCTAACTATATCCTGCATTCTGTATCTTCCCCTTTTGCTCTATCTATTGCATTTGCTTGTATTTATGTATCTGATGTGTCTGCACAGCATGCAGGGATGTAATGCTGAGACTCTCTCTGTAAGGCGCTGGACAGGTAGCATTTAGAGTACTGTGAGCAATTTCTGAGGAAGGATGTGCTGGCCCTGGAGAGGGTTCAGAGATAATGATCCCAGGAATGAGCGGGTTCACATATGATGAGCTTTTGTCAGCACTGTCAGTGTTTGTCATACTCGCTGGAGTTTAGAAGATTGAGGGGGGGGGGGACATTGAAACACACAGAATAGTAAAAGGCCTGTATACGGAGAGGATGTTTCCACTAGTGGGAGAATCTAGGACTAGAGATCATAGTTTCAGAATTAAAGGACTTTCCTTTCGGAAGGAGATGAGGAGGAATATCTTTAGTCAGAGGGTGGTGAATCTCTGGAATTCCTTGCCACAGAAGGCTGTGGAGGTCAAATCAATGGATATTTTTAAGGCAGAGATAGATAGATTCTTGATTAATACAGGAGTTAGGGGTTATGGGGAGAAGGCAGTAAAATGGGGTTAGGAGGGAGAAGTAGATCAGCCGTGATTGAATAGCGGAGTAGACTTGATAGCTGAATGGCCTAATTCCGCTCCTATCAATAGACCATAGGTGCAGGAGTAGGCCATTCAGCCCTTCAAGCAAGCACCGGCATTCAATGTGATCATGGCTGATCATCCACAATCAGTACACCGTCCCTGCCCTCTCCCCATATCCCCTGACCGCTATCTTCAAGAGCCCTATTTAGCTCTCTCCTGAAAGTATCCAGAGAATCTGCCTCCACCGCCCTTTGAAGCAGAGAATTATGACCATATGACCTTTTGAAAACAATGCTTTTCATTATACCTGGGTACATGTGACAATAAAAAACTTAAAGCTAAATGTTGTCTTAAGTTGCTATTTCAATGATTTGATTTGAGTTGCAATGGTAACTGACTCAGCACATCAGGAAATTGTGTTAAAGCATTTCCACTGGGAGTGAACATGTTTAGTTTTTAATTCACCAGGATTGTTGGTACGATTCTGTTAATGTTTAAGAAGGAACTGCAGATGCTGGTTTGCACCGAAGATCGACACAAAATGCTGGAGTAACTCAGCGGGAAGGCGGCATCTCTGGATAAAAGGAATGGGTGACTTTTGGGTCGAGACCCTTCTTCAGACTGTCCCAATTCTATTAATATCTGGTTCTTTTGATAATGATTCAACTTGTTAAAGTACAAGTTATAGTGTAGAAGGCCATTTCCCTAGCTTCAGGTCTCTTGGGCAAATCAGTCGTCACTGGACATGTTTGCATGGGTAGGTATTTCCAATTGGGAGGATGAACAGAGAGTCAAATCAAATCAAGTTTATTGTTATATACACAAGTGCCGCCTGCCGCAAAAGGCATTGGGATTCCAATTCACTGGATGTTTTCAAGAGAGAGTTAGATTTAAGGCTAACGGAATCAAGGGATATGGGGAGAAAGCAGGAACGGGGTACTGATTTTGGATGATCAGCCATGATCATATTGAATGGCGGTGCTGGCTCAAAGGGCCGAACGGTCTACTTTTGCACCTATTTTTGGTTTTCTATGTTCTCTAAGTACAGTGACCTACAGGTTCAATGAAAATCTTGCTTGAAGCAGCATCATAGGCACCTAGACTCAGACAACAAACAATAATATAAATGATACATACAAATGCCCATATTCTATCATACAATGAAAAGAAAAACACTGTGATCAAGACATTAGTGCAAAAGAGGGTTAGAAGGAACGTTGGAAGGAGCCAGAGGGTGGTGAATCTGTGGAAGAGTTAAAATTGGAATGTCGTAAAGCAAGAGTTAAAATTGGCATGTCGTAAAGGTAATACTACGGTTGTTATGGGGGATTTCAACAGGCAGGTAGACTGGGAAAATCAGGTTGGTACTGGACCCCAAGAAAGGGAGTTTGTGGAGTGCCTCCATGATGGATTCTTAAAGCAGATTGTACTGGAGCCTACCAGGCAATTCTGGATTTAGTGTTGTGTAATGAACCGGATTTGATAAAGGGAACTTGAGGTTAAGGAGCCATTAGGAGGTAATTACCATAATATGATACGTTTTAATCTACAATTTGATAGGGAGAAGGGTAAATCGGAGGTGTCGGTATTACAGTTGAACAAAGGGGACTATGGAGCCATGAGGGAGGAACTGGCCAAAGTTGACTGGAACGAGATCAACAATGGCGGGTATTTCTGGGAATACCACAGAAGGTACAGGATCAGTTGATTCCAAAGAGGAAGAAAGATTCCAAGGGGAGTAAGGGGCGACTGTGGCTGAGAAGGGAAGTCATGGACAGCATAAAAATAATAGAGAATAAGTACGAGTGGTCTTAGGACCTGGGGTGACGTAGAAACTGAAGGAAATCCACATTAGGCCGGAAATGGTGTTGGATAGACTGATGGGACTGAAAGCTGATAAATCCCCAGGTCCTGATGGTCTGCATCCCAGGGTACTTAAGGAAGTGGCTCTAGAAATCGAAGACACATTGATGATAATTTTCCAATGTTCTATAGATTCAGGATCAGTTCCTGTGGATTGGAGGGTAGCTAATGTTATCCCACTTTTTAAGAAAGGCAGGAGAGCGAAAGCAGGGAATTATAGACCAGTTAGACTGACATCGGTGGTGGGGAAGATGCTGGAGTCAATCATAAAATATGAAATAGCAGCACATTTGGATAGCAGTAACAGGATCGGTCCGAGTCAGCATGGATTTACGAAGGGCAAATCATGCTTTTGGAAATCTTTGAGGATGTAACTAGGAAAGTGGACAAGGGAGAGCCAGTGGATGAGGACTACCTGGACTTTCAGAAAGCATTCGATAAGGTCCCACATAGGAGATTAGTGGGCAAAATTAGGGCACATGGTATTGGGGATAGAGTGCTGACATGGATAGAAAATTGGTTGGCAGACAGGAAACAAAGAGTAGAGATTGACAGGTCACTTTCAGAATGGCAGGCAGTGATTAGTGGGGTGCCACAAGGCTCCGTGCTGGAACCGCAGCTATTTACAATATTTATTAATGATTTAGATGAAGGGAATGCAAGTAACATTAGAAAATTGCAGATGGCACAAAGCTGGGTGGCAGTGTGAACTGTGAGGAGGATGCTATGAGAATGCAGGGTGACTTGGACAGGTTTGATGAATGGGCAGTTGCACGGCAGATGCAGTTTAATGTGGATAAATGTGAGGTTATCCACTTTGGTTGCAAAAATTGTGTCAAGTTGGGAAAAGGGGAAGTACAACGGGATCTGGGGGTCCTTGTTCATCAGTCAATGAAAGTAAGCATGCAAGTACAGCAGGCAGTGAAGAAAGCAAATGGCATGTTGGCCTTCATAACAAGAGGAGTTGAGTATAGGAGCAAAGAGGTCCTTCTGCAGTTGTACAAGGCCCTAGTGAGACCACCCCTGGAATATTTCTCCCAGGGTGGAAATATCATCTGGCATGCTCTGGAATTTAGAAGGATGAGACGGGATCTTATTGTAACACATAAGATTATTAAGGGTTTGGACACGCTAGAGGCAGGAAACATGTTCCCGATGTTGGGGGAGTCCAGAAATAGTGCCACAGTTTAAGAATCCTGTACCCATTGTCTATTGTCTATTGCCTATAGAAGGCTGTGGAGACTGTCAATGGGTATTTTTAAGGCAGAGTTAGATAGATTCTTGATTTGCATGGGTGTCAGGTGTTATGGGGAGAAGGCGGGCGAATGGGGTCTGAGAGAGAGATAGATCAGCCATGATTGAATGGTGGAGTAGACTTGATGGGCTGAATGGCCTAATCCTGCTCCTGTCATGTATGAACATGAATCTCAACTGGAAGTCATGTACAAGCTGAGTGACCAGGGTTCTTTCCTGGGAGGCTGAATCTCCACAAGTGCAGAGGATGTTAAACCTGTAACATCTGTAGTTCCTTATGCCTACATTTTACCAGAAGGCTGCCTGGATTAAAGAGGGCTTGGACAAATTTGGATTGTTTTTCTGGACGACCAGTGGTTGAGGAGAGACCTGATAGAAGTATATAAAATGATGAAGGCATAGATTGGGTAACATAGAAACATAGAAACATAGAAAATAGGTGCAGGAGGAGGCCATTCGGCCCTTCGAGTAGACAGAATATTTCTCCCAGGGTGGAAATATCAATGACTAGAGGGTGTAGCTCCAAAGTGAGTGGGGTAAAGATGAAAACGATATGTGCGGGGCAGGTTTGTTTACCCAGATAGTAGTGGGTGTCTGGAATACGCTGCCATGCGTGGTGAATGAATGAATGAATGAATGAATGAATGATACTCTATTGTCACAGGGAACCTTGGCACAGTAAAATACTTAGTTGCGCATACAACCGAGGCTAGTGGTTCTTAACCTTTATGGCACCAGTACGCGCATACGCAAACAAAATACTGAATGTGGTATGTACCTTTGTTAGGCTCCTAAACATGGGCTCAACAAATTGATATGTTATTTGTGTCCCCTTCATGACCCCCGGCAAAGCCCCAAACGGGGGTAACGCCCCCCAGGCTAAGAACCACTGATCAAGTATCGCCACGTGTTGGCAAAATGTGGAGGCAGATACCTGGTGCCATTTAAGCGACTTTTGTATACTTTTGTATAGGCACACGGATGCGCATGGAATGGAGGGATATGGCTCATATATCCAAACACGTACAAGTATGCAGGTAAATTGGTTTGGTAAATGTAAAAATTGTTGCTAGTGGGTATAGGATAGTGTCAGTGTGCTGGGATCACTGGTCGACCCGGTGGGCCGATAGGGCCTGTTTCCATAGACTATTGGAATATTAGATTATTATCTGAATGGTGGCCGATTAGGAAAAGGGGAGATGCAACGAGACCTGGGTGTCATGGTACACCAGTCATTGAAAGTAGGAATGCAGGTGCAACAGGCAGTGAAGAAAGCAAATGGTATGTTAGCATTCATAGCAAAAGGATTTGAGTATAAGAGCAGGGAGGTTCTACTGCAGTTGTACAGGGTCTTGGTGAGACCACACCTGGAGTATTGCGTACAGTTTTGGTCTCCTAATCTGAGGAAAGACATTCTTGCCATAGAGGGAGTACAGAGAAGGTTCACCAGACTGATTCCTGGGATGGCAGGACTTTCATATGAGGAAAGACTGGATAGACTTGGCTTGTACACGTTGGAATTCAGAAGACTGAGGGGGGATCTTATAGAAACTTACAAAATTCTTATGGGGTTGGACAGGCTAGATGCAGGAAGATTATTCCCGATGTTGGGGAAGTCCAGAACTAGGGGTCACAGTTTAAGGATAAGAGTGAAGACTTTTAGGGCCGAGATGAGGAAATCATTTTTTACACAGAGAGTGGTGAATCTGTGGAATTCTCTGCCACAGAAGGTAGTTGAGGCCAGTTCATTGGCTATATTTAAGAGTGAGTTAGATGTGGCCCTTGTGGCTAAAGGGATCAGGGGTATGGAGAGAAGGCAGGGATGGGATACTGAGTTGGATGATCAGCCATGATCATATCAAATGGTGCAGGCTCGAAGGGCCGATTGGCCTACTCCTGCACCTATTTTCTATGTTTCTATGTTTCTATGTTTCTATGTTTCCATGCTGTATCTCTAAACTAAACTAAACTAAACCTGCTGGCAAAGGAGATGAGTTTAACTTGGCATCATGTCCAGCATGGACATTGTGGGCCAAAGGGCCTGTCCCTGTGCCATACTGTTCTACATTCCATGTCTTAAGAAAAAGTTTATGAGATGTTCAGATGCACAGAGTCTCTTGCCCAGAGTGGTAGATGCACAGTCTCTTGCCCAGAGTAGGGGAATTGAGGACCAGAGGACATAGGTTCTAGGTGAAGGGGAAAAGATTTAATAGCAATCTTAGGGGTAACTTTTTCACACAAAGGGTGGTGGGTGTATGAAACAAGCTGCCAGATGAGGTAGTTGAGGCTGGGACTATCCCAACATTTAAGAAACAGTTAGACGGGACCTGAAGGTGTGGCTGAGGAACTGGTGCATGGGGCAGGGATTTAGATTCTTAGATCACTGGGATCTGTTTTGGGGTAAGGGGGAACTGCACAAAAGGGACAGATTGCATCTTAACAGGTGTGGGACCAGCATTCTGGCAGGCAGGTTTGCCACTGCTACACGGGTGGTTTTAAACTGAATAAGGGGGGTGGGGTGTCGAATGGGATAGTGGAGGATGGAGTTAAAGGGAAAGGGTTTCTTAAATGTGTGAGCGTAGAGACAGAGGGGTGTAAAATGAGAGTAGAAGCAATAGGTAACAAGGTGAAAAGTAAAAGTGGCAGGCCGGCAAACCCAGGGCAAAAATCAAAAAGGGCCACTTTTCATCATAATAGTATAAGGGGTAAGAGTGTTGTAAAAACAAGCCTGAAGGCTTTGTGTCTCAATGCAAGGAGCATTCGTAATAAGGTGGATGAGTTGAATGTGCAGATAGCTATTAATGACTATGATATAGTTGGGATCACGGAGACATGGCTCCAGGGTGACCAAGGCTGGGAGCTGAACATCCAGGGATATTCAATATTCAGGAGGGATAGACAGAAAGGGAAAGGAGGTGAGGTAGCTTTGCTGGTTAGAGAGCAGATTAACGCAATAGAAAGGAAGGACATTAGCTTTGAGGATGTGGAATCGATATGGGTAGAGCTGCGAAACACTAAGGGGCAGAAAACGCTAGTGGGAGTTGTGTACAGGCCACCTAACAGTAGTAGTGGAGTTGGGGATGGCATCAAACAGGAAATTAAAAATGCGTGCAACAAAGGTAAAACAGTTATAATGGGTGACTTCAATCTACATATAGATTGGGTGAATCAAATTGGCAAGGGTGCTGAGGAAGAGGATTTCTTGGAATGTATGTGGGATAGTTTTCTAAACCAACATGTAGAGGAACCAACGAGAGAGCAGGCTATTCTAGACCGGGTATTGAGTAATGAGGAAGGGTTAGTTAGCAGTTTTGTTGTGCGTGGCCCCTTGGGCAAGAGTGACCATAATATGGTTGAGTTCTTCATTAAGATGGAGAGTGACATCGTTAATTCAGAAACAAGGGTCCTGAACATGGATAGGACAGGTATGGAGGGATATGGGCCAAGTGCAGGCAGATGGGACTAGTGTTCCTGCGTTAGTCGGTGTGGGCAAATTGGGCCGAAGGGCCTGTTTCCAGGCTGTATCCCTCTATGACTATGACTCTATGTAGGCAGAGGAGATCAGTTTAACGGCATCGTGTCCGGCACGGACATTGTGGGCCGAAGGGCCTGTTCCAGTGCCGTACTGTTCTGTGTTCCATGTCCTAAGAAGCAGTTTGTGAGATATCTGTGATTCATTAAGGACACCGTCAGTGAATTCCAACACTCTCCGCCCTTTAGCTGCATTCCCTGAATATAATGAGGACAGAGAGAGCTTTGCTGGAGGCTGCCAGGGCACCGTGGCAATGAACTTTCATCTGTATGTCTCCTTCCCAGCTGGAACTGGAGATGTTCACATCATTTCACCATTTGCCTTTCACTATTTAGCAAGGCGCTCTGTTAAAAGAAAACCTAGCTACATTTCCTTTGCAAAAAGGTAAGTCATGAGCTTTCCTAAGACTGAAGTAATCCAAGGCTGCTGTTCACTGTACGAGCTGTACATTGTGGGTGCCACACGTCACTTCTCAATGTACTAGGGATTCTTTTCTCTCACCAACTACGGTGGCGGCAACATGGCGGCATGGTGGCGCAGCGGTAGAGCTGCTGCCTTACAGCGCCAGAGTCCCAGATTCCACCCTGACTGCGGGTGCTTGTCTGTTGGGTGTTTGTACGTTCTCCCCGTGACCTGCGCAAATTTTTTTTCCGAGATCTTCGGTTTCCTCCCACACTCCAAAGACGTGCAGGTTTTTTGGTTGATGGTTTGGATATAAATGTATAAATGCAAAATTGTCCCCAGTTTGTGTAGGGTCGTGTTAATGCGCGGGGATCGCTGGTCGGTGTGGAATCGGTGGGCCGAAGGACGTCTTTCTGTGCTGTATCTCTATACCTAAATTAACCTAAGCCAGCTGGTCTGGGCCAAAAGGGTGAAAATCACGCAGGTCGCTACCTGGTACCCTGACGATGCTCACAAAGTCTTAACACAAAGCTGGGGTGGCACAGTGGCGCAGCGGTAGAGTTGCTACCTTACAGCGCCAAAGACCTGGGTTCAATCCTGACTACGGGTGCTGTCTGTGCTGAATTTGTACATCTCCCCCGTGACTCTGGGTTTTCTCCAGGTGCTCCAGTTTCCTTCCACATTCCAAGTGGTGCAGGTTTGTAAGTTAATTGGATTCGGGAAATTGTCCCGAGCGTACGGGGTGATTGTTGGTCGGGGCGGACTCAGTGGTCCGAAGGGCCTGTTTCCACAATGTATCTCTAAAGTCTAAAGCCTTCATTTTTGAACATAGAACAGTACGGCATGGTAACAGGCCCTTCGGCCCACAATGTCTGTGCCAAACATGATGCCAAGACCAACACTAATCTGCCTGCACGTAATCCATATCCCCCCATTCCCTGCCTATCCATATGTCTATCCAAACTACATTCTATCTCTGTCCCGCACACTGCCCTGACATCAGTCTGAAGTAGGGTCTCGACCCGAAACGTCACCTATTCCTTCTCTCCAGAGATGCTGCCTGACCCGCTGAGTTACTCCAGCATTTCATGCCTATCCAAATTCTGATGGTCCACCCTATCTATGCCTCTCATCACTTTGTAACATAATAATTTTCTGATTTAATTTTGCAACAGTCTACTGAGCATTCGGTGTTTGAGCCACCAAGGCACACCAAAAATGTGGCTATTCGGCAACACGTACTATCTACTGTGGGCATGGCTCATAACTCTCCACGCACTCATTAACAATGTGCCTACAATCAGAGTACACTGGTCTTAGGCAAGCAAAATTAATGCAACACTGTTAACAGCAACCAAGTGTGAAAATGCACATCTCCAGATTCCGGAACAGTTTCTTCCCAGCTGTTATCGGGCAACTGAATCATCCTTGCACAACCAGAGAGCAGTGCTGAATTACTATCTACCTCATTGGTGGCTCTCGGTCTATCCTTGATTGGACTTTGCTGGCTTCACCTTGCACGAAACGTTATTCCCCTATCATGTATCTGTACACAGCGAATGGGTCGATTGTAATCATGTATTTTCTTTCCGCTGACCTGATAGCACGCAACAAAAGCTTTTCACTGTACCTCGATATACGTGACAATAAACTAAACTGAACCAGGTCCCTCGATTAACTGACAGCCCCACTTCCTCCAATAATTCACCTTGGCCACAAAACAAAAACACTAAAAGATCTCCAATGAACCAAACTTATCATTGAAATTTAAGCCAAAAATCCATAAATTGGATTTTTACTATAAATTGCTATTTTTGTGCATGTTCTTCCTGTCCTCTGCTTCTTATGGCTCCTACTAGGTGTAAGAAAGAACTGCAGATGCTGGTAAAATTGAAGGTAGACACAAAATGCTGGAGTAACTCAGTGGGTGAGGCAGCATCTATCGAGAGAAGGATTGGGCGATGTTTCAGGTTGAGACCCTTCTTCAGACTCCTACTTGAAGATCTTTTGAGGTTGTCAAAGAAAAGTGCTTCTTCTATCTGAGTTAGAATTAGCTCTTAGGGCTAACTGAATCAAGGGATATGGGGAGAAAGCAAGAACGGGGTACTGATTTTGAATGATCAGCCATGATCATATTGAATGGCGGTGCTGGCACGAAGGGCCGAATGGCCTACTCCTGCACCTATTTTCTATGTTTCTATGTTACTATTCACAAGCTATTTTTAATCGGACTTTACTGGACTTTATCTTGCACTAAACGTTATTCCCTTTATCCAATATCTGAATACTGTGGATGGCTTGATTATGGTATCTGGTGCTGCAAGGGAACAATTCTATTGCTGTGCCACCGCAGATTAAGAACTCTACACCTACAGCTACCAGGACTTGAAAATGGCACCAAATCTAGCGACTTTTTATACTCTCCTAGTGTACTACTCCGATACATTTCTACTGCATCTGCGATGCTTATCTAAGATGTATATTTGTGCTTATGTACCTCGGTACATGTGACAAATAAAGTGCCATTGAACCATTGACAAAGGTCTTTCAAGAGAGGATTAGATCTAGCTCTAGATATGCGGAAAAAGCAGGAACGGGGTACTGATTTTAGATGATCAGCCATGATCATATTGAATGGCGGTGCTGGCTCGAAGGACAGAATGGCCTAGTCGTGCAAATATTTTTCTATGTTTCCATGTTAAAAGATCCTACTACAGCAGTGAAAAGTTTAAAGGAAATCATTTTGCAACGGTCTAGTGCAGCCGTATTGATTTTCCCTCTGTGATTCAACATAGCGGCACGGTGGCACAGCGATAGAGTCGCTGCCTTAAGGGCCTGTCCCACATTCCCGAGTTACTCACGAATTCTGTCGAGTTTTCCCCTTGATTCAAACTTGGAGAATGTCCGTAGCGAGTCCATAGGAGTCCGTAGAGAGCCCGTCGGAGTCCGTAGATATTTCGTAGCGGCTCATAATGCCAGCCGTAGGTACTCGGGGCATCAGGTAGGTCGGGACGTTTTTTCAGCATGTTGAAAAATGTCCACGAGTAAAAAATATAGCCCCGAGTACCTACAGCTGGCTATTAACGTAATTCTCTGAGTTTGAATCAAGGGGAAAACACGGGGGAATTTGTGAGTAACTCCGGAAAGTGGGACAGGGCCATAACAGTGCCAGAGACCCGGGTTCGATCCTGACTACGCGTGCTGTCTGTACTAGTTTGTACGTTCTCCCAGTGACCTGCGTAGGTTTTCTCCGGTTTGCTTCCACACTCCAAAGACGTACAGGTTTATAGGCTAATTGACTTGGTATAATTGTAACCAGAGAGCAGTGCTAAACTATTATCTACCTCTTGGTGACCCTCGCACTATCCTTGATCGGACTTTGACAGCTTTATCTTGCACTAAACATTATTCCAGTATCACTGGCCATATTTTTTTTTCTTTTTTTTTATTATTTTATTTTATTAGAAGTAAGTACAATCATATGGCACCAAAGTGCCTAATATATATTTTCATAATACATTTTATGTACAGCTTCTTTTTTTTTTTTTGTTATATTAAAGAAAGATTAGAATAAGAAAAAGAAGTTAGATAGTAAAGGATAGAAAGACGTGAGATATATAGTATGTGAAGAAAAAGAAAAAAGACGAATGAGTGAAGAAAGTTGAGAAAAAGAAAATAGAAAAAAGAGAATAAAACATTTAAAAAAAAATTTAAAAAAATAAAAAAAGTAAGGAGATCATTGTTTATAATCTTGACCAACCCTCGTCCAGTCCTGAAACTGTTATTTTTTACAACTGTGTTGCACCATATGATTCCAAAAAGATGACAAATGTAGACCAACTTGTTATAAATTGGTCTGATTTATCCATTAGGAGGAATCGCATTTCCTCAAGATGTGCGGTGTCCAACATACTTGCAATCCACAATTTAAGCGTTGGTATTGATGTATTTTTCTAAAATTTATGTATTAATTTTTTTGCTATTATTAAACCATAGTTAAAAAATAAATTTGAGATGTGTTCAATTTATTCCCATCTTCCATTACGCCAAATATAATCATTTCAGTATTAGGTTCCATTCTTATCTTGAATAATTTTGTAAATATTTAGAAAATATCACTCCAAAATCTATAAAGTTTTATGCAGGAAACTAAGGAGTGTGTTATAGTTGCATTTTGGGATAGACATTTATCACAAATGGCGGATATATTTGGATAAAATTTGTTCAATCTTGTTTTTGAATAATATAATCTATGAAAATTTTTTTAATTGAATTAGATTATGTCTTACATTAATCGAACATTTGTGAATATATATCAAGTACTTTTCCCATGTAACCTTCGTAATTTTTATCATTAGTTCCCGTTCCCACTCTTCTCTAAGTACCTCTGTCGATGGTAGGTCTATATTTAGAATACTATTATATAAATATGATATTAATCTTTGTGAGTCAGCTTCAATATTCATTGCTTCTTCCAATAATTCAGGAGTTATTTTTTGATATCCTTGTATATATTTTTTCATGAAATCGCAAATCTGAAGATATTTAAAATATTGGTTGTTTTTCAGTTTAAATTTTAATTGTAATTGTTGGAATGATAGTAGGTTTCCCATTTCGTACATATCCCCGATCCCCCACTGGCTATATTTAAGAGGGAGTTAGATGTGGCCCTTGTGGCTAAAGGGATCAGGGGGTATGGAGAGAAGGCAGGTACAGGATACTGAGTTGGATGATCAGCCATGATCATATTGAATGGCGGTGCAAGCTCGAAGGGCCGAATGGCCTACTCCTGCATCTATTTTCTATGTTTCTATGTTTCTATGTATCTGTACACTGTAAATGGCTTGATTGTAATCAGGTATAGTCTTTTCACTGCACCTCGGTACACGTGACAATAATCTAAACTGAACTGAACTGAAATTGTCACCAGGGTAAGTAGGAAACTGTTAGTGTGCGGGAATCGCTGGTCGGCGGGGACTCAGTGGGCATAAGGTCCTGTTTACGCGCTGTATCTCTAAACTAAATTAAACTAAACTAACCTAAACAAAACTAAACTAAACATGCTGAAGTTCTCAACATGAAGCTCTTAAGATGAATTAGGCTAACTGTGCGAGATAGATTTACCACTGGAGGGAAATGCTCCACATTGTTAACATTAATCATACCCAATAATGGACTAGACTACAGGCTGATCATCTCCAGGGTACGAGTTTGAATTGATGCTAAACTGAAGGCACGAAAGTTTCCATGATTGTTACCAGCTGCTTCCAAGATTCCAAGTGAAATAACATTTACGGCACAATAAGTCACTCTTCTCCTGGGTGCAGGTCAAGGTTTAGTTTAGTTTAGTTTAGAGGTAGTGCGCGGAAACAGGCCCTTCGACCCACCGTGTCCGCGACGACCAGCGAACCCCGCACATTAACGCTATCCTACACACACGAGGGACAATTTTTACATTTACCAAGGCAATGAGGATAAGCTTTTCCCATTGAGAGTAGGGACGATTCAAACAAGGGGACATGACTTGAGAATTAAGAGACAGAAGTTTAGGGGTAACATGAGGGGGAACTTCTTTACTCAGAGAGTGGTAGCTGTGTGGAATGAGCTTCCAGTGGAAGTGGTGGAGGCAGGTTCGATTTTTTAATTTAAAAATAAATTGGATAGGTATATGGACGGGAATGGAATGGAGGGTTATGGTCTGAGTGTAGGTAGATGGGACTAGGGGAAAATAAGTGTTCGGCACGGACTTGAAGGGCCGAGATGGCCTGTTTTCCGTGCTGTAATTGTTATATGGTTATGTGGTTATAATTTACCCAAATACCTGTACGTCTTTGAGTGTAGGAGGAAACCAAAGATCTCAGAGAAAACCCATGCAGCTCACGGGGAGAATGTACAAATTCCGTACAGACAACACCCATAGTCACGATCGAACCCTGGTCTGCGGCGCTGCAAGCGCTGTAAGGCAGCAACTCTACCGCTGCGCCACCGTGCCGCCCTTAAGGTGATGAAATAATCTGCCACAAATTGGCACCGGCATTAAAAGCCATAAAGTAGCGTAATCTTGGAACTGGAAATACAGTGCAGGTTTTTGAGCTCAGCATTCAAACATATTACTAACATTTTGTAAAAGTGAACGGGACCACTGGCTGCCGGAAAAGCCACAAAGATGGCTTTGTGAGTCAGTCAAGGAGGGAGGTGGTGGTCGGGTTACGGGCCAGCAGCAGCCTTGAACATACCTGGACTTACCTGGGCTCACCTGGATCCAGCACTTCCAGTATGTGGACCAGATTTGGACTTTGGACTTTTTCTTTTTTTTTTGTAAACAGCGTCAAAATATGTCGACTGTGCATTTGTAGGTTGTGCAAAAGAATTTTACTGAGCTCTCCATTCGTGGCAATAAAGAACTATTGGACCATTGGAAATAGTCAGTCCTCAACTTGAATTGCACTATCTGGACACAAAGGTGCAAGGTAATTTATAAATCAGTGATGACAAACGGCTGGTAAGACCATGCATTCCTGTTATACGATGTGTAACGGAGGCCTCTGCTTTCAAAGAAATTAGAAAGCTTCACTCAACTCTTTTCCAAAGCAATTTTCCTGTTAATGAGAATCAAGCTCAGAGAATCCAGGTTGCTTTTTCAGATTAGTTTAGAGATACATTGTGGAAACAGGCCCTTCGGTCCAAGGAGTCCACGCCGACCAGCGATCCCCGCACATTAATGCCCCTGTCCCACTTAGGAAACCTGAACAGAAACCTCTGGAGACTTTGCGCCCCACCCAAGGTTTCCGTGTGGTTCCCGGAGGTTCCTGGAGGTTTTTGTCAGTCTCCCTACCTGCTTCCACTACCTGCAACCTCCGTCAACCGCCTACAATCTCCAGGAACCGCACGGAAACCTTGGGTGGGGCGCAAAGTCTCCAGTGGTTTCCGTTCAGGTTTCCTAAGTGGTACAGGGGCATAACACTATCCTACACACACTGGGGGCAATTCACATTGATACCAAGCCAATTTATCTACAAACCTGTACGTCTTTGGAGTGTGGGAGGAAACCGAAGATCTCGGAGAAAACCCACGTAGTCACGGAGAGAACGTGCAAACTCCATACAGGCAGCACCCGTGGTCGGGATCGAACACGGGTCTCTGGAGCTGTAAACGTTGTAAGACAGCAGGTCTACCACTGCGCCACCGCATTATGGAACCCTTCTTGATGATTTTTTTTCCTCAAACCCGCATACAACAACAAGTTCATCTATCAATGGCTTTTCAGATCATTGCACTGTTGTTTTGGAAACTGATATCTTAAGAATGCATCACACCAACAAGGAAAAGAAAACTGATCATTCAAAACACCAAATATAATCCTCTCAGGAATTTATGAGCAATCAGAGAAAGGAAGGCATTTTTCTGATGTACAGGTATTTTCATGACCTCAAATACACTGAATGGTTTAGAGATTTAAGTGCATTTCAAATGCACTAAAGTCAATATGGTAAATTAATAAAATGGGATAGGCAGTTTGTGCAGAGCAAGGTCACGCAAACACACAAACCTCAGACAAAGGGTGGTGAGTGCATGGAACGAGCTGCCAGAGGAAGTAGCTGAGGCAGCTTGTTTGATCACAACTTTTAAGAAACATTTAGATAGGTACATGGATAGGACAGATTTAGAGGGATATGGGACAAACGCAGGCAGGTGGGACTAGCATAGATGGGACATGTTGGCCGGTGTGGGCAAGTTGGGCCAAAGGGCCTGTCCCACACTGTAAGACTCTATGACTCTATAACATAAATATGAGGATAAATATTGGAGAGGGCTCTAACAATGCAGACACATAATGTCATAAACTGTTATAAATAATACAGTAACAGTAATATGTTTACTTCTCTGCAAGCAGCCTTGTTTTTCTTTTTCTCTCTGACTCACGCTCTGAAGATTAACTACTTTTTAAGCCAGCATTCAGGCAGGCGTCTGTTTACAAACACAAACTCAAAATCTTATATTTAGTCTAGTTTAGTTTAGTTTATTGTCACGTGTACCGGGGTACAGTGAAAAGCTTTTGTTGTGTGCTAACCAGTCAGCAGAAAGACAATACATAATTACAATCAACCCATTTACAGTGTATAGGTTTCGCCCCCATAGGTTAAACTTCCATTAAAGAAGGCATATGGTATGCTTGCTTTCACAGGTTGGGATATTAGATATAAGAGGATGTAGCTTTTCATGACTCTAGTTTATCTCTCCCCCGACTCTCAGTCTGAAGAAGGGTCTCGACCCGAAACGTCACCTATTCCTTTTCTCCAGAGGTGCTGCCTGACACTCTGAATTTGTGTCTATCTTCTATTCATAGGATGTCGGTCATGCTGAATTTGGACCACTGCAGTCAGTTCTGGCCACTCCATTACAGGAAGGATGTGGAGGCTTTGGAAAAGGCACAGAGGTGGTTTACCAGACTGCTGCTTGGATTAGGGGCTGTTTGACACGGGGACAGACTTGGATTGTTTTCTCTGGAATGCCAGAGGTTGTGGGGAGGCCTCAAAGAAGTAACTTGGTAATCCATATTCTGACATTGTCTTTATTTATTTTTTTGATGAACCATGAGGTCAAACCCATGGTGAAATTCAAGTCTGTGGTGTTCGAGTCAGATGATCCTGACCTATTTTCTATGTTTCTATGTTTACAGGGTGGCACAGTGGTACAGCGTTAGAGTTGGTGCCTTAGAGCGCTGGAGAATCTGGTGTGATCCTGACTACGGGTGCTGTCTCAACGGAGTTTGTACGTTCTCCCTGTGACCTGTGTGGGTTTTCTCCGGGCTCTCCGGTTTCCTCCCACACTCCAAAGATCTACAGGTTTGTAGGTTAATTGGCTTGGTATAATTGTAAATTTTCCCTTGAGTGTGTAGAACTAGCGTAAGTGTGCTGGTCGGCGCGGACTCGGTGGGCCGAAGGGTCTGTTTCCGCGCTGTATCTCTAAACTTAACTAAACTACACAGATAACCACGATGGAGACCGGGGACATGCCGGGTAGGCCCAGCTTACCCGGCGTAGCGGTGTACCTGCATCACGTCGCAGAGCCCGCCCGGTAGGCCCTGCCCTCTCACCACTGAGGGGGCACTGGACCCCCGCCGCAGACCATAATCCGCCCGGAAGGCCCGCACACCAACCGCAGGCCGAGGGCCCACGGGTACCCACCTGGAGGGCCGGAAAGCAGACCGGCCGTGGGAGGGAGTGCACGGCCTCAATGAGTGAGTGGGCCGCTGGAGTGGGCCGCTCCCCACAACCTCGGCTGGACCGGGCGCTGTTCCAAGAGGCCGAGCACATGGACCCAACGCAGCCTACAGCGGTGGACCTACAGTGGAGACACCAGGGCTACACTTGGGCAGACAGACCCTGCAATGCCGCCAGGACAACAGACCTTCATGGTCACATCAAGATCCCTTCACTTACAACTGGGACGAAAATGGCTCCAAACTGGCGACTCTGTATACTGTTTCAGTGTACTACTGCTGTACACCTGTACTGTATCTGAGATGCTTTCCTAATATGTATCTAAGTGCTTATGTATAGTGATACTTGTTTTAAACTGTATACAAAAATGGATTTTGCTGTACCTCGGTACATGTGACACATAACGTACCATACCATACAGGTAGGCAAAACAAAATTCTCACTCTATCTTCGCATATACTGTACAACAATAATAAACCAATAAAAGTTGGTATAGGATGCTAACTCACTGGTGTTCTTACAGACATGTTTCAAAGACCATTTAATAAAACAGGCTGACTTACAAATCAAATTCTTACGTAATTTGTAATTGTGGAACGGTGACACAGCACGATGTATCTGCCTTTCACCTCCAGAGACCCAGGTTCGTGTGCTGTCTGTACGGTGTTTGTACATTCTCCCCGCGACCTCGTGGGTTTTCTCTGGGTGCACCAGTTTCCTCCCACATCCAAATACCTGCAGGTTTGTAGGTTAATTGGCTTCGGTAAATTGCGCCTAATGTGCAGGATGCGAAACTGGGATAACACAGAACTAGTGTATGGGTGATAGTTAGTCGGCATGGACTCAATGGGCCGAAGGGCCGGTTTCCGCCCTGTATCTCGAAACTAAAACAAAAATTTATCATAAGCTTTCCCTCAGAAACCACAGACAAATTGCCCTCATCAACTAGAAACATATCAAGATCGCAGGAGCTTGCCAACCCTTTCAATGAAACAATGTAGTCTGCAGGATGTTCTCCTTTCTCTGGGTGCCTGCAGTGAAATTTGAAACTTACTGCAAATGAGAATTGGCTCAGGCTTGAGCTGATTTGACAGTGTTTCAGCGTTATTTTTGTGTAAAACAAATCCACAAATTACTTTGACACAGCCACGGTTTTGAGAAGTCCAAGCCCCATATGGCTTACAATTAACGAGGAATATATTTACTGTTTTCTCATCTGCAAAATTAGAAGCAAAAGTTTTCTTTTGATGTCTCACATTGTGGTACCTGCCCAATTGTTGAAATCTGGTGGTTCTGCAGTTTTGTTTATCAACAGTACAGTCACAGAGTCATACAGCATGGAAACAGGCCCTTTGACACAACTTATCCACGATGACCAAGAGGCCCCACCTCGCCTAGGCCCCATTTACCCCCATATTGCAATTGGCCCATATTCCTCTAAACCTTTCCTATCTATGTACCTTCACAACTTTGTCTTAAATTTAGTCTAGACTAGTTTAGTTTAGTTTAGTGATACAGTATGGAAACAGACCCTTCAGCCCAGCGAGTCCACGCTGTTCAACGATCACCTCTACACTAGGTCGATGATATCTCACTTTCACATCCTGCACACTGGGGGCAATTTACGTAAGCCAATTAACCTACAAACTTGCACGTCTTTGGAATGTAGGGGGAAACTGGAGCACCTGGAGAAAACCCAAGTGGTCACTAGAGAGAACGCACAAACTCAGTACAGACAGCACCCGAAGTCAGGATCGAACCCGGGTCTCTGGCGATGTAAGGTAGCAACTCCACCGCTGCATCACTCTGCTGCCCTATTGTTGGTGATACTGCACCTACCTCAACTACTTCCTCTGGCAGTCGATCTGCCCTCTGCGGTATCAACATTGACTTCTCTAACTTCAGATAGCCCTAACTTTCCCACTCTCTCTATCCCCTGCCCCTTCCCAGTTCTCCCACTAGTCTTACTGTCTCCGACTACATTCTATCTTTGTTCCGCCCACTCCCCTGACATCAGTCTGAAGAAAGGTCTCGACCCGAAACGTCACCCATTCCTTCTCTCCAGAGATGCTGCCTGACCCGCTGAGTTACTCCAGCATTTTGTGTCTACCTATATATACATACACATACATACATACACACACACACACATATACATATATACACACATACATACATACATTCATACACACATGCATACATACATACATACATACATACATACATACATACATACATACATACATACACACATGCATACACACATACATACACACATACATACATACACACATACATACATACATACATACATACATACATACATACATACATACATACATACATACATACTGTACATACATACATGCAAGCATGCTTGAGCAACAAGGTGGTGCAGCGGTAGATCTACTGCCTTACAGCACCTGAGACCCGGGCTCAATCCTGACTAAGGGTGCTGTCTGTGCGGAGTTTATACGTTCTCCCCGTAACCTGCGTAGGTTTTCTCCAAGATCTTCAGTTTCCTCCCACACTCCAAAGAATTACAGGTTTGTAGATTAATTGGCTTGGTGTAAATGTTTCAAAAAAATAGTCCTGAGTGTGTGTAGGATAGTGTCAGTGTAAGTGTAGGATAGTGTAGGTGTGCATTGATCGCTGGTCAGTGCGGACTCGGTGAGCCAAAGGACCTGTTTCAGCGCTGTATCTCTAAACTAAATAAAACTAAACTAAACTAAACATATGACCAAACCTACATACATACATTTATACATACATACATACAACATACATACCTTCAGTCTGAAGAAGGGTCTCGACCCAAAACGTCACCCATTCCTTCTCCCCAGAGATGCTGCCTGACCCGCTGAGTTGTTCCAGCATCTTCCATACATACATACATACATACATACATACATACATACATACATACATACATACATACATACATACATACATACATAGAAAGGAAACTCAACACTAGCATTTATTTCAAGAGGGCTTGTATACAAAAACAGGGAAGTAATGTTGAGGCTCTATAAGGTGCTGGTAAGGCCGCATTTGGAGTATTGTGAGCAATTTTGGGCACCAAATCTTAGGAAGGAAGTGCTGGCTCTGGAGTGGGTCCAGAAGAGGTTTACAAGAATGATCCCAGGTAGGTTAACCTATGATGAGCATTTGGCGGCACTGGGCCTGTACTCACTGGAGTTTAGAAGAATGAGGGGGACCTCATTGAAACATACAGATTAGTGAAAGGCTTGGACAAAGATAGACAGATCCTTGATTAGTATGGGTGTCAGAGGTTATGGGGAGAAGGCAGGAGAATGGGGTTAGGAGGGAGAGGTAGATGAGCCATGATCGAATGGCAGAGTCGACTCGATGGGCCAAAAGGCTTAATTCTACTCCTATTCCTTATGGCCTTATACATAGATGCATACATGCATACACACATACATACATACATACATACATACACACATATATACATACATACACACATACATACACACATACATACATACATACACACACACACACATACATACATACACACATACATACATACATACATACATACATACATACATACATACATACATACATACATACATACATACATACATAGAGACATACATACATACATACATACATACATATAAAAACGAAGAAACAATAATAGTGCGTAAAGGTAAATCTAATGGCCTCTCTATATAGTGCAAAGCTATTTGGAAGCTTTTTCTGAATGAACAGATTTACCCCTGTGAATATTTAAATATCGGCTTGAATTGATATTGAAATCCAAACTGAGAGCTTTTATTGCATAGTCAAACATTATGATAATGCCGCTTTGTTGACCTATTACCTGTTCTGTTTTAATCCAGCGTTAAAGTTGATGAATTTATTCCAGGGCCACAATCTAAAATGAAGTCCGGCTAACTGCTTTGCTTTCTCTGTAAGTGTGCGCAGTTGTAACACTAATGTGAACCCCGGCCATGAAATGAAATGTATGATTGAAACTATTGAGCGCCGCTTCGCTGAGGATGAAAAATGATCACCATAAATCATTTGCCCGAAGAAGCCGATTTACAATGCTCTCTCAAATCTGAGATAGCCGCATCTCCTCCCTCAAACTGCTTGTACCACTTAAAGCGGCTGAATCTTACTTAAGTGATCTGGATTTAGTTGCAGGAAGTTAAAGATAAGTTCCTGTTGCCTTCAGAATCCGTGCAATTATGATGAACTGGTCTCTGGATCAAACTACAATCCAATGTTCAGTCGAAGGCAGATCACTATAATACGACTCTGTCCAGAGTGCCAAATTAATTTAACTGGAATAACTTTGCATATTGTCAGATTGGTTCACATTATAGTTAGTTTAGTTTGGAGACACAGCGCGGAAACAGGCCCTTTGGTCCACCGGGTCCATGCCGACCTGCGATCCCCGCACACTGGGGCTACCCTACACACTAGGGACAATTTACAATCTTTACCGACCCCGATTAACCTGCAAACCTGCACGTCTTTGGAGTGTGGAAGGAAACTGGAGCACCCGGGGAAAATCCACGCAGGTCACAGGGAGAAGGTACAAACTCCATACACACAGCACCTATAGTCAGGATTGAACCGGGTCTCTGGGGCTGTAAGGCAGCAACTCTACCGCTGCGCCACTGTGCCGCCCTGTCAGAACAATAATTTAACACAAAATAACATGCGCGAGTTAGATTCTTCAATACACTATCCATTTATAGTGAGTATGTTTACATTTTATCCACAAATATCTCATCAGTCAGCACATATCACAGTTAACAATGCCGAATGGGGTTGAGAGGGAAAGGTAGATCAGCCATGACTGAATGGGGGAATGGACTAACTTTTAGTTTTTTTTAGTTTTTGGTTTTGCCTTTCGGGCCCACCGTATCCACGAAGAACAGTGATTTCCGCGCATTAACACTATCCTACACACACTCAGGACAATTTACAATCATACCAAGCCAATGAACCTACAAACCTGTACGTCTTTGGAGTGTGGGAGGAAACCAGAGGCCCCAGAGAAAACTCACGCAGGTCACGAGGAGAACGTGCAAACTCCGTACAGAGAGCACCCGTAGTCAAGATCGATCCCGGGTCTCCGACGCTGCAAGCGCTGTAAGGCAGCAACTCCACCGTGGCCGCCCCTGATGTGAGCCCAGTCCTTGTGAGGGACATTCTAACAGGCGGACAACTGACCCACTCAAGAGTTAAAATAAAACCTATAACTCTCCAAAACCATTACGTGAAGGTGACATTTGATTTCACTCACTAGCATCACATGTGTTGATAAAATGCCCCGGAGAGCTCCTGCATTAACCATGGGGTCTACGTACCACATTTATAAAAAGCCATGTCAGTCTTTTTCTATAAGACACGAGACAAATAAGAGCAACTTGGCATTTTCATTGTTGATGTGACGGAGGATTTTTGAAATGCCACTGCTATAATTGGAAATTGGCCACAAATAATATTCCCAGTCTGTCTAAATGGTGTCAATTATTCTTGTTGGTTGGTCGGGGGGGGGGGGGGGGGGGGGGGGGGGGAGGTGGGTGAACTCGAGATTTTGTTTGGCTTCAGCTGATATTGCATTCACTTGGGCAGGTCACGGGGAGAACTTAATGACATTAGGCCTCAGAATTTTAGTTTAGAGATACCGAGCGGAAACAGGCCCTTCGGCCCACCGAGTCTGCCCCG
Organism: Amblyraja radiata; assembly: GCF_010909765.2. Taxonomy (NCBI): domain Eukaryota; kingdom Metazoa; phylum Chordata; class Chondrichthyes; order Rajiformes; family Rajidae; genus Amblyraja; species Amblyraja radiata. The sequence goes on from NC_045957.1 coordinate 113,086,683, forward strand.
ACCAGCGATCCCTGCACACTAACACTATCCTACACACACTACACACAATTTACATCTTAATACCAAGCCAGTTAACCTAGAAATCCGTACCTCTTTGGAGCGTGGACGGAAACCAAAATATCTCGGAGAAAACCCACACAGGTCAAGGGCAGAAGGTACTAACTCCGTAATCAGGATTGAACCCGGGTCCTTGGCATTGTAACACATACTGCTGCGCCACCGTGCCCTGACCTGGCGCTGTATGTGTCAGGGGTCAGGGATAGACACAAAAAGATGGAGTAACAGCGGGTCAGGCAGCATCTCTGGGGGGAAAGGAATAGGTGACGTTTTGGGGTCAGACCCTTCTTCAGGGAGATAGATTTGCACGTTGTTCTCCAATCTTCTGTGTTCTTGTTTCATGCCGAGCATAAACAAACAAACAGAAATTAGTATAATTTATCTCTTTATATTTTTCCGCCAATACATCTTGGGTGGCACGGTGGCGCAGTGGTAGAGTTACTGCCTTACAGCACCAGAGACGCGGGTTCGATCCAGAGTTTGTACGTTCTCCCCGTGACCTGTGTGGGGTTTATCCGAGATCTTCGGTTTCCTCCCACACTCCAAAGACGTACAGGTTTGTAGGTTAATTGGTTGGTATAAATGTAAAAATTGTCCCTGGTGTGTAGGATAGTGTTGGTGTACTGGGTAATCACTGGTCAGTGCGGACTCGATGGGCCACAGGGCCTGTTTCTGCGATGTATCTCCAAACTAAACTATAAACTAAACTAGACATGCATGTCGTCTTTGTTTAAAATAAAAGCCCACAATAAACTTGATTTCAGTGATTTTAGTTTAGTTTAGAGGTACAGTCTGGTCAGCACAGACTTGGGTCCACCAAGTCTGTGATGACCAGCGATCCCCGCACACTAACATTAACACACACAAGGGACAATTTACAACTATACCAAGCCAATTAGCCTACAAACCTGTACAGCTTTGGAGTATGGAAGGAAACCAGAGCACCCAGAAAAAACCCACGTAGGTCACCAACAGAAGGTACAAACTCCATACAGACAAGCACCTGTAGTCAGGATCGAACCGGGGTCTCAGGGGCTGTAAGGCAGCAACTCTACTGCTACTCCACTGAGCCGAAAAATGTATTGGAATAAATAATACTAATTCACCCTTGGGGGCTATAGACTTGAGATATTGCTCCACCAGCAAAGCTCGGAGTAAGATCAGACTTTTCAAGAAAGGCTGTTATCCAGTGCAATGAGTTAAAAGGCTACTTAAAAGGTTTAATGAAATTATATATTTTTTATGATGCTTTTATCTCGCTAAATTTAATTTCACAGATAGAAAATTCACTTATGACTAGACGGGTTCACTATAATTGAATAAAGAATAGTTTGTCCTGGATCGTCTTCCTGTATTAGCGAGGAGGGGAATGGAGTTGCCCGCCCACAACGGGTACAGGAAATCGTCTAGGCACAGAGCGATGTGTAGGAAGGAACTGCAGATGCTGGTTTACACTGAAGATAGACCGAATGCTGGAGTAACTCAGCGAGTCAGGCAGCATCTCTGGAGAGAAGGAATGGTCTGATGAAGGATCTCGACCCGAAACGTCACCCATGCTCTCCAGAGATACTGCCTGTCCCGCTGAGTTAAGGGCCTGTCCCACTTTCACGACCAAATTCACGACCTTTTTTACTCGTGGACATTTTTCATCATGTTGAAAAAACGCCCCGACCTACTTGATGCCACCAGTACCTATGACTAGCATCACGACCTACCTACGACCTACCTATGACTACCTACGACCTCCTACGACCTCGTGACGACCATGAGTCAAGGGCAAACTCGGCAGAGGTCGTGAATTAGGTTGTGAAAGTGGGACAGGCCCTTTACTCCGTTATTTTGTGTCTATCTTAGGCACAGACAGGTGTGGCTAAAGGAAGATTCAGTAACCAAGGGCAACAAAGGGAAGCACACACCTGCAGATTCAGGGACAGTTTCATCCCAGCTATTACGTATCAGGCAACTGAACTGTCCTACCAAAAACTAGAGAACAGTGCTGAACACTCCAAAGACATATAGCTGCTTCTTCTTGCGTATGGCGTGCACAGCCTAAAGTCGTAAGACAACTTGTTCTGTTTGATGGTGGACAAAAATGCTGGAGAAACGCAGCGGGTGCAGCAGCAACTATGGAGCGAAGGAAATAGGCAACGTTTCGGGCCAAAACCAGAATTCTTCTTTCTGTTTGATCATCTGTTTGTGCACGCCACGTTGATTGCATTGGTCAAAACAGGGTGGACAATGTGAAGGTTGCAATCTCCCACCCCAAAGACATATAGCCATGTGGGTTCATTGGCTTGGTATAAATGTAAATTGTCCGTGCTGTGTGTAGGATAGTGTTAATGTGCGGGGATTATTGGTCGTTGTGGACACGGTGGGCCGAAGGTCCTGTTTTTGCGCCGTATCTCTAAACTAAACAAAACTAACCTAAACTAAACTCCAGCATGTTGTTGTCTATCTTCAGTGTAAACCAGCATCTGCAGTTCCTGCCTACACCCTTTTAGTCTTTTTTTCCCCCCCTTCAGACAGCCAGATGGCCAGGTTGATTCAGACTGACCCGGCTAGATCGCGGCAATTCAGACCCAGGAAATCAACCTTTATGGTCCGCTGACGCTCGCAGTTAACTGGCCAGACAAGGCGACATGTCTCAGATAGCCTAGAGCTGAGAGTCACTTCTGGTGAAAAGTGACCCGGAGCCAACAAAGGAAACAAAAAGCAACCCTGGTCACAGTTCCCTGGAAAGGAAGTTCACTCGAGTTCAAGCGAGAATTTCAAAGGAGTATATCACCGTGGAACACTGATGAATATGCCCAGAGAAACACTCGGTGCATTTGCAAATCCAATGGAGAATATGCATGAAATATCAACGGGCAAGAGGGAGTAAAGGCACAACCTTGTATGAGGATCGGCGCAGAGCCTGGAGCTTTTCTAGCCAGTGTGGGTGTTTGCATATTCCAAATAAAATTCCAGCCAAATAGCATTCAAACACCATCTAAAAAATGTCATTGGCTTTAGAGGCCGGGTGTGGGATCAGGGAGCAACACAGTTTGTAATTCAGTTTAGTTTATTGTCACGTGTACCAAGGTACAGTGAAAAGCTTTTGTTGTGTGCTATCCAGTCGGCAGAATAATAATAATAATAATAATAATAATAATAATAATAATAATAATAATAATAATAATAATAATAATAATAATAATAATATATTTTATTGTCATTGCTCATAAGCGCAACGAGATTTGGTATGCAGCTTCCATCCGTAACATAAATAACATTCATAACATAAATAACTAATAAGATTTAGATTTAGATACCCCGAGAACATGGATTGTAAAAAGAACAGTAAAATAGTCAAGACAGTTCAAACAGACTAAAGTGCAGATGTGTCTGTGCCACGTGACCATCCGAGGGAGACAGTCCAGGGGTGGTGGGGGGCACTCAGCAGGGCCGGTTCAGAGCCGCTATAGCTCTGGGAATGAAGCTGGTCCTGAGTCTGGAGGTTCGGGCGTAGAAGGCCTTGTAACATCTGCCGGAGGGAAGTAGTTCGAACAGTCCGTTACAAGGGTGTGAGGAGTCTTTGTGAATGCTGATGGCCTTCCTGAGGCACCGTGTGTGGTAGATGCCCTCCAAGGCTGGTAGCTGTGTCCCAATAATCTTCTGCGCTCTGTGGACGACGCGCTGAAGAGCTCTCCTCTCCGCCTCCGTGCAGCTGAGATACCACACAGAGATGCCATATGTTAATATGCTCTCTGTGGTGCAGCGGTAGAAGGCAAAGACAATACATGATTACAATCGAGCCATTTACAGTGTATAGATACATGATAACGGAATAAGGTTTAGTGCAAGGTAAAGCCAGCAAATTCCGATCAAGGATAGTCCGAAGGTCACCAATGAGGTAGATAGTAGTTCAGCACTGCTCTCTGGTTGTGGTAGGATGGTTCAGTTGCCTGAATTATTAATCGGCTTTAGTAAGAATTTTAAATTGTCTCCAATGTGTAGGATATGTAGCACGCAAATGTGTAGCAGCATCCCTCATCTTGTATCTGTACACTGTAAATGGGTCGATTGTAATCATGTATTGTCTTTCTGCTGACTGGTTAGCACGCAACAAAAAGCTTTTCACTGTACCTCGGTACACGTGACAATAAACTAATCTGAACTGAACTGAATAGTGTTGGCATACGGGTGATCGCTGGTCGGCACGGACTCGGTGGGCCGAAGAGTGTGTTTCCATACTGTATCTCTAAACCGAACTAAACACAAACTGGAGTTCTTTGAAGTATCCTGTGATCTGAGAGTACGTGGTAAATCTTGGAAGGGCCATGGGCCAGTGGGTTTGAAGGTTGTGAAGGATAGAAGAGAATGGATGTCTGGCACCATTGAGGGTGAGAGATTAACAGCATGCAATCAAAGAGTCACAGACTGTACAGCACAGAAACAGACCCTTCGACACCGGGTTGCCTAGTTGCCTAGTTGCCTAACCCAGCCAGTCGCACTTGGTGGCACCTGCCGCATATTCCTCCGAACCTTTCCTTTGATTAGTAGGGGTGTCAGAGGTTATGAGGAAAAGGCAGGAGAATGGGGTTAGGAGGGAGAGGAAGATCAGCCATGATTGAATGGCAGAAAGACATGATGGGCCAAATGGCCTAATTCTACTCCTATCATTTATGATGTTATGATCTATCCACCTGTATGGATAGATACAGTACCTGTTCGGGAGAGAGGTCTTCGAGTAAAGTGCAGAAAAGATTTACCAGAATGCTGATAAAAAGGAACTGCAAATGCTGGTTAATACCATAGATAGACGCAAGATGTTGGAGTAACTAAGCGGGCCAGGCAACAGTTTGGAGAAAATAGATAGGCGAAGTTTCGAGTCGGGACCCTTCAGACTTCTACAGTCTGAAGAATGATCCCGACCCGAAATGTTGCCTATCCATTTTCTCCAGAGATGCTGTCTTACCGGAATGCTTTCCCTGGATTTATTAGCTAGAAGGAGGTAGACAAACTTGGGAATGTCTTCTCTGGAGCTTCAGCGGCTGAGAAGTAGGTAAAATTATGAGAGGCATAGATAGGAACACAAGCAGAACCTTTTTTTTCACCAGGGTGGAAATGTCAAAAACTAGAGGATGTGGTTTTAACACGAGAAGAACAATATTTAAAATAGGTGTGCATGGCAAGTTTTCCACACAGAGAGTGGCTGGAACATGCCACAGGTGTCGGTGGTGGAAGAAGGTAAAGGCATATAAAGGGACTTTTAGATAGTTACATGGATATGCAGGGAGTGGAAGGATAGGGATCTAGAGCAGGCAGGGGAGATTGGTTTAACCTCATTGAAACATACAGAATAATGAAAGGCTTGGATAGAGTGGATGTGGATAGGATGTTTCCACGAGTGGGAGAGTCTAGGATAATAAGTCATACTCAGAATTAAAGGACATTCTTTTGGGAAGGAGATGAGGAGAAATTTCTTTAGTCAGAGGGTGATGAATCTGTGGAATTCTTTGCCACAGAAGGCTGTGGAGGCCAAGTCAGTGGATATTTTTAAGACAGAGATAGATTCTTGATTAGCACTGTTGTCAGAGGTTATGGGGAGAAGGCTGGAGAATGGGGTTAGGAGGGAGAGATAGATAAGCCATGATTGAATGTCAGAGTAGAGTTAATGGGCCGTAGGGCCTAATTCTACTCCTATTCCTTATGATCTTATGAACTTGGCATCATGTTCAGTGTAGTCATTGTGGGCTGAAGGGCCTGTTTCTGTGCTGCACTGCTCTAAGATCTACCAACTCCCCAACATCCAAGGAGACGAGGTTAGCTAAAAATAGTGATGAAGGTTTTTCCCAGCTCCCATAATTTTATCTACCTCTCAGCCTCTGAAGCTCCAGAGCAAACAATCCAAGTTTGTCCACCCACTGCTTCTAGCAAATAGCCTCTAATCCAGGCAGCGTTCTGGTAAACCACACACAAAAAGCTGGAGTAACTCAGCAGGACGGGCAGCATCTCTGGAGAGAAGGAATGGGTGACGTTTTGGGTCGAGACCCTTCTTCAGACTGGTTAGGGATAAGGGAAATGAGAGATATAGACGGTGATGTGGAGAGATCCTCCGTCTACGCCGCATCTGCGCCCAAGATGAGGTGTTCCATACCAGGACATCCGAGATGTCCTCATTCATTAGGGAATGGGGGTTCCCCTCTCCCATCATAGATGAGGCCCTCACTTGTGTCTCCTCGGTACCCCGCAGCTCCGCTCTTGCTCCCCCTCCCCCTAGTCGCAACAGAGACAGAGTCCCCCTTGTCCTTAACTTCCACCCCATCAGCCGTCGAATACAACACATAATCATCCGAAATTTCCGCCACCTCAAACGGGATCCCACCACTAGCCACATTTTCCCATCTCCATCCCTTTCCGCCTTCCACAGAGAACGTTCCCTCCGCAAATCCATGGTTAACTCATCCCTTCCCATCCAAACCACCCCCTCCCCAGGTGCCTTCCTCTGCAACTGCAGAAGAACTGCCTAACCTGTCGATATACCTCCTCCTTTGACTCTGTCCAGAGACCCCAACAGTCTTTTCAGGTTAGGCAGAGGTTCACTTGCAACCTCATCTACTGTATCCATTGTTCTAGGACTCTTATACATCGGTGAGACCAAACGGAGACTGGGCGATCGTTTCGCGGAACACCTTTGCTCAGCACACCTGAACTTACCTGATCTCCCAGTTGCTGGACACTTTAATTCTCCTTCCCATTCCTACACAGATCTTTCTGTCCCAGGTCTCCTCCATTGTCAGAGTGAGGCTAAACGCAAATTGGAGGAGCAGCATCTCATATTTCTTTTGGGCAGCTTACAACCCAGTTGTATGAACATTGATTTCTCTCACTTCAGGTAGCCCCCGCATTTGCTCATTTTCACCCTACAAACAGCTAACAATGGCCTGTTTCCTTTATCATCATTACTTTTTTGCATATTTTTCATTCATTCTTCTTTATCTTTCCACATCATCGTCTATATCTCTTGTTTCCTTTATCCCTAACCAGCCTGAAGAAGGATCTCGACTTGAAACGTCACCCATTCCTTCTCCCCAGAGATGCTGCCTGTCCCGCTGAGTTACTCCAGCTTTTTGTGTCTATCTTCGGTTTAAACCAGCGTCTGCAGTTCTTTCCTACTCAGTTCCCTCTTAACAGGCTGCACTCTCAAATGCATTCGAAAATCCTTCTTACAGCATTCTGATAAGGCAGCATCTGTGGAGAAAATGGTTAGGCGTCATTTCGAGTCGGGACAAAGAAGGCTCGCGACCCGAGATATCGCCTATCCATTTTCTCCAGAGATGCTGCCTGACCGGCTGAGTTACTCCGGCATTTCGTGTCTATCTTCATCTGCAGTTCCTTCCTGCACCTTTTAAATAGAGGCAGCTTTGTTGTGAGAGCATGGTGGCTCAGGGAATAAACAAGGACAGGCATTTCCTTACAGCACTATGACCTATTTCCGCAGGCTTTACATAGGGAATCATAATTAATATGGAAATCACATTATTGGTGCAAGGATAACGTGTTATTGGGAATCCCCTGGGACATTTCTGCAGTTGTGTATTTCGAACCAGAAATAGTTGCAATTGCAAACCATTCCAAAGCGATCTTCACATTGTTTTGAGAAAAAAAATGTTATATATCGCAACACACATTAGTTTAGTTTATTGGTTTAGAGATACAATGTGGAAACAGGTCCTTCGGCCCACTGAGTTCATGCCAACCAGCGATCATCTGTACACCAGAACTATCCTACACACACTAGGGAGATTTTTTTTTGTACGGAAGCCAAATAACCTACAAACCCGCACGTCTTTGCAGTGTGGGAGGGAAACCGGAGCACCCGGAGAAAACCCATGCGGTCACAGGGAGAACGTGCAAACTCGGTCCAGATAGCAACCAGATCAGGATGGAACCCGGGTCTCTGGCGCTGCAAAGCAGCAACTCTACCACTGCACCACCATGCCACCCAAATCCGCTGACTCCCACAGATACCTTTACTGCACCTCCACCCACCATGCCTCTTGAAACTCGCAGAAAGGCTATCCACCTCATACACTTGCAGTAAGGCTTTCCACCCCAGTCCATCTGAAGTGTCCTCTTTCTTCAGGAAACATTGGATTGTGCCCTCACTGGATCTCCTCATCATATCAACAGGTTTGATTTCCCATGACCTGGGTGGGTTTTCTCCGGGTGCGCCGGTTTCCTCCCACACTCCAAAGATGTGCAGGTTTGAAAGTTAATTGGTTTGGTACAACTGTAAATTATCCCTTATGTGTATAGGAGTGTCAGTGTGCGGGGATCATAATGTCATAAGTGATTGGAGTAGAATTGGGCCATTCGGCTCATCATCTACTCTGCCATTCAATCATGGCTGATCTATCTCTCCCTCCTAACCCCATTCTCCTGCCTTCATCCCATAACCCCTAACACCCGTACTTATCAAGAATCTATCTATGTCTGCCTTAAAAATATCCACTGACTTGGCCTCCACAGCCTTCTGTGGCAAAGAATTCCACAGATTCACCACCCTGCGATATAAAGACATTTCTCCTCATCTCCTTCCTATAAGAACGTCCTATAATTCTGAGACTATGGCCTCTAGTTCTAGACACTCCCACTTGTGGAAACATTCTCTCTACATCCACTCTATGCAAGCCTTTCATTATTCTATTGCTGGTGGGTGCTGATCGGTGCATACTCGGTGAGCCAAAGGCCCTGCTTCTGCGCTGTTTCTCTAACCTACAGTAAACTAAATCTCTCACCCCTCAATTCTTTCTACCAACCATCTCCCCTCTCCTCCACCAGTCTGTAGAAGGCTCCCAACCAGGCACGTGCCATCAGAGTAGGCAAGGTAGGCAGTGCCTACACTCACTAAAATTATAAAATGGTAATTATTAAATATGAATAGTAAAGGCACGGCAGAATTATGCCTACATAAGAGATCGATCTCTTAGGTAGGCATAATTCTCCGTGCCTTTCATTCGCAGTACATGTAACACGCGAAAGTATGTGCAACTCACATGCTGCTTCAAGCCTTCAATGACAATGGTCTATAAAGGCAGCTGAAATTCCGTCTTTGCACCATGGACTGCATGCATGTGCTGTGCAGCATACTGTGCATGCGCAGCACAAGTTTCATGGCGGGTTTTTCAAAGAAGGATTGCCATTATCTTAAGAGTTTTGCTAAGCAATCTTATGAGGAAATTACCAAAATAATTAAAAATGGCAGGCCAACGCCAAAACTTAAAGAACTTCAACAGCACAAAGGAACAAAATTAATTAGAGCATTTGAAACAGCTTGGTACTATAGGAAAGAGTGGCTCTGCAGTTGTATTTCAACAAATAGACTGTTTTGTTTCCCGTGCCTGTTATTTTCTATATCTAGTGGAACTGTATGTGTAGCAGATGGATACAGTGATTTAAATAATTTGCCTAATGCTTTAAACAAGCACGAGAGGTCTGCTACACATTATGAAAGCCAAATAGAATTGAAGACATTTGGGTTTACACGGGTCGACTTCTTCATAGATAAGCAGAAGAAACTCAGCATCGATATTCACAATGAAAAAGTTAAGGAGAACAGAGAGATGTTAAAAAAGTTAATATGCGCTACTTGCTTTTTGATCAAACAAGAACCTGCTTTTCGCGGTGATAATGAAAACAAAGAATCGCTAAATCATGGAAACTATATTGAGTTACTGAAATATACAGCAAAATTTGATGAAAAATTGGCACATCATTTACAGAATTCATCCGTTTTTTTTCTTGCATTTCTAATGATACAAAATGACTAGATTGAAACAGTAGGCACAGTTGTAGAAAATAATATTAAAGAAGAGATTGCAAAAGCCCCATTCATTGCCATCGAAGTGGATGAATCCAACTGATATTTCAAATACAGCTCAGTGCTCTACTGTATTAAGGTATATATTGGACTGAAATCAAAGAAGCGTTCATAGTCTTTGACAAACAAGGACAGAACTGCTGCTAGTGTAACAGAATGCATATTCAATAATTTAGACAAGTATACTTGTGCTGAGAAACTTGTAGCACAGACATACGATGGAGAAATGGTATCAAACTTAAATGGTATTCAAGCTAAAGTAAGAGAAAAGGCACCATCAGCTTTATTTACCCACTGCTATGCTCATAAGTTGTACCTTGTTCTGTCTCAGTCAGCTAAATTCATACCTAAATGTACAGGCCTTTTCAGGACCATTGACCATTGACTTTTTTCATTGTTCAGTCATTCTACAAAATTGACGTTTACCATTTTTCAGTCATTCCACAAAACAAACGCAATTTCTTGATGAAATAGTGCATTCCAAAGGCCACACAAACCAGATCAGGGCTGCCAACTCTCACGCTTTGAGTGTGAGACTCACGCCCTCAAGCAAACTCTCATGCCCTCACGCTCATCAGAAATTTCTCACGCTCAGTGGTGAGCAATTTTGTGATCAACGAAAATTTCAAAACTCGGATAAACTGCATGGTCCGCGGGTGTTGGAGAGCAGGGGCTGCGGGAGGGATGGGAGCAGAACCAGCGGCCAGAACAGATGCGGGGAGCCGGGACGGACGAGTGTTTGCCGGGGCCGGCATGTCACTCGCTGCAGCTCTGGCCATGGAGCACTCCGGACAATGCATGTCCCGGGCGTCGGAGGCGTCGGAAGCGTTGCGCCGCTGCCGCGAGAGTCACTGTGCCGAAGGGACAGACTCTCAAAGGGAGGTGGAGAGAGAGAGATGGGAAGGAGACAGGGGGGAGAGAGAGAGGGGGGGTGTGAGAGGAGAGAGAGGGGAGAGACAGGGGGGGAGTGAATGGAGAGAGAGAGAAGAGGGAGAGGGGGGGGGTGAGAGAGGGGAGAGAGAGGTAGGGGAGAGAGAGGGGGGAGAGAGAGGGGGGAGAGAGAGGGGGGAGAGAGAGGGGGGAGAGAGAGGGGGGAGAGAGAGGTGGGAGAGAGAGGTGGGAGGGGGGGAAGTGAGAGAGGGGTGAGAGGGAAGAAAGAGGGAGAGGGAGAGGGGGTGGAGAGGGAGGAGAGGGTAGGAGAGGATGGGAGAGAGATGGGGAAGAGAGACGGGTGGTAAAAAGAGGGAGGGGGAAAGAGAGAAACGGGGGAAAGAGAGAGATAGGGGGGCAAAGAAAAAGAGATGGAGACAGAGGAGAAAGAGGGGAGAGAGGGCAAGGGGAAGAGTGAGGTAGGAGGGAGAAATGGGGAAGAGAGGAGGAGAGAGGGGGGAAGAGAGAGAGGTGAGAGGAGAGACAGAGAGAGGGGAAAGAGATAGGGGAGAGTGTGTGGAGAGGGAGAGAGAGGGGGAGATAGAGAGGGAGGGAGAAAGAGGTTGGGGGGAAGCGAGGGGGAGAGAGAGGGAGAGGGGGGAGAGAGAGAGGAGACAGGGGACAAGAGAGAGGGGTAGAGTAAGGTGGGAGGGAGAGAGGGGGGAAAGAGAGGGGAGAGAGGGGGGAAAGAGAGGAGGGAAAGAGAGGAGGGAAGAGAGGAGGGAAGAGAGGAGGGAAGAGAGGAGGGAAGAGAGGAGGGAAGAGAGGAGGGGAGAGAGGAGGGGAGAGAGGAGGGGGAGAGAGAGGGGAGAGAGGGGGGAGAGAGAGGGTGGAGAGAGAGGGGGGGAGAGAGAAGAGAGGGAAGGGGAGAGAGTGAGAGGGGAGACAGGGGGGAGAGAGGGGGTGAGAGGAGAGACAGAGAGGGAGAGAGGAGAGAGAGAGAGAGGGGAAAGAGAGGGGGAGGGGAGAGATAGAGGGGAAGAGAGAGAGGGGGGGTTGAGAGGAGAGAGAGCGGAACAGAGGGGGGAGAGAGAGAGAGTCTTTGTGTCGAATTTGCCCAGGTGACCGGCATGGATCAGGCTGCGGCTCGGTGCATCCTGGAGGATAACCAGTGGCTGCTGGAAGTAAGTTCCAAACACTGGGTAGAAACGGTGGAAGGTAGTGGACTTCAAATGGGGGTGGTTGGAGAAAGCATCCTGCTTGCCTGCTAGATGTTCACTTACTGTAACTGCAGGAAAAATGTTCCCGATGTTGGGGGCGTTCAGAACCATGGGTCACAGTTTAAGAATAAAGGGGGGGGGGGCAGTTAGGACTGAGATGAGGACAAATTTTCTTCACGTAGAGAGTTGTGAATCTGTGGAATTCTCTGCCACAGAAGGCAGTGCAGGCCAATTCACTGGATGTTTTCAAGAGAGAGTTACATTTAGTTCTTGGGGCTAACGACATCAAGGGATATGGGGAAAAAACAGGAAAGAGATACTGGTTTTAGATGAATAGCCATGATCAGCAGTGCTGGCTCGAAGGGCCGAATGGCCTATTCCTGCACCTATTTTCTATGTTTCTTTGCTTGAGTATATGGCAATAAAACTCGATCACTTGATTTTGAAGCATTCATGCATGGTGGAGGTATAATGTAGTCATAGAGTGATACAGTGTGAAAACAGGCCCTTCGGCACAACTTGCCCACACCCGCTAACATGTCCCAGCTACGCTACCTGCTTTTGGTCCATACCTCCAAACCTGTCCTATCCATGTATCAGTCTAACTTTTTCTTAAATGTTGGGATGGTCCCTGCCTCAACTACCTCCTCTGGCAGCTTGTTCCATACACCCATCACCCTTTGTGTGGATAAAGTTACCCCTTAAAAAGTTAACTCTTAATAATACTTCATACAAAAAACATCGAAATCATACTTCTACAGTAAACTAAAACATGATTTTAATACATCAAATTTCAAAAAGTTCCTACCCTTCTTCCACACCCTCTCCCCACTCGGTTCCTCCACTCCCTCACCGGGTACCCCCAAGACCAGTGATCAGTGATCGCACAGCCTCCCCCCTTTCAAAAACGCTCCAATCCAATTTATAGCATATATATTGCATTCAAGTGTAAGTTGTAAGACTCGCTACGCTATGCACCATATTGCACAATTTCAAGCTGAAAAATGCAAATGTTCTGTACCAATGGGAGGGGGCACATTGGGAATCAAAATCTCGTTCAAAACGTCCAATTAAAGAAGAAAGAGCACGAATGTTTGATCTGATATTGGTTGATATATTGAAGCATTTGGAAGCAAGATACAGTGACTTCAAAAATTTACAATTTATTTCCTCAGTTGATGGAAACAAGTTTCAAAAACGTGCTTGTCAAATTGATCAGGAGGCAATAGAAAGTTTAGAAAGGAACTACGGTAACTTCTTTGATGTCAAAAGACTGAAATCGGATCTAATGCACGTGTTTTCGGGATAAATCATTTAAAGATTTACTTGTTTTTATATTACAAAATGGACTGGAACAAACGTTGCCTGAAGCTGAGAAGCTGCTACAATTAATTTTCACATTTCCTGCTACAACAGTTTCTGTTGAGAGATCATTTTCAGCTTTGAAAAGAATTAAAAGTTTCACCAGGAATAGAATGTCCAATGAAAGGCTTTCATCACTTGCTTTAATTTCTAATGAAAAGGAAAGATTTTCAAAAGCCGACTGACAGCTTACCGGAGAGGAGAACAATCTTGCACATGTTTTTAAGATTTATAAAAGTCGACTGACTGACTGCCTACCCTGAGTAATTACTCCCGGCACGTGCCTGCTCCCAACCTATAATGATGTCTGTGTTCAAAAGGGAACTGCAGATGCTGGAATATCGAAGGTACACAAAATTGCTGGGGAAACTCAGCGGGTGCAGCAGCATCTATGGAGCTGAAGAAGGGTTTCGGCCCGAAACGTCGCCTATTACCTTCGCTTCATAGATGCTGCTGCACCCGCTGAGTTTCCCCAGCAATTTTGTGTACCTTCTATAATGATGTCTGTCCATTTCCCTCCGTGGATGCTGCCAGACCCGTTGAATTCCTGTAGTGGTCTTTTTTTTGCTCTGTTTCGCATAGTTTCTGTGTTTTAAGACTTTAATTTTAAAATCAATAAAAAAAAATAAAAAATCTGAATGTGGATCTGAAGAGAAAGATAATTTAAATTGAACTGACACAAGTGTGAAGAAGGTGAAGACAAGACACCAAAAGCTGGAGCAACTCAGCAGACGGAACAGGCAGCGGAAAGCGTAACGTTTCAGGTCGAGACCCTTCTTCAGAGGTGCTCATTCCTTCAGCGCTACCCATTCCTTATCTCCAGAGGTGCTGCCTGTCCCGCTAAGTTACACCAGCATTTTGTGTCTATCCTCGGTGTAAACCAGCATCCGCAGTTCCTTCCCACACATTTCGACCGACACAAAGACATACCATGTCACCCACCTTTTATGAGCAAACATCTTAAGAAAGAACAACTGCTTGTAACACAGGTGTCTGCCTCTGACGAAAAAGAGAACGTTTTAAGCAAGGCTTGCCTGAAGTGAAGCTTTATATATCCATTCAACAGTTTGTTTAAAAGTCCATGAAATGTATAAATCCTTTCAGGATGAAAGAGGCATAGCCTTCAGCTCAAAGAATGCACTCATGAATGCGAAGAAACTCAGCAAAACAAACAGCCTAGAAATTGGACTGCACAAATCAACAAATCTGTGTGCAATGTAATCAAATTAAAAACGACCAAACTTCAGCCATCATCGACTCTGAATTGGGCCGGCACAGTGGCAGAGTTGCTGCTTTACGGCGCTAGAAACCAGGGTTCAATCCCAATCGCAACGGGTGCACGGAGTTTGTACGTCCTCCCCGTGACCTGCGTGTGTTTTCTCCGGGAGCTCCGGTTTGTAGGTGAATTGGCTTCGGTAAAATTGTAAATTATCCCTCGTGTGTACGGGATCGCTGGTCAGCAAGGACTCGGTGGGCCGAAGGGCCTGTTTCGAAGGGGTGTATCACTGAAGTGAACTAAACTAAATTCCCCGTGATTACCAAAATACACTTGTTCATTCCCCCTGAATGTTCACTGAATTTTAACTTTCTCCACATGTCCAACCCCAGTAACTAATCCCTCTCCCACTCCTTATATACCATTTCAAAGGCAGTTGACCTAGTAAGCCCTTCAATTATCAGTCAGTTTGAACCTCTCTTCCCATACATTCACTCACCACCACCATTTCCAGGACAATTTAGTTTAGTTTAGTTTAGTTTAGAGATTACCGGGTGGAAGCAGGCCCTTCGGCCCACCGTTTGTTTTTCATACTATCCAATCAGAACAGATAATATTATACATAAAAGGTAGACAAAAATGCTGGAGAAACTCAGCGGGTGAGGCAGCATTTATGGAGCGAAGGAAGAGGCGATGTTTCGGGTCGAGACACTTCTTCAGACTGAAATTATATACATAGATATAATCAATGTCAAACTCAGGTACGATACAATATTTTTCATTTCAAAATATCAAATATCAAGGATATTTATAAGGAGGAAGTTGACAGAGCCTTGATTAGTGTGGGTGTCAGGGGTTATAGGGAAAAGACAGGAGAATGGGGTTGAGGAGAGGAAAAGATAGAACAGCCACGATGGAATGGTGGAGTAGGCTTGATGGGCCGAATGGCCGAATTCTGCTTCTCTCACTTGTGAACATATAGGCAGAGCAAAGGGGTAGATACAGAATGCAGAATATAGTTCTCAGCATTGTAGCGCACCATTTCCAATGTCTGCAAAGGGGTAGAGATGAATCGGATAGTACCCCAGCTGATGAACAAAGCGTTCACAAGCCTGATAATAAAGAGGAAGGAGCTGTGCATGAATCTGGTGGAGCGCCTTTTTAATTATCCGCACTATCTGCCGGAGGGGAGCAGGGGGAACAAGTCTTTGGTTATGTGTAGGAAGGAGCGGCAGATGCTGTTTTACACCAAAGATAGACCGTAACTCAGCGGGACAGGCGCCAGCTTTCGGCAGCGGCCCGACTCGGAGCTGAGGCTGTGGCGGCCCGACTCGGAGTGGAGACTGACCTGTGCGCGGCTGCCCGGCCAGCAGCTGTCTGTCTTTTCATCTTTTTTTTTATTTTTAGTTAGTTAAAGTGTTTTGTTTGGAGGTCTAGACTTTTTTATGTGGGGGGGTGGGAAGGGGGAAACTACCTTTCAGGGTCCCTACCTGGTCGGAGAGGCAGCTTTTCTCCGGGCTGCAGTATTGACCCGTCCTCGCGGCCTACCAGCGGGCCTGGAGCGGCGTTTCCTGTCGGGCACTGCCCAGAACCACGGCTTCGGCAGCGGCACAGCGCTGGAGCGCTAACGTGGAGCGGGCGATGCCTTGCCCGGGTCGCCGCGCTGGAGCTCCGGTGAGCTGCGACCGCCGGGTAAAACATCGCGGAGCTGCGGGACTGTGGAGCGACCAGCTGCGGGCGGCGGCGCCGAACTTTACACCGGGAGCCTGGGATCTCGCGATGAGATCGCCAGTTGTGGAGCTCCAACCGGCGCGGCCTTGTTGGCTTTGGAAGCCGCGGCCTCCAGTACGGAAACGGCCGTACCAGGTGTCCCAAGCCGCTGTGAGGATTCTCCTGACGCCGGAGCACCATCACCCGGCGAGAACGGCCAGGAACATCGGGCCTCCGTAGAGGCAACTGTGGAGGCCTCAATTGGCTCGACTATGGGTGAACTGGGGTTGGGGACTGGACTTTGTGCCTTCCCTCATGGTGGGAGCCATTGTGGGGGGATGTTCTTTATGTTTAAATCTCTTATTAATGTTATGTCTGTATTCTTTCTTTATGTGCTGCATTGGCAAGAAGCATTTCACTACACCTAGGTGTATGTGACCAATAAATAACCTTTGACTTTGACTTTGACTTTGAGACGGCATTCCGGCTTTCGGCAGCGGCCCGAATCGGAGCTTAGGCAGCGGCGACATCACCACGGAGGTCCGCTGGACTGGAGGGTGGCATCTTCGGCCTGGATCGCCTCAGCGCAGAGGGAGAACAAGGAGGGAAGAGACAGAGACTAAGACTTTTGCCTCCATCACAGTGAGGAGGTGCTTGGTGAACTCACTGTGGTGGATGGTAATTTATGTTTATTGTATGTTTTGTTATTTATTATTATTGTGTATGACTGCAGGCAGGGAGAGGGAGAGGGAGAGGGGTGAGGAGAGGGAGATGGAGAGGGGGAGGAGAGAGGGGTAGGGTACGGGAGGAGAGAGGGATGGGGAGAGAGGTGTGGGGGAGGGGGGGAGAAATGGGGGAGGGAGGGGAGGAGGGAGATGGGGTAGGGGAGGGAGGTGGAAGAGTGTGGAGGGAGGGGGGAGAGAGTGGGGAGGGAGAGGGGGAGGAGAGAAGTGGAAGAGTGGGTAGGGAGGGAGGGGTAAAGGGGTAGGGGGAGTGGTGGAAGAGGGACAGAGGGGTGGGGTGAGAGGGGAGGGAGGGGGAAGGGAGGGGGAGAGAGAGGGGTGGGGGAGTAGTGGAAGAGGGACAGAGGGGTAGGGGGAAGAGGGCGGAGGGAGAGAGGGAAAGGGGTGGGGTAGAGAGGGAAGGGGGGTGGGGGAGAGAGGGATGGGGGTGGGAGGAGGAGGGGGAGGAGAGGGGTGAGGAGAGGGAGATGGAGAGGGGGAGGAGAGAGGGGTGGGGGAGGGGGAGGGGGGAGATGGGGTACCACCATGAGGTACCACCTCCAGTTTAAATTCCATTTGGAATATTTTGGAGGGCCAAGAAACCAAGAACCAAGAAGGATGGGTGACGTTTCGGGTCGAGACACTTCTTCAGACAGAGTCGGGGAGAGGGAAACTGGAGAAGTGAACGGGCACAAAGAGAAGTCTTCGGTTATGTTGGCTACTTTTCCTAGGATTCATGAAGAGTCAATGGTCGGGCGCTGGGCTCTGTGGTGTACAGAGCTCCATCCACAACTCTGCTATTTTTTGCGATCTTGGGCAGAGCTGTTCCCAAACTAAGCTGTGTATGCTCTCTATGGTTCATTTGCAGAAACTTGTAAGAGTCATTGGAGAAGTGCCAAAATTTCCTGTTTCCTGATGAAGTAGAGGCATTGAAGTGCTTTCTTTGAGTCATAGACTGATACAATGTGGAAACAGGCCCTTGAGCCCAACTTGCCCACACTGGCCAACAGGCCCTTGAGCCCAACTTGCCCACACTGGCCAACAGGCCCTTGAGCCCAACTTGCCCACACTGGCCAACAGGCCCTTGAGCCCAACTTGCTCACACTGGCCAACAGGCCCTTGAGCCCAACTTGCCCACACTGGCCAACAGGCCTTTGAGCCCAACTTGCCCACACTGGCCAACAGGCCCTTGAGCCCAACTTGCCCACACTGGCCAACAGGCCCTTGAGCCCAACTTGCCCACACTGGCCAACAGGCCCTTGAGCCCAACTTGCCCACACTGGCCAACAGGCCCTTGAGCCCAACTTGCTCACACTGGCCAACAGGCCCTTGAGCCCAACTTGCCCACACTGGCCAACAGGCCCTTGAGCCCAACTTGCCCACACTGGCCAACAGGCCCTTGAGCCCAACTTGCCCACACTGGCCAACAGGCCCTTGAGCCCAACTTGCCCACACTGGCCAACAGGCCCTTGAGCCCAACTTGCCCACACTGGCCAACAGGCCCTTGAGCCCAACTTGCCCACACTGGCCAACAGGCCCTTGAGCCCAACTTGCCCACACTGGCCAACAGGCCCTTGAGCCCAACTTGCCCACACTGGCCAACAGGCCCCAACTACACTAGTCCCACCTGCCTGCATCATCATCATCATCATCATCATCATCATCGTTGAATACATCAACGGGCACGGTGCCTTACAATGCTATGTACGACAGTGATCGCAACTTCTACTGAAGTTTGGATGGCCGTTGGCTCGCTAGGAGCTCATCCGCCCTTTGACGGGTCTTGTTGGGGGTCCACACACAGCCCCCTCCTCACCTGTCTGTTTCTTAAACATTGGGATAGTCCCAGCTTCACCTACCTCCTCTGGCAGCTTATTCGATACACCCACCACCCTTTGTGTGAAAAGGTTAACCCTCAGATTCCTAGTAAATCTATTCCCCTTCACCTTGAACTTATGTCCTCTGGTCCTCGATTCCCTTACTCTGGGCAAGAGACTCTGTGCATCTACCCGATCTATTCTTTTCATGATTTTATATATCGTGATTCTTAACTGTTGCTTCAATGGTTTTTTCCCAAGACAATGTTTTGGTTATATTAACACCAAGGAGCTTGAAGCTCTCAACCCTTTCCACTTTGGCACCATCAATGCTGATTACAGCATGTACTCCACCATGCTTCCTGAAGTCAATAAGTGGCTTCTTTATATCGCCGACATTGACGGAGAGAGGTTGTTGTCCTGACACCATGTTACTAAGTTCTCTATCTCCTTCCTGTACTCCATCTCGTCATTGTTCATGATCTGGTGTCAATTGCAAACTTGCAGATGGAGTTAGAGCCAAATTTGCTCACATCATCTTGAGTGTAGTTTAGTTTAGTTTAGCAATACAGCGTGGAATCAGGCCCTTCGGCCCACCGAGTCTGCTCCGACCACAATCCCCGCACACTAACACTATCCTACACTAGGAACAATTTACATTTATACCAAGCCAATCATATAGTATATTAAATTATGAGGCGCAGATTCTCACAGTGAAAACAAGCCCTTGGGCCCAACTTGCCCACACCGGCCAACATGTCTCAAGTACATTAGTCACATTTGCCAGCTTTTGGTCCATATCCCTCTAAATCTGTCCTGTGGAATTCTTTGCCACAGAAAACTGTAGAGGCCAAGTTAATGGATATTTTTAAAGCATTGATTCTTGATTAGTATGGGTGTCAGGGGTAATGGGGAGAAAGCAGGAGAATGGCGTTAGGAAGGAGAGATAGATCAGCCATGATTGGATGGCGGAGTAGACTTGATGGGCCAAATGAGCTAATTCTACTCCTATTACTTATGACCTTATCCATGCACCTGGACGTCTGAGTACGAGTGTGGGAGGAAACCAAAGATCTCGGAGAAAACCCACGCGGGTCACGGGGAGAAC
This sequence comes from Amblyraja radiata, assembly GCF_010909765.2. NCBI lineage: Eukaryota > Metazoa > Chordata > Chondrichthyes > Rajiformes > Rajidae > Amblyraja > Amblyraja radiata. Next base: position 113,106,630 of record NC_045957.1, read on the forward strand.
GTACAAACTCTGTACAGACAGCAGCCGTAGTCGGGATCGAACCTGGGTCTCTGGCGCTATAAGACAGCAAATCTACTGCTGCGCCAATGTGCCGCACTAAAGGGAGCATGATAGGGGACTGAGAAGGCATCATTGCACATGGAACGGTAGCGAAGGCCCAAATAGACAATATGTTTAAGAGCTCTATCTAACTCTCTCTTGAAAGCATCCAGAGAATTGCCCTCCACTGCCTTCTGAGTCAGAGAATTCCACAAATTCACCTCGTGAACCAACGCTTCATTCCCTCAATAGCAAGAATGTCCTTCCTCAAATTTGGAGACCACAATACTCCAGGTGTGGTCACCAGGGCCCTGTACAACTGCAGAAGGACCTCTTTGCTCCTATACTCAACTCCTCTGGTTATGAAGGCCAACATGCCATTAGCTTTCTTCACTGCCCGCCGTACCTGCATGCCTACTTTCAGTAAGTAGGTATGTTACAATACTTACCTTCAGCGGCGCTGCAATTCTGCCACTGGCCGTGTGCGCGATTTTGGCGCGTTTGAGGGGGTGCGGGGTTAAAATGCGTTTTTTTTCCGACCTGGTCCTGGATAATATTTTGTTGGAGTGCAAGATTTTACTAAAGAATCGTTCTGACGGCCGTTCTGTGTGTTTTGTTTTTTAATTCGCCCGACAAGTTAATCGCTGGAGTGATTTTAAAATCAGATTCTGAAGCCTCTGTAGGGGACAGGTAAAAGAAAGTAGTTTATTTTTATGTATAAAAGTGTTTCTTAAGATGCATTTAATTCACATTTTAAGTTGCGAAACGGTTATTTTTTTCCCCGAAGAACCAGCAGTGTATTTGCTGCCGATATGGGGGACTAAAATCACCGCAACTTCAACGTTCCAAATGGTCGCATTCCAGAAAACCCCACTCGCAAGCTGATTTAAAGGGCCATTAATTTACAGGTATTAAACATTAAATTCCTTCCATTTGGCCTATAAATCCATGACAATGAGATAAAAAATTATGTTATATTGTGAATTCTTGTGTGAATGTTATTTGGACACTTAGGCTATTTAAAAATGTTAATCTATTCTTAAGAAATGGATAGATGTTTAGATCTAGTAATTGAATTTTGTAATTAGCTACAATTAGGTAACTAACTAATTATATACTTTAATTTCATCTAAGTAAGATTGTTTCATATTTGTTTCAGAATGCTTCAATCTATAATAACTGAAAATTTCTTTCAGTTCTCTTAAATTTTAAGAAAGGTATGGGCTTTTAAATGTTCTCGATCACAGCTTTTGTGTTAAGTCAATGAAAAAGCAATAGGGAACAAGATGCCAATTTCCGAGTATGAAAATGGCCATAACCTTTTTAATACTGAAGCTATGAAAGTGAATTAGGTGTCAAATTAAACTTCTTTTTATGCTTTATCTGATGGGATAAATTAAAGACTTGATTTTTAAAATCTCAAAATTTTGTAACATTGCTACAGTAAGGGTCCCAAAGGGTCGCGGGCCGTGCCATACCCTCGCTCGCCCGTGGAGGAAACTAAACTAAACTAAACTATTTACATGCTGAGTCCCAAACCCTTGCAAACTGCACTTTCATATATAAAATCATGAGAGGAATGGATCAGTTAGACAGACTATGTGAAACCTGCCTAGATAATATGACCAATGGGATTAAGCAACCTGCGAAAGAATCTTCTCTTTAATATTATTATCTGCTGATGTGCTGAAGTTTAAATAATGAAGTCTTCTGTGAGGTGCTAAGCATCTTGTGTAGACTAGCTCATACATTTGATACCACTCCACAATAGTAATCTGTCCCTTGTGTGGAAGATAGCGTTCATGTACAGGATGATCACTGGTTGGCGCAGACTCAGCGGGCCGAAGGGCCTGTATGTCTAAAATCTAAATTAAACTCAGCGGGTCAGGCAGCATCTCTGGAGAGCATGAATTGGTGATGTATCGGGACGGGACACACCTTCAGTCTGAAGAAGGATCATGGCCCGAAACATCACCTATCCATGTTTCCACAGACTCTGTCTGACCCGTAGAGTTACTCCAGCACATTGTGTCTTTTTTTCTAAACCAGCAACTGCAGTTCCTTATTTCTACCTACTGAACCAACATAGCTTATACATAAGGTACACAAAAAAGCTGGATAAACTCAGCGGGTGCAGCAGCATCTATGGAGCGAAGGAAATAGGCAACGTTTCGGGCCGAAACCCTTCTCAGACTGTATAAGCTATGTATAAATAGCTTATACATAGTCTGAAGAAAGGCCTCGACCCGAAATGTCACCTATTACTTTTCTCCAGTGATGCTGCCTGACCCGTTGAGTTACTCCAGAGTCTATCTTCGGTTTAAACCAGCATCTGTAGTTCCTTCCTACACAAAGGGTGGTGGATGTATGGAACAAGCTGCCAGATGAGGTAGTTGAGACTTGGACTACCCCAACGTTTAAGAAACAGTTAGACAGGTACATGGATAGGATAGGTTGGGAGGGATATGGACAAAGCGCAGGCAGGTGGGCCGAGTGTAGCTGGGACCTGTTGGCCGGTGTGGGAAAGTTTGGCCGAAGGGCCTGTTTCCACGATGTATCACTCTATGACATAGGTTATGGATTGCTGCGATGGGACTCAGTGCCCTTGGGCCACGGAGTGCATAGGAAAACAGCTGGTGATCTCGCTTTTGTTGGAAATGTCTGACGTCAGATGGGGATAAGATTACAGACGCCTAGTGATGCACTCCATGGAAAAATAGACTCTGCTCAAAATAGATATCCAGCTTCACGCGGGAAGAATCTTTACTTTGATAATGTATTAAAGGGGATGAAAATATGGAATCGCATCCCAGTGGGAATTGGTAGCTCTCGGAAAGGGTGGGGGAGGCGCGAGTGTAGGATGAACAAACAAAGTCACTGTAAGGTGAAATATGATGCAAGCTATATCCTGTAAGTCATAAATAAAACAGATAGACATGGTGGACTGAGAAACAATGAGATAGAGTCATAAAGTCATGGGGTCTTACAGCGTGGAAACAGCCCTTTCGGACCAACTTGCCCACACTGGCCAACATGTCCTATCTACATTAGTCCCAGCTACCTGCGTTTGGCCCATATCCCTCTAAAGCTGTACCTGGATGTTTCTTAAACGTTGCAATTTTACCTGCCTCTGGCAGCTCATTCCATACACTCACCACCCTTAGCGTGAAAAAGTTACCCCTCAGATTCTTATTAAATCTTTGCCCCCTCCTCCTTAAACCTATGTCCTCAGGTTCTCAATTGTTCTATTCTGGGCAAGAGACTCTGCCTAACTGATCTATTCCTCTCATGATTTTATATATGATTGTATAAGATCCTCATCCTCCTGCTCTCCAAGGAGACCTAGACTGCTCAACATCTTCCTATAGCTCGCGCCCTCGAGTCCTGGCAACATCCTAGTGAATCTTCTCTGCACCCTCTCCAGCTTGGGACAGTTATTGTCCAACAGCCATTCCAATAGGCCATCCAGATACAAATAGTATTTGCAGCATATTCTGGGTACAACATATTTTCATACCTTGCAGATATTTTTTTTTTTGCTCATCAAAGTGTGGCTTCATTGCATAAATAGCTTTGCTATAAAATAGACACAAAGTGCTAAAGTAACTCAGCGGGTTTGGCAGCATCTCTGGAGAAAAAGGATGGCTGACGTTTTGAGTCGGGACCCCTCTTCAGTACAAAATGCCTAAGATAGACACAAGTTGCTGAAGTAACTCAGAATGTCAGGCAACGTCTCTGGAGAAATTGGATGGGTGATATTTTGGGTCAGGACACTTTTTTAGACACTGTAAAATACCTCTTTTGCTTCCAAGCCCTCCCCTGCACCACTGTTTCTCTCTTTATTCCTACTTCTGTGAATATTAATACATGATGGCAGGTTTATAGGACTTTGGTTAGGCCGCATTTGGAGTGTTGCGTGCAGTTCTGATCGCCCCATCCCATAGAAACACAGAAACATAGAAAATAGGTGCAGGAGTAGGCCATTCGGCCCTTCGAGCCTGCATCGCCATTCAATATGATCATGGCTGATCATCCAACTCAGTATCCCGTACCTGCCTTCTCTCCATACCCCCTGATCCCTTTAGCCACAAGGGCCACATCTAACTCCCTCTTAAATATAGCCAATGAACTGGCCTCAACTACCTTCTGTGGCAGAGAGTTCCAGAGATTCACCACTCTCTGTGTGAAAAATGTTTTTCTCATCTCGGTCCTAAAGGATTTCCCCTCTATCCTTAAGCTGTGACCCCTTGTCCTGTCCAACCCCTTAAGAATTTTGTAAGTTTCTATAAGATCCCCTCTCAATCTTCTAAATTCTAGCGAGTACAAGCCGAGTCTATCCAGTCTTCATATGAAAGTCCTGACATCCCAGGAATCAGTCTGGTGAACCTTCTCTGTACTCCCTCTATGGCAATAATGTCCTTCCTCAGATTTGGAGACCAAAACTGTACGCAATACTCCAGGTGTGGTCTCACCAAGACCCTGTACAACTGCAGTAGAACCTCCCTGCTCCTATACTCAAATCCTTTTGCTATGAATGCTAACATACCATTCGCTTTCCCAGCAAGGATGTGGAAGCTTTGGACAAGGTGCTGAGGAGGTTCATAGGACGATGCCTGGATTATGGGGTATTAGGCACAAGGAGAGGCTGGACAGACTTGGATTCTTCTCTCCGAAACACCGGAGCCTGAGGGGAGACCTGTCTGAAGTACACAAAATTAAAAAAGGTTTAGATAGGTCGGAGTCAGGATGGAAATATCTTGGTTAGTACGGGTGTCAGTGGTTATGGGGGGAAGGCAGGAGAATGGGGTTGAGAGGGAAAGATAGATCAGCCATGATTGAATGGTGTAGACTAGATGGGCCGAATGGCCTAATTAATCTCCTTTCACTTATGAAATATCAAATGCTAGAAAACATAGCTTTAAGGTGAGAGGGGCAAAGCTTTAAAGAGATGTACAGTGCAAGCTTTTTACACAGAGGGCAGCGAGTGCCTGGAACACCCTGCCAGGGGTGGTGGTGGAGGTAGATACCATAGTAGCATTTAAGAGACTTTTGGATAGGCACATGAATATGTCGGGAAAGGAGGGACATGGATTATGTGCAGGCAGATAAGACTCGGTCTTGGCATAATGGTCAACCCAGACTTTGTGGGCCGAAGGGCCTGTTCCTGTACTGTACTGTTCTACTGTATGTTTACATTATGTACATTTGACGCACTTAGACTGCGAAACACATCGCTTCAAGGATTATATAATCCTTCTTGGCAGTTCCGATGAATTTCAGACCTATGTTTGTTGTGAAGTAATTACTCTGGTACTGCATTTGAGAGTGCAGCCTGTTAAGAGGGAACTGAGTAGGAAGGAACTGCAGATGCTGGTTTAAACTGAAGATCGACACAAAAAGCTGGAGTAACTCAGCGGGACAGGCAGCATCTCTGGAGAGAAAGAATGGGTGATGTTTCGGGTTGAGACCCTTCTTCAGACTGGTCAGGGATAAGGGAAACGAGAGATATAGGCAAAGAAGTAGAGAGATAAAGAACAACGAATGAAAGATATGCAAAAATGTAATGATGATAGAGGAAACAGGTCAAGAGGGAACTGAACTAATTTATACCACATTGAGCTAGTAGAATGGCTTCTCACCAACTTTGTTAATCAGTTCATCAACCTTGTTGCAGGCAAGTTCAGACAGGACCATCGTAATGGAGTGTGGCAACTGGGAATTAGCGTAGCAATTTGCACGGGTGGATTTCTTCATCTCATCAATCTAACAGGGGCAGCACGGTGGTGCAGCGGTAGAGTTGCTGCCGTACAGCGTTTGCAGCGCTGGAGACCCGGGTTCGATCCCGACTACGGGTGCTTGTCTGTACGGTGTTTTCACGTTCTCCCCGTGACCGCGTGGGTTTTGTCTGAGATCATCCCATTTCCACCCACACTCCAAAGACGTAGTGGTTTGTAGGTTAATTGGATTGGTGTACATGGGTAAAAACAGTGTGCATAGTGTGTGTGGCGTAGTGTTAATGTGCGGGGATTGCTGGTCGGTGCGGACTCGGTGTGCCCAAGGGCCTGCTTCCGCGCTGTATCTCTAAATTAAACTAAACTAAATCATTTTTCAACCTGAAGGCGTTGAAAACCTTTTTTTGTTCTTCCCTCCCTCCCTCCCCTTCTTCATTATTGTATATCTGTCTAGACCTGGTGCAGCATTGGAGAAAACGCTGTTGTTTTGAAACATGTATTTTATGACAATGCAGAATGTCTCTCTTGTGGCTTCTCACAAAATACCTGGAGGGTACAGATATGCACAGAGACAGCTTGGAAGCGTGTGTGGCTGCCGAATGACTAATATGCGAGACCAGCAGATGGTGAGAGTATGGTAATCTAATCCACCAAAGGATTACTTCCAAAGCTCTTTCTCCCGCCCCTAAGATCTTTGTCAAGGTTGGAATGTTAAATTTATTCAACCTTTGCACTTCAACGTGATCATTTCATCAGATTTTTTTTAAATTGCGTACTTTCCATCAGAATTAGTTTAGTTTATTTTAGTTTAGCGTAGGAAAGAGATGCTGGTTTAAATCGAAGGTAGACACAAAATGCTGGAGTAACTCAGTGGGACAGGCAGCATCTTTGGAGAGAAGGAATGGGTGGCATTTCAGGTCGAGACCACTCTTCAGACTCTTTGTGTCTACCTTTAGTTTAGTTTAGTTTAGTTTCGTTTATTGTCACGTGTACCGAGGTACAGTAAAAAGCTTTTGTTGCGTGCTAACCAGTCAGCGGAAAGACAATACGTGATTTCAATCGAGCCATTTACAGTGTATAGACACATGATAAGGGAATAACGTTTAGTTAAAGGTAAAGCCAGCAATGTCCGGTCAAGGATAGTCTGAGGGTCACCAATGAGGTAGATAGGAGTTCAGGACTGCTCTCTGGTTGCAGTAGGATGATTCAGTTGCCTGACACAGGCAGCATCCCTGGAGAGAAGGAATGGGTGATGTTTAGGCTCGAAACGACCCGAAACTCCAGAGATGCTGCCTGTCCCGCTGAGTTACTCCAGCTTTTTATATCCATCTTTGGTTTAAACCAGCATCTGCAGTTCCTTCCTTCACAAGTGATAGATGGATGCAGGTCAGGCGGGGTTGGTTGACGGATGAAGGAAGGAAGGTTGGAGATAGCAACAGTAGTTGGAAGGTGAGAAGTGGCGAACCAAAGGCAGTAGATTCTGGAATGTGAGAGGATAGGAAGGCAAAGAATGGAACAAAGTGCTGGAGTAACTCAGTGGGTCATGCAGCATCTCTGGAGAGAAGGAATGGGTGACGTTTCGGGTCATGATAGTGTTAGTGCGCGGGATTCAGGGGTTGTTTCTTCCCAGCTGTTATCAAGCAACTGAATCATCCTACCACAACCAGAGAGCAGTGCTGAACTACTATCTACCTCGGTGCAAGAAGGAACTGCAGTTGCTGGTTTAAATCGAAGATAGACACAAAAATCTGGAGTAACTCAGCGAGGGTCTCGAGCCTCGACCCGAAACGTCACCCATTCCTTCCCTCCAGAGATGCTGCCTGTCCCGCTGAGTCACTCCAGCTTTTTGTGTACTATCTACCTCTGATATCCCTCGGACTAACCTTGACCGGACTTTGCTGGCTTTACCTTGCATTAAACGTTATTCCGTTATCCTGTATCTACAGTATACACTGTAATTGATTGATTGTAATCATGTATAGTCTTTCTGCTGACTGGTTAGCAGGCAACAGAAAGCTTTTCACTGTACCTCGGTACACGTGACAATAAACTGAACTGAAACTGAAACTGGGGGGGGGTCGCTGGTCAGTGCAGACTCGATGGGCCGAAGGACCTGTTTCCGGGCTGTATCACTGAACTAAAGTCTACTTTTGTGGCACAACCCTGATTTCTTTGTCATTTTCACCGCTCCGCCGAACCCATTTCACAGCAGAGTATTCTTTGCTGTGGGAATGTGTAATATTTCTACTGTACGAAGGAATCAAGTTGTAAATGCTTACCTGCACACAATTTACATAGTTGGCATTTCCCATTGTGCAGTCAAATTATATTTTTCAATCAACATGAATGAAATATGAACAGTCCGACTTTCTTTTTTTGTTAAGCAAAGGATACGTGAATTTTAAAAGCCCTTTAACTGATTCTTGAACATTAAGAATCCAACCGTAAAAGAACCAAGAGAGGGGAGGAACTTATTTTACTGATTGTATGCCGCCTTCCCCTCAGCTAACATTGATCTATTCTATATTTTCCTTGATCTCATCCTCTTTCATGTCTCATTTTCACACCTTACACTTCCTTATCTCGGTGTCTCCCTCTCACTGGAATTTGGAAGGATGAGAGGATATCTCGTAGAAACATATAAAATTCTTAAGGGATTAGACAGGCTAGATGCAGGAAAAATGTTCCCCGTGTTGGGGGAGTCTGGAACCAGGGGTTCCACACAGTTTAAGGCCATTTAGGACTGAAATGAGGAAAAACTTCTTCACCCAGAGAGTTGTGAATCTGTGGGATTCAGAGGGCTGTGGAGGCCAATTCACTGGATGTTTTCAAGAGAGAGATTTAGCTCTTAGTGCTAATGGAATCAAGGGATATGGGGAAAAAGCAGGAACAGGGTACTGATTTTAGATGATCAGCCATGATCATATTGATCGGCAGTGCTGGCTCAAAGGGCCGAATGGTCTACTTCTGTACCTATGTTTCTATGTTTCTATGTATCAGCTAAATAGGTGGAACGCAATACCTAATACAGATGTCCATTTAAATAGGTAACACAAGTAGGATGGCAGCAAATAATTAAACACCTGGTATCTGACTCATATTGTTTTTAGAAAGTCATTTTCAATTAACCTAGCTTTGCCTTTGGGACCAAAGAGAAACGTAATGCATTTCAACAGATATCTTAATTTCTGATCTACGTTTGTAATTCCTCAGAACGAGGGCAGCAAGGTGGCACAGCAGTGCAGTTGCTGCCTTACAGTGCTAGAGATCCGGCTTCAATCCTTACTATGGGTGCTTGGCTGTACGGAGTATGTACGTTCTCCCCTAAAAGAATTGTGTGGGTTTTATCCAAGATCTTCAGTTTCCTCCCACACTCCAACGACATACAGGTTTGTAGGTTAATGGGATTGGTATAAATGTAAATTGTCCCTAGTGTGTGTCGGATAGTGGTAAGACACGGGGATCGCTGGTCGGCCCGGACTTGGTGGGCCGAAGGGCCTGTCTCCGTGCTATATCTCTAAAAACTATAAAGTAAAAATAGCACACCAGAGTGTCATAGTCAAGGAGTCACACAGTGCGGAAACAGGCCCTTCGGCTCAACTTGCCCATACCAACCAATATGTCCCATCTACCCTTGTCCCACCTGCCTGCGTTTGGCCCATATCCCTCTAAACTTGTCCTATTTGCTAATTTGTCAAGTTGCTTCTTAAACATTGCGATTGCCCCTGTCTCAGCCACCTCCTGTGTTCATCTAACACCACACTCCTGTGTAACTCCTGCATTTTTTAGTTCACCATTGGTGAGTTGCTTGTGGTAGGCCCCTCTCGGTCATGACTGACCATGGGTGAAGCATCCTGGTCGGATGCAAGCCTGGGCGATGTCATATGGAGGACAGGCTGTTGCCCACGCAGCACGTCCCCCCTCTCCACGTCGCTGATCGATTCAAAGGAACAGCAGGGCCGTTACAGTTTGGCACCAGCGCCGTCGCAGGAGCTGCCAGAACGAGGTTGTAGACAACGACAAACTGCCTTAGGGGTTCTGACTCCGGATTTTCTTGAGGTTTACTCCTGGAGCCTTTTCCATGACTGGATATGGTCACAAGGCAGTGGAGGTTTTAAATCAGAGTTTTCACTCTCCTGGATGGACTGCCTTCCCAGGCTGATGAGCCCCATCTGCCCGAGACTCGTGGGGGCGGGAGCGTCTACCTTCCCGTGCAGGTCTATAGCACCTGCCCACTGGGCAGTAATCTTTCAAATTTCCACACAATGATTCTTCCTAGTAGAGTCATAGAGTTAAACAGCATGAAAACAGGCCCTTCGGCCCAACCTGCCCATGACAACCAAGATACCGATTGACGCTAGTCCCACCTACCTGCGTTTGGCCCATATCCCTCTCAACCTTTCATATCCATATACTGTGATCAGCCACTATCACATTGAATGGCGGTGCTGGATTGAAGGGCCGAATGGCCTACTCCTGCACCTATAGTCTATACTTGTCATAATCAATTGTGAATGTATTATAGTACCTGCCGCAACTACTTCCTCTGGCAGTTTGTTCCATATGCCCACCCCCCCTTTAGGTAATTCTTTTTGAAAAATAACATCCTTGTGACCACGATTTAGCTCGCCACACCTAAATCTTCATGAGGTCACAGTAAAACTCCAAAAAATCTGTACTCCGACTATTTGGAAATCCACATGGCCCGCCAATGTTTGCCATTCTCCCCCCTTCCTTACCAGTTTCCTTGTTCCAAATCTTATAAGCTCATGTTCATACGTTTTCCTATACACACCGTAAGACACAAAATGCTGGAGTAACTCAGCGGGTGAGGCAGCGTCTCTGGAGAGAAGGAATGGGCGACGTTTCGGGTCTCAACCCGAAATGTCGCCCATTCCTTCTCTCCAGAGATGCTGCCTCACCCGCTGAGTTACTCCAGCATTTTGTGTCTACCTTCGATTTAAACCAGCATCTGCAGTTCTTTCTTACACCTTAAAAATACCCAATTACTTGGCCTACACAGCTGTCTGTGGCAATGAACTCCACTGATTCACCAACCTCTGACTAAAGAAATTCCTCCTCATCTCCTTTCTAAAGGAACGTCCTTTTATTCTGAGTCTGTGGCTTCTGGTCCTAGACACTCCCACTAGAATCATAGAGTCATAAAGTGATACAGTGTGGAAACAGGCCCTTTGGCCCAACTTGCCCACACTGGCCACCAAGTCCTAGCTACACTAGTCCCACCAGTCATCACCCTCTGCTTCCTTCCATGAAGCCAATTTTCTATCCATTCAGCTCGCTCCTTGGATCCGATGCGATCTAACCTTCCAGAGCAGCCTGCCCTTCAGAATCTTGTTGAATGCTAGAGGAAACATCCTCTCCGCATCCACTCTATCCAGGCCTTTCACTACTCGGTAAGCTTCAATGAGGTCCTCCCTCATCCCTCTAAACTCCAGCGAGTACAGGCCCAGAGCCTTCAAACGGCCATCAGATGTCGACCCAATCATTCCTGGGATCATCCTCGTAAACATTGAACTCAGCGGGACATTGGTTCCCAATGTTCTCTTTCAGCTGACCAAAGTCCCGTTTCTGGCACCCCCACTAAGCTTACCAAGTTCATGGAGAATCCGATTCTGTTGGGATTATGCTGGTTAGCTAAGCATACGCTAAATGAATATCTTCATCATAAAAGCCATAAGGCAGTGCCAGAAAACGTTGTACAGAACACTCTTCCAGCAAGACTTTTAGTTTGTTATCATTTTATAAGCAACATTTCTTTGTGCCCAAGGGACACTAAATGCTGGAGTAACTCAGCGGGTCAGGACACACCCCTGGAGAACATGCATAGGTGACATTTCGGGTCAGGACCCTTCTTTAGACTGAAGATACCAAACCATCACCTATCCATGTTCTCCAGGGATGCTGCTTGACCTGTTGAGTTACTCCAGTACTTTACACCCTTTTGAGTATTAACCAGCATCTGCAAGTCTTTGTTTTGGGTCGAGACCCTTCTTCAGACTGAAGAGCGGGACGTCACCTATCCATGTTCTCCAGGGATGCTGCCTGACATGCTGAGTTACTCCAGCACTCTGTGTCCTCTTGAATATTAACCAGCATCTGCAGTACATTGTTTCTATGCTTTTTCTTTACACTATGACCAAACTCGGCGACCTGGGCATCGACCCCTCCCTCTGCAACTGGATATTGGACTTTCTAACCAACAGACCCCAGTCTGTTAGGTTAGACAAGCACACCTCTTCAACCCTCACCCTGAACACCGGCGTTCCACAGGACTGTGTGCTGAGCCCCCTCCTCTACTCCCTCTTCACCTACGACTGCACGCCTGTACATGGTACTAACACCATCATCAAGTATGTAGATGATACAACGGTGATTGGCCTCATCAGCAACAACGATGAGTCGGCCTATAGGGAGGAGGTCCAGCTCCGAGCAGCATGGTGCGCCGATAACAACCTGGCCCTTAACTCCAAGAAGACCAAGGACCTCATTGTAGACTTCAGAAGGCCTAGGGGCGGCACGCACACCCCCATCCATATTAACGGGACGGAGGTGGAACATGTTTCCAGCTTCAGGTTTCTGGGGGTCAACATCTCCGATTACCTCTCTTGGACCCACAATACCTCAACTCTGATCAAGAAGGCTCACCAGCGTCTCTTCTTCCTGAGGAGACTAAAGAAGGTCCATCTGTCTCCTCAGATCCTGGTGAACTTCTACCGCTGCACCATCGAGAGCATCCTTACCAACTGTATCACAGTATGGTATGGCAACTGCTCTGTCTCCGACCGGAAAGCACTGCAGAGGGTGGTGAAAATTGCCCAACACATCACCGGTTCCTCACTCCCCTCCATTGAGTCTGTCCAAAGCAAGCGTTGTCTGCGAAGGGCGCGCAGCATCGTCAAGGACTGCTCTCACCCCAACCACAGACTGTTTACCCTCCTACCATCCGGGAGGCGCTACAGGTCTCTCCGTTGCCGGACCAGCAGGTCCAGGAACAGCTTCTTCCCTGCGGCTGTTACATTACTTAACTCTGTACCTCGGTGATTGCCAGTCACCCCCCACCCACCCCCCCCCCCCCCCCTTCCCCCCGGACACTCCTTCCACCAGAAAAATTGCACTACTATGACTGTATGCACGTAAATATATTTATTTATTGCTCATATTCTATGTCGCTCTTCAAGGGAGATGCTAAGCTGCATTTCATTGTCTCTGTACTGTACACTGCACAATGACAATAAAGTTTGAATCTGAATCTGAATCTGAATCTGAATCTGAAATTGGTGAGAAAATTCAGCTGACGAGTCCCATACATCTAGTAACCACAGATACCTTACCTAAATGTTTCCTTCCATAAAAAAGTACATGTAGGTGGCGCTTACTTGATTTACCGACACTGAGGTACACTGGTAACTTGTGGCACATTTTATGATCGTTGGTTCATTGTATTTTTGAAGCTCTTTTCTCATTTACAAGGTTCACATTTCCATACGCCTTATCTGGCGCTAGAGGTTTATTCACACTAAATCGGGTGTAATCCTGTATTGTCTTTCTGCTGTCTGGTTAGCACGCAACAAAAGCTTTTCACTGCACCTCAGTATACGTGACAGTAAATGAAACTGAACTTAAACTGAACATAAACTGAGCTGAAGGTCTAGGTCAAAATGAAAACTACTATAGCTCCATATACCAAATTAATAAAGCCCAAAATATCAAAACTGCTGGAACTGCTGGGCCTGCACGGTGCCGCATCGGTAGAGTTGCTGCCCTACAGCTTCAGAGACCCGGGTTCAATCCTGACCTCGGGTGCCGTCTGTACGGAGTTTGTACATTCTCCCCGTGACCACATGAGCTTTCTCCGAGTGCTCCGGTTTCCTGCCACACTTCAAAGATGTACAGATTTGTAAAGTACTTTGGCTTCGGTAAAATTTGTAAATTGTCCCTAGTGTGTAGGATAGTGTTGGTGCACGGGGATCGCTGGTCTGTGTGGACTCGATGGGCCGAAGGGCCTGTTCCCACGCTGTATCTTTAAACTAAACTATTAAAAAAATTCTTAGATCACAGACAGAAAATGCTGGAGATCCTCATCAAGGTAACCGACATCTGTGGGGGAAGCAGAACGGTTAATATTTCCAATCTGCAGCTTTAAAATAGCTTTAAAGGGCAGACAGACAGGTTAATAGAATCAGTGAGAGAGGAAATTAAATAAAAACATGCAATACAAGCAGAGGAAATCATAAAGGAATCAGACTTTGATGACACTACTCAGCCATGTACTGTACAGATATACTGAAATAATAACAAACCCTGGCGTATAAATAGTCTCATAAATGGGAGGTCAGGGAAACTGGATTGATGCAAAACATGGCAAGTCTACAGCTACCTTGACCACACCTCCTCCCACCATCTTGCAAGGGGCCCACTCCGTTCTTCCAATTTCCCTGGCTCTAATCCTCCATTTTAATGACAGCACCTTCCACATAGTGCAACTGATGTGTAGAAAGGAACTGCAGATGCCGGTTTATACTGAAGACAGACACAAAGTGTTGGAGTAACTCAACGGGCGGCACGGTGGCGCGGCGGTAGAGTCACTGCCTTACAGCGCCAGAGACCCCGACTACGGATGTTGTCTGTACGGAGTTTGTACGTTCTCTCTGTGATCTGTGTGGGTTTTCTCCGGGTGCTCTGGTTTTCGCCCACAGTCGTACAGTGTTCGTAGGCTAATTGGCTTGGTATAAATGTAAGTTGCCCCTCGTGGGTGTAGGATAGTGTTAGTGTGCAGGGATCGCTGGTCGGCGCGGACTCGGTGGGCCGACGGGCCTGTTTCCGCGCTCTATCTCTAAACTAAACTAAGCTAAACTAAACGGGTCAGGCAGCATCTCTGGAGAAAAAGGATGGGTGACGTTTTGAGTTGGATTCTTTCCTTAGACTGAAAGTAGAGAGTGGTGGGGGGGTAACTGGAGATAGGAAATGGCCAGAACAAAACAGGACCGTCAACAGATGACCAGCGAGGGGTGCAGCCCATAATGGCCCAATGTTGGCTGGAGAAGAGGTGATAACAAAGTGATGTGAACAGTGGAACTAGGGGGACAAATAGGGTAGGGGAGGGGCGGGGAGGGGGAGTGCAGGGGTTACTGTAAATTAGAGAAATCAACATTCGTACCGCTGGATAAACACAAAATGCTTGAGTAACACAGCGAGAGAGGCAGCATCTCTGGGGAGAAGGAATGGGTGACGTTTCGGGTCGAGACCCTTCTTCAGACCTCATACTGAGGGGAATCTGAGGGGTAACTTTTTCACGCAAAGGGTGGTGGGTTTATAGAACGAGCTGCCAGAGGAGGTTGGTGATGAAGGAACTATCACAATGTTCAAGAACCAATTAGACAGGCACATGAATAGGACAGATTTAGAGGGAAGTGGGCGAAATGCAGGCAGATAGGAATAGTGTAGATGTGACATGTAGGTCGGTGTGGGCAAGTTGGGCCGAAGGGCCTTTTTCCGCACTGTATGACTTTATGACTTTATGACTGAAGGGCTAGTGAGTCACAACTAAAGACGTGCTCCTCAATGGAATGGTGTGCTTGTGGGTGGGGGGGGGGGGGGGGGGGATTATTATTAATTGAATGTTATGTTACCTGTTTTATTTGCAACCCAAATATTTAAAGAATTTAAAACCTAATGCTTTCATCAGATCACCATTTGGTCTCCAAGGTGTGTAAATAAATCTTTCCATACATTTTCCATTTCCACTTGAAAAATATGCGCTTTTCCTGCAAATAATTTCAAGAACCTTACACTGCAGTTGGTTTTTCGTAACGAATGGCACAAAGTACATTTTTGAGGTTGACAAAATCAGTTTGTATAGAAGTAAGATGTTTCAATATTAAGAGATGGATCTATTCCTTGGAGATGTGCTCTTCCCCATAATACTGTTGTTACAGCTGGATTGACAGCAAACATGGAACTTAATGTGTGGGAAGGAACCGCAGATGTTGGTTTAAACCGAAGGCAGACACAAAATGTTGGAGTAACTCAGCGGGGCAGGCAGCACCTCTGGAGAATATGAATAGGTGACGTTTCGAATAGGTGACATTTCGGGTCGAGACCATTCTTCAGACAGTTGAAGAAGGGTCTCATCCCAAAACATCACCTATTCCTTTTCTCCAGCGATGTTGTCCGACCCGCTGAGTTACTCCAGCTTTCTGTGTCTATCATGGAACTTCGTGAACCCCGTAATCTAATCTTCTTTCAAAACTCTCGGCTGACTGCCACAGGTGCACTGGTTACATAGACACATAGAAACATAGAAAATAGGTGCAGGAGGAAGCCATTCGGCCCTTCGAGCAAGCACCGCCATTCATTGTGATCGTGGCTGATTGTCCCCAATCAATAACCCGTGCCTGCCTTCTCCCCATATCCCTTGATTCCACTAGCCCCTAGAGCTCTATCTAACTCTCTCTTAAATCCATCCAGTGATTTGGCCTCCACTGCCCTCTGTGGCAGAGAATTCCACAAATTCACAACTCTCTGGGTGAAAACGTTTTTTCTCACCTCAGTCTTAAATGGCCTCCCCTTTATTCTAAGACTGTGACCCCTGGCCTGGACTCGCCCTACATTGGGAACATTTTTCCAGCATCTAGCTTGTCCAGTCCTTTTATAATTTTATTTGTTTCTACAAGATCCCCCTCATCCTTACATGAATGGGCGACCATTTTCGGGGAGGGGAGAAGGGAAAAGTTTCTCAGCATTGCGAAGTTATAAACCCATCCTTCTTAAATGTACTTGCAACTCTGCTACACGGAGATTAACTTAAGGACATGTCCCGGGGTGACGCCTGTATAGTCGTGAGTAGCCGCCCAAAGAGTCGTACCTTTTTCTGGTCGCCGCTGGATTTTCAACATGTTGAACATTTTCGGAGAAGCGCTGCGACTCTGACGGGTGCCGGCAAGTCGCCAAAAAATTTGCGTAAGTGGGACAGGCCCTTAAGTCTTTCAATGCCAAAGATGGTGCCAGATTGTGGCAACTCTTTGTACACTAGTTTAGTCTAGTTTAGTTTAGAGATACAGCGTGGAATCAGGCCCTTCAGCCCACAATTAGTCTACAAACCTGTACATCTTTGGATTGTGGGAGGAAGTCGGAGATCCCGGTCCTGGGGCACACGGTGGTGCAGTGGTAGAGTTACTGCCATACATCACCAGAGACCTGGATTCGATCCTGACTACAGGTGCTGTCTGTGTGGAGTTTGTACATTCTCCCTGTGGCCTGCGTGGGTTTTCACTGGGTGTTTCCTCCCAGAGTCCACAGGCGTACAGGTTCATAGGCTAATTGGCTTCGGTAAACTGTCGCTTGTGTGTGTAGTATAGCATGAGTGTGCGGAGGTCACTGGCCGGTGCGGACTCGGTGGGCCGAAGGGCCTGTTTCTGCGCTGTATCACTAAACTAAATTAAACTAGACTCTCGGAGAAAACCCACGCAGGTCAGGGGAAGAACGTACAAACACCATACAGGCGGCACCCATAGTCAGGATCGAACCCGGGTCGCTGGTGCTGGAAGGCAGCAACTCTACCGCTGCGCCACCGTACCGCCATCCTTCTTTCGGGGTTGTTGTGTGAGTCCACAGGGAAGCGGCAATCCTGGGCGAGTGGCTCTCTGGATGAGGAGTCCTATGCAAGTGTGCACAGTGTTATAGAGATAGCGATACAGTGTGGAAACAGGCCCCTACCGGCCAATATGTCCCAGCTACACTTGTCCCACCTGCCTGCGTTTGGTCCATATCCCTTCAAACCTGTCCTATCCATGTACCTGTATAACTGTTTCTTAAACATTGAGATAGTCCCAGCCTCAACTACCTCCTGTGGCAGCTCGTTCCACACACCCTCTACCCTTTGCGTGAAATAGCTACCCCTCAGATTCGAATTAAATCTTTTCCTTTTCACCTTGAACCTCTGGTCCACAACTTTAGGCAAGAGACTCTGTGCATCTATCCGATCTATTCCTCTCATGATTTTGTACACTAGACTGTTGAACAACACTACCAGGTTAAAAGATGTATGCAGGGACGTGGAGAAGTCATGTCCCACCCAAGCCTGTCTGGGATACACTTCAATCAATGAGTGGGAGCCGGGGGAGCAGGCTCAGTAAAAGTCGTCAAGAAACCTCTAACATCAAAAAAGTAACCACAAATCCTTTAAGGGTTCATAAACAGCATCAAGCCCTGATTTTTTTTTAAAACGTCTTTGTTAGCATTTAAAAAACATCAGTCCTATGGCCTTAAAACATTTTTTAGACCTTTTGAACTGTTGGAATAAAGAGATAATGATCAAAGTCACTTCAGCTATTTGCAGGAGTGGGAGCAAAAATAATAGAAAATGCACGCAGGCAAAACATAAAGATAAAAGGGGGAGATATAGTTAAGGACGGTCTTGCAGATGAGACTTGTAATGACAAGCTGTAGAAACAAGGAAGGCATTTGTTTTAAGACAGTACTGGGTGTTCAATGAAGCATGGTGTGTTAAGAAATACACATAACCAGAGGACATAGGTTGAAGGTGAAGGGAGGGGAAAAGATTTAATAGAAATCTGAGGGTTAGCCATTTCACACAAAGGGTAGTGGGTGTATGGAACAAGCTGCCAGAGGAGGTGGTTGAGGCTGGGACTATCCTAACATTTAAGAAACATTTAGACAGGTACGTGGACAGGACAGGTTTGGAGGGATATGGACCAAACGCGGGCAGGTGGGACTGGTGTAGCTGGGACATGTTGGCCGGTGTGGGCAAGTTGGGCCAAAGGGCCTGTTTCCACACTGTATCGCTCTATGACTATAACAAAGAAAGACTCATTTCCTAGTTCTTCCACTTCACATGAGAAAAATGTTATGTAAAAAATGTGAAAGATAGGTAGTATATTAAGAATTAATATCCTTTTAGAGCATAATGTTTATACTTCTATTTCATTTGAAAACAGGAGTACGCCAAGAATGTAAAAGGGATTGTCTGAAGAACGGTCTCGACCCGAAATGTCACCCATTCCTTTTCTCCAGAGATGCTGCCTGTCCCGTTGAGTTACTCCAGCATTTTGTGTCTATCTTCGGCGTAAGCCAGCATCTGCAGTTCTTCCCTTCACATGGCGGCACGGTGGCGCAGCGGTAGAGTTGCTGCCTTACATCGCTTGCAGCGCCAGAGACCCAGGGTCGATCCTGACTACGGGTGTTGTCTGTACGGAGTTTGTACGTTCTCCCCGTGACCGCGTCGGTTTTCTCAGAGATCTTCGGTTTCCTCCCACACTCCAAAGACGTACAGGTTTGTAGGTTTAATTGGTTTAGTGTATGTGTAAATTGTCCCTTGTGTGTGTAGGATAGTGTTAAGTCGCTGGTCAGGGATCGCTGGTCAGTGCAGACTCTGTGGGCCGAAGGGCCTGTTTCCGCGCTGTATCTCTAAACTAAACTAAATGTAAAAGGGAGCAACTCTGTTGAATAAGAAAAACGTTGCCGATCTATGGATATATTCCCGATCTTCAACTCTACCTCGTTATGATCCCTGTACTTTTTTTAACCTGCGCTTTCTCTTTTGCTGTAACACCTGTGACAGCGCCCCCTATCTCGGATGCCACTCCGACCCCTATCACTCGCAGACAGGGTAGGAGAAGCCAACCCTCAGCATCATTGTTAACAGCTTGGTCCAATTCGTTGGTATTGGTTTGGCCCACTTGAACGTTAACTGTAGCCTCCCTTCTTCTTCTTTCGTGTGGCATGCACAGCCTAAAGTTGTAGGACAACTTGTTCTATTTGATCTTCTGTTTGTGCACGTCGAGTTGATTGCATTAGTCGAAACAGGGCAGACCACGTTAAGGTTGCAATCTTCCACCCCTGTAGCCTCCCTGTGTTTCCCTGTTGCTGGTTGGAGGAAGACTGAGCCACTGGGACAAAACCCAAGACCACCAGCGCCACCGTGTGGTCACGACTAAGCTGCCGGGAGAGGCCCCAGTCTGCCAGCGCCTCCACTGAGGCCACGTTTGAGTAGCCGGGACAAGCCTGGGACTGCCCAGTGCCTGTTCCATGCCCACAGACGACGACGGACTGCACCCACACACAGAGGAAAGGACTGAATGACCAGGGTAACCCAGAGCCAGCCCCTTCAGCTCAAAGATGAACTGCATGGTCAAGCCTGAGACTGCAGGCACCTCCTCTCAATAATTCAATGACACATTATTGTCACATGTACCTAGGTACAGTGAAATGCTTTGTTTTGCAAACAACCCAGTAAATCATGTCACAGACCTCACCTAGTACTGAAATGTTGCCACGTTTTGGCACCAGCAAAGTAACAAAAGTTCATCGAACATTTCTATCTACTACTGCCGCCACATGGGGCAGCATGCTCCCCCTCCCCCTCTCCCCCTGTAGGGTCCCCCCTCGAGCCTAGGGTGAACTGCCGGGACCAGCCTGAGATCACCAGAGCCTCCTCCTTTGAGACCCACACTGAGCTGCCGGGACAAGCCCGATATCGCCAGCGCCCTGACGACGAGGCTCAGCGCCCCGATGTGGACCTGGACTTTCCTACCACTGTAAATAAACCAGGTCACGTGAGTTCACCCCACTGCGAGTGTCGGTGTGGTCATTACCGAACCCAGAGTCATCCCTGACGCCACAAATTTTATTCTACACTCTATATTTTCTCTTTTG